>NC_079412.1:17750455-17787955 GCF_026213295.1 Gadus chalcogrammus
TCATCGCAGCACGAACAATGCCCTGTTGTCTTAACCTGATGTATAAATCTATAACCCACTGTTCCAAATCCATGAATTCAACATCATGCCGTACACCTGATACCCCTTTCATCCTGGTTGGCAGACTTAAGGAGACGCTGTTATCTTCACCCTCTAAGCTAGATTAATACCAAAGGTGGCTATCGATGTCCTGAAGCTGAGATGGTTAGGCTAGGGGATGTCTCCTCTAGTGAGAGTCGTACGCAGCTGTTCCACACTTGTAACCTGGCTGTATCTGGATAGGACATTGCGTCTCCTGTGTGTGTTTGTGTGTGTGTGTATGTCTGTGGGTCTTTGTGTGTGTGTGTGTGTGTGTGTGTGTGTGTGTGTGTGTGTGTGTGTGTGTGTGTGTGTGTGTGTGTGTGTGTGTGTGTGTGTGTGTGTGTGTGTGTGTGTGTGTGTGTTTGTGTGTGTGTGTGTGTGTGTGTGTTTGTGTTTGAGTGTATGTGCATGTAAATAGGTTTGGGTGTGTGTGTGTGTGTGTGTGTGTGTGTGTGTGTGTGTGTGTGTGTGTGTGTGTGTGTGTGTATGCGTGTAGTTGTGTCGGGGTGTGTATGTTTGTAGGTGTATGTGTGTATGTGTGTGTGTTTTTGTGCCCCTGCTCCAATTAACCAGCCGAGGCTAATCGAGATTCAAGGGATCGGTCTAAAATTCTTTCCTTCATCCTCTTTCCTTCTTCTTTCCTTCCGTCTTCTTCTTTTTCGACTTATTTTCTCTCCTCTCTCTCTGTTCCTTTATTTACATCTGCCCTCTCTTCATCTCATTTTCTTTCATCCTTTTCTTGTGCCCTTTCCTGTCTTCATCCCGGCATCCTTCCTTTTCTTTCATCTATTTTCCCTCTACTCTCTTTATTTATTTTATCCTTTCATTGAACCTTTCGTGTCTCCTTTCTTACGTTTTCGTATATCTTTTTGACCTTTCCCACTCTCTCTCTCTCTCTCACTCTCTCTCTCTCTCTCTCTCTCTCTCTCTCTCTCTCCCTCTCCCTCTCCCTCTCCCTCTCCCTCTCCCTCTCTCTCTCTCCCTCCCTCTCTCTCTCTCTCTCTCTCTCTCTCTGTGTCTCTTGCTCTCTCTGCTTCCTTTCCTCTCAGCGTGAGGAGGCGGGGGGGTGGACCCTCACTCAGAGGTTCCACTTGGAGACGTGTAACGAGACGCCCATTTGTTACAATGACACCCCGGGATCCTGGTCACTCATGTGACCTGTAGGATTAGACTGACTTTAATGTCTTTTTTAGTCGTGCTCACCATCTCCGCTCTATGCTTCTGCTACATTTGTTTCCCGTCTATTTTTATGCTTTGTGTTTTATTGACTGGAGAGTGAGTCACCAGCCTGTATGTTGTGGCATAGCTCTCAGTGTTTTTTTCAATGGAAGATGGCACCTGACTATGTTACAAATAGGATTAGAATTTTGGTCATTCCAATACGGAATCCTTCCATGGAATTTGGATTTGGGCGCTACACCCGAGTGTCTTCCAATAGACATCCACCAGTGCACAGAACTATTTCCCGGTCCCTTTTGGTTTAGCACCGTGGAGAGGGAAAGAGACTAGAGGAGACAAAGAATAAGAAGTCTCTAGAGCCCGGTTCAGTTTAGCCAAAGCTCTGTATTGTCACCTTCCGGCGAGATCTCCAATGACAAACCCGTCTAATCACACACATCCCCCCCTCCTGAAGTAGCATACTAAACTAAGCCTCCTACACAAGGTTCACACAATCACGATCGTGTATCGACTTTCATGCCTTGCCCGTCTCAGAGATACAGGAGTCGGGAGACAGAGGCCCATCAAACCTGATAGCTTTGGATCAGGCGAAAAATAAGGATTTGCTGAAGGTTTGGCCAAGAGTGGATCAGATTTCAATGAACCGTCTGACTTTGAGTGTCCTAACAACTCCTTTACTGGGTCTTCAATTGTAAACAAAACAATAATAATTTGTGCTGAACCCAGTTTTTCAGCTTGATAATGCCACTTTGTATGTTAGGTCACATCTAAGAGCAAAGCAGAAAAAAGGACAAAGATCTTTGTAAGACATTTTAGCAAATGCTTTTATTATGAATATAAATATTGGATTTCAAATCATCCACGATTGTAATGTCCCTTCACTACAGCTCTATTTCTTGTGTCTGATTATGAGGGGGTTTTCCCCCTTGGTATTGGTGCAGACATAACCACACTGGATGGGCTATCTCGGGAGACCGCCAGTGTTTCAGGTTCTGTCCTGATCTGCCGTAAGGAAGAGTGACAATTCAAAGTGGCAGCAGAGAAGAAACATCGAGAAGCTACTGGCACCACTCACTGAGAATTAAAGTGGTGATAATTGAATGCTTTTTATGTCAAAGAATACAATATAGAATGTAGGCTTATAATTGTTATCGTAATTGTATCTGACTCTTTCCTTCAGACGCTATCCTATAAGTGGCTATGATCGCTTACCTTGTACCGTATCTGGTGTCACGAGGTCACGATCACGCAAGAATCCAGGCTTCACGCTATTCCCTTGTGGCCGGACCACAGCGGGTCAGTCCCGCCAGCGTCCCATTAGGAACCATGTGATCCACGTGAAGGACGGTGATGGACAAATGATTAATACAATCACATGACTTTTAGGTTTTTTTAAAGGGCTTTCCCTTTTCCAGACATTTCCAAGGACGACTTCCCAGATGGTTCTGTGTAAAAAAACCATATGGCGCTCAGATCATAACAGCCATTGTCAAATTTGAGAATTTCAAAATAATTTGACACTCAGTTTTAGAATAAGCAAGCACAGTTGAGCATATGTTCTGTAATTTCAACGTTCTGTAGGTACAATTCAAGAGAAAGAGAACAGAGAGAGAGAACAGAAAAGAGCGGAAGAGTGATTTTCAGTCTAAACAACCCACAGAAACCTCCCTCTCTGCCACCCCCCCTCCCTACATTTCTACGCCATTGAGAAGTTTTGGATTCACACACCTGTCTTTGGTCGGCAAGATTAATACTAAAGAGATGCCCTGATTGGCCAAGATGACCTGGGACTGGTCTAAAATCTAAATTAACTCAGTTCTTAATATAAATAAATGTGCAAATGCAAGGGCTTTCATCAGTGGGAAATAGGCTCTATCACTATTGTGTTACCTCACTGGGGATAGATAGTGACATAACAGAAATGTACTTCTATTTAAATCTTCAACGCCTTAACTTTTTATATTTTAGCTCACAGCTTCACAGAATTGTTAAGAGTGAGGTCATCTGATTTGAACACAGTGCTAAAGTTAGTTAACACTCACACAAAACATTTTCACGATATTTTTTAACACATAAAATACCACTTGCTTGATCATTTCCTCTTATTAACACCTACACATACATAGAGCTAGGGGTAAAGAAGATGAAAGGAATAAATCATATTATAGTTATGCATTGGCATGTCTTTGAAAGTTACAACAGACCATGTCAAAGTGTTTTGAATTGACATGATTGCTGCACCAATCGACATGATTGCTGCATCAATTGATTATTGCCAGCATGTTGCATTTATCTGAAAAGAATACAGTCAAGGAACGAGAGTAAGGATAAGTAGGTAGATTAGGAAGACAGGATTCGCAGTCGAGAGGCAGAATGGGACACTTCCTCAAACGTGTATGATGCACAAAGCAGAATACAAAACAGCCAATTGGTTGGCAAGATTGCTTTTGGTAGATTCAAATGTATTGATAGTGGGATTTTTATCATTTTCAAAGCGATACCGATAGAAGGGTAGTGAAGAGTTAAGAGCCGCAAAGAGAGATAGAAGAAAAAGGACGTAAGGAAGGCCGCAAGATTCCAAAACTGAACAACCAAGAAAAACGTCCCTTCCCTCTCTGTTCCCTGCCTGGGACCGGTCTCCGCCTCCGAGAAGAGTTGCATTTCAAGCACCTCATCAGATGCCCTGATACGAAAATCAGGTCTTGTCAGAAATGAGCGGTGAGAGGTGTAAACCCTAAATTGGCTCCTACAGAGGCAGGTCCAGTCGAGTCATAATGGATATCCTCAGAGCGCAGTTCACTCACTCACAGCTGATGGATGGCTGTGCCGTTTGCAACAAATTACACTCAAATAGAGCCTGAGTCTGACCTACATCTCCTTCAAACCCTGCTAAATACCTTATGTGGATGCATAAAAATGACGTTTACTGCAAGCAAAGTGGCTACTCCCCATTTAAGGAGAAATCGTTTCTGAATCTTGATTAATTTGAGCATTTCTGGAGGTCAAGCCCTGGAGAAAAGCATGTTGTAACGTGGGTCCTAAGAGCTGCCTGTTGCAGGTGCGCCATGGTCACACGTGCCCTCACAGAAGAGTCTCATCAACAAGAGGGTCATGCTCATCGCCGTGGCTCCAGGACCCACCAAAAGGGCACGCACCACAAGTCAAAGGTTCAATTCCCATCCCAGCCCAAATAAAAAGAGCTGACGTCTGACGGGAAAAGAATCAGAGAGAATAGATCGTCGCTGGAGCCCGTGAAGAAGAATGGTTTTTGAAGTGTGTTTTCCTTTTTTTTCTCCATTCAAAGATCATGAAGCATGTCCGCTCTGATATCCCCTTCAGCCCGCTTCCTGATGTGTTCATTTATTTATGACTCTCCCCTGCGAAGCAACCAGCAGAGACCCCCCATCAGCTGTCCTCTTGAGGAGACCTGTCATATCTACATATTTTTAATAGCACATAACTCAAACAGTCTCCCGCTTGTCACCTCCCATCAAAAAGATGCAAGGCTTCCATGTGACAGCCATCAATTCTCCCCTCCAAGCCTTTCCACGGGTGGCCCATTAACCCATCGCTTTTCCTCATCCACAAGTTCTTGGTTCTTTGAAGATTTTCTTTCCGGAACACCGATTTCTTTTAAAGCCGACGAGTGGTAGGACAGGAAAATATATTACACACGCGCGCACTCAACAAATCGAATTAGGGATATGGATATCCATTTTAGTGGGGTCTTATTGCTTCTTTAAACACACACAGTTGATTAAGTGCTTAAGACGATGGTACTGGCATACAAGGCAGTCGATGGAACTGCCCCTGCCTACCTCCAAGCATTGCTAAAGCCACACACCCCAGCTCGATCCCTCCGCTCAACTACCTCAGCTGGACGTCTGGAACCGCCATCGCTAAGAGCTAGCAAAGGCCATTCAGCAAAGTCACAACTTTTCTCGGTTTTGGGACCTCAGTGGCTGAACGAGCTCCCTGCCGCTCTCAGGACCGCAGAGTCGCTCACTATCTTCCGAAAAAGACTCAAGACTCACCTGTTCAGAGTCCACCTCGACTCTGCATAGCCACCCTCCCCCTTCTGGCCACCATTGTACACTGTATTGTATTGTATTGTATTGTATTGTATTGTATTGTATTGTATTGTATTGTATTGTATTGTATTGTTTTATAGTACTTAACTGTGTATCAACTGCAGTAGCTGCTATCATGGCTGTAACACAGGGAATTGATTGACTTAGCGATTGTGGTACTTGCACTTGGTTCTATGAACATCCTTTCTGTACCGACAGCGATATATTGATGTAGCCTGGCTCCGCCCGCCTAAGTACTTCCGCTCAATTTGAATTTCCCTTCAGTACTAGGTCCGGACCTGCTGTATGTAATTTGGTTTTCTGGTGCCGCCACAGCGGCCCCCAATCAGCGAACAGAGGGCGTGTCTGAGAACAATGACGTTAAAGTCGTACGCCAGTTTGAGTTGTTGTTGTAGGTCGTAGTTGATTTACAATGTGCAATTTTTCCCTGATAAATTAAATTCGACGAACAAAACCTGCAGCTGTCGTTGACGGACATTTTCGTGCAGACGCGCAAGGTGTTTGGTTTGTGTACAACCTGCGCGTGATTCCCGGCGCATGACATACGTCACAACCAAACGTTAGCGATTGGTTATGGCAGATCCAATCTTTTTAAACTTCAACAGACACCCGCCTTCAAGTGAGTTAACGTTTGTCAATTGATTAGGTCCCGACTCTCTGTACAAATGAAATGAAATGAAGTGAAGTACGAGAGTCTGGTAGAACCATTTTAATATTGATGCACTTCTTATGACAAAGGTACGTATTGTAAGTCGCTTTGGATACAAGCGTCTGCTAAATGCCCTAAATGTAAATGTAAATGTAAAAGTGAATTTGTTGTTGCACCAAACCCAGGTTGTGATGGACAGAGTGAGTGGAGGCGATCTAGCATCGCTGGACGCTCGCCAGGAATCCCTAACCTTCTGCGGCCTACAGGGCTGAAAAACACTCAGAACAGCCAAATGAGTCAGGGCTGCAACTGCTTCCAGCCAGCTCGGATTTAAGTCAATATTTACGCCCCGGATTAAGCAGGAAGAAAAACGGCAGCTGCCATTAAACGACTGATTTATCATGAGCAATTAGGACACACTTGCCGTATCCAAATTTGTGGGTACCAATTACAGAGCAGAGTGAGGTGTGCTGCAAGTCTTTTTTTTCTCGATTGTCATATCAACGCAGCTGTTTAACAGGTCGAACATTTGTGTGTCAGAGTGTGTGACACTTGGTTGTTTGCAGACTTTGAGAATAACGGACAGCATTCATAGAGGGCCTGCAATGCCCACAATAGCAGTGCAGTGTTTGAACACTTGCATTCCTGTGTGCATGAGCTCATCAGCTATGAACCTTTAATTGTTTTCCTCTCTCACTGATGCCAATCAGCGGGCAGACACCCTTCAGCTGATTGCTATCAGTCATTCGATCCATCACCATATAAAGTAGCCTAACTAGTCGCGTATCATTATAACCTTCATTAAGACATTATGAGGCTTGTCTTTATAAACCTTAGCATCCCTGACAGATTTCAAAATGAAATTGTGTTCTCCTCACCACCTCTGCCTCCTCCGACTGTTCATATTGTGTCTGTGAATATTGCAATTTCACACGAAATGTCTCCTTTGAGAACCAAGCAAAGTGAGTTTAAGGTAAGAGAAGGCATCGTTTTACTGCTCTCTTTTTAAAGCTGTTAATTCTCTCAATTTACTGCATAGTTCCTGGAAATGATCTTAATATTCCAGATATATGTAGGCCCATAAATATCAAGTAGCAGGAAATAAACCATTTAAGCTATCGTACTTGTGTCTGTGCTTGGTTGGGCGCCTTGCTCAGATCAGTTTACTGCTTGATACATGCAGGAAGTATACCACACCAAGAGAGACATTTCAAATATATGTATGTGCGATGAAGAAATTTCACAACAAATAACATAATCCAAGGCATCCAGCTACCTTTACTCGAAAAAAACGACACTGGGTGTGCAGAAAGGAACTTGCCGTGGCAGTCCCATAACGGACCCTGCACAACACTGGTCCAGTTCAGAGTCCCAGTTCAGTGTCAGCAGTCATTTAGCAGCCCTCTCCCTCCCGTCGACCAGCTCTGCTCTGCTCCCTCTGATCCCACGCCTCTGGCCCAGCAGCACCGACGCTCCTGCAGTGGCCTTCCAAGTACGACTCTAGGTAACCCATCTTCTCTATAAAAACTGTGAGTGCCATCAACACAGCCTGAATCTTAGTCCAGACAATGTAAATGTATGGTTGCTACGCCTCTAGAGCAGAGTGATGTATCCTTGGCTGCTTTGGTACAAAACAGGTGTTTCTAGGCGGGAGTCGAACGGCATTCTTTCGATCTACACACAATGCGCCGTGACTTGTTGCACAGGATGGACTCGGCGGGTCCATATTTTCAACGAGTGATGTATTGTACCCTATGGTATCCTGTGTCGGGGCTAAGTGTTTCTCGAAGGGTGTTAAAGGTTCAACACGTGGTTTGTTAAGAGATACAATGTGAACGGACGTGCACTGCGGATGTGGTTCATGAGTCATTTACAGGCTTCACATAGTGTTGTGTTGACCACTCTACGTGTAGAAGCAGAACCAAATCAGAACTGATATTTGCTCTGCAACCATTGGGTCCAATGAGGTACTAATGTTATCTGAAATCTTGTTTAAAGCATAGAATAAAATAATTCACATCACGAGTCGTTTCTTGTTAAAGAAACGCTCACGCCACCGATGTGTTTGCGTCCTGCGCGTGTTCAGTCTCATTCAATTACGCTGAAGTCGAGGCTGACAGTTATGAGCTACGAGATGGCACTGCTTTCATCCGTCTCAGCCACCTATACGCTGCTCTGCCTCATTGATGCTGCCGTTGATGAAGCTCTCAGGCCGCACGCCGTTGTCACATGATTGTCTGCTTTAGCTCTCTCTCTGCAGTTAATTAAACGATCCTTCCTTAAAGACATTCCGAACGGATTCAAAGCCTCAGAACGGAATCCTTCCTATTAATGACGAGGATCACTGGTAATAATATTTACAAAAAAGCGATATTTGCATTTTTTAAAGGCCATACCAGTGCCATTTGCAGTATAGAGTGTATCATAATTGCAAGTAGACCCAGCTTGAATTTGTTCACTGCGGCAGGTGACATTCACCAATGAAACTACGTCATTCTCGATCTGTTCTTTCGTTCTTTCCTAAAACATCCAATGGCACACTGCCAGAAGCGTGTTTGGCTAATTGTATGCAAACACACACCCTCACTTGCACATCATCCCCCCGAAACTAGCTAGAATGACACCTGTACATGCTCTCAGTAGTGTTTCAATGTCAAATCAGTCCATTATACTCTGTTATACGATATACATGTGTAGGGTTGATGGATATCATATCCAAGTTGAGAAAATACGAAGATGCCTCGTGATCTCTTCTGGTATTTTCTTTTGGTTCACTTCAACACAAACCATTGAACAGTGGATGGAGAATTGTCAGCCGTTGACAGAGATAATGGTGATTTGAAAAGCTCCTTGCAGATAAAAGGACTCCGATCCCTCCCCCAACCACTCCGCACAGCACTCCCATCGGATGGTTTGTACCATTTCACAATGGCGAAATCCTATCCCTATATTACATTGAATGACATTATCAAATATATATTTCGGTAGCTGAACTGCGATAACTGGGCGTTAAATGGGCTTGGGCAAATGGTGTTTGGTCAGGTTTTGTGAACATAAAACAAATAAATGAATAAAAAGAATAGTCCCCGAAAAATAATTCTGTTATATTTCTGAATTTTTGCTCGAGTGGGTCAGCCCATTCTCAAATGATATATGTAACCAAGAAGGCAAATACGACATTCTAATTCCCTTTATGTTGATTAGCAGATCCTCATCACAATCCCACGCAACTAATTTGCATAGGCAAAGTGGTTAAAATGCGTGCATTGCAAACCTCCTCTGGCTTGCAGGTGGCTACACTTTACCAAAAAAATTGGCTTTAGCAATTGCACTTTTTAAATTGCCCTTGCCAGCTGAAGCTATATGCTATAAAAATAGACAAAAAATAAACAAATGATAAATATAAGGTTGTATTTTGTATTCAGAATGTTGGTTGGTTTTTTAATTTTTCCAATATATAAGACAAGCAGGGATGCTTGTCTTATATATTGGGTTTATTCTATGTAATTGGTGCCTGCCAGGAATTAAGGAGATAAGAGTTGCCAATATTAGCCTAGGATTTAACACCCTATAATAATTTAGTTTCTTACCCCATGTTTGTGCAAACATAATAGTGATTCCTAAAAGAAAGTGAGTAGGCCTTTTCATCATCCTTGTGTCCGATCTCCTCCTCCTCACTGGAAACCAGCCAGATAATTATCCCCAGTATGGTTTCTCTGTCTCTATACCGGTCGTTTTGACAACGATTATACAGAACACGTAGAATGTTTTGGAGCCACAGCGATGAAGATGGATTCCTGTGATTCTTCAGTTCCGCCCCAGTGAGAGCAGCGGACTATTTAGTTTGACCTGCTGGTAAGGGAGCATGATGAGGGATGATAAGGACCTGATTGAAATCACTCACAACAGGAGTTTGTTTTGGGCTGTAGGTAGCAGCAGCTCCCAGCTACTTAAACAGAATATTAATTGTACAGCTATGAGCCCCCTGCAAAACACACCCCCACACACACACACCGAACACACTCAAACAAACAAATGAACTGAAAAAGGAATCTGGACAGACTATGTAAGCACTGCTCACCCACCTGAGAGATAATTGGAAATAATTACCATAAACGTGCTCAGAATTTGGTTTGGGCATAATAAAAAAGGTATAACCAAATATATCATATAACATATGCAATTGTGTCGGTGCATGTGTGCGTGTGTTCTTTATATTAGCTATAAATGGGTCGTAAATTTCAGCCTGCTAAAAAGTATAAAAAAGTATAAAATCTTTACTTCCATCGTGTGCAGAAAATGTGATAATCACACAATTTTGTTTGGGTTCAAATTAAATTCAGAGAACAGCTAAAAAGGTACTTCAGTTTTCGGTAACTGAACATGGCAGGCTCCATTTTGAGAATAGCAAGTTACTGTAGAATAGAAATGTGCTTATACCTACTTGACATTATCAGACTATTCTCTAAAAAATAATGTGCTTTCCTCCAGCCTCCAGGCACATTTATGAAGTCCGGAAATCGTAGAGGTTTATTCTCAGCATGGGTTATTTAGGAGCAAATAAGGGTTGAGGTACAGTGTAGACATGGGGGTGGGGGGGGGGGGCTGAGCTCTGAATGAAGCTATTGTGCATCCATACACAAAGGTGAGATCGGCTATACATCGAAGACCAGTGTATGTGTGCTCTCGTTTGTTTCGTTCGTATGTATTGAGCTTGTCTGTGTGTACGTGCTTGTCCTTGCCCCGGAACCGTTGTCAACTCCGAACCAGAAAAAAAAGAGTTGTGAAAATGTAGAAATTAATGAATGACAGTTGAACTATACATCATCTTTATTTTTCCCAACAAGTACTCTGCCAAGTACAAAATATTTATTTTTCTCTTCATCCAAAACAGCAACAGATTTATAAGTGAATAAATGATAACCGAGACATGGAAATATTATATCGGTCCAAAAACGCGTTCTAAACTTGAGCGATGCCCCAGCGTCCACTGTGCCTCAGAGAGCAGGCTTTTCTTGGAAGAGAGACATAACATTTGCAGATGGCCTCCTTGGCAGGCCTCAGTCTCATGTACATGTTTGAATGTTGCTGAGTTCTGTTGTGGTTGTTCATTGTGGATCCACTTGAGGATAAAATAATTGTGTAAAAGGTGAACCATTTTCCAAAACGTCTTTGTTCATCCCATTGAAAACAGAAATAGCATTGCTGCTGGTATCCTCTTCCAAAAAAATGTGAAAAATATTTTCTGTTAAATAACAGAAACACACCGACTTCATTGTGCTAATCAAAGGCAAAGGCAACCTTATCATAACTACTAACATTTCCCACCAAGAAACCTCAATCATATCTCCATGAACTAAATCACCTGAAACAGCAAATGAAGCCAAAAGAGCACATCTGTTCAGCACGAATAGGACAAAGCGGAGAACATTAACCATTTTCCGCTGTTCTTCAGACCAAGACTGTCAGACAGACCCAGGTGCAGTGTGATCCTAGAAGGCTGTTTTTACATTACTCCCAGCACAACCTTTAGATTGTCCTCACACCGTTCTGTCAGGCAGACCAGGCGAAGGCCACTTATTTGACTCAAATGCATCAAATTGCACCAGAAAACTTATCTAGTTTGTGCGAGCATCACTGACGCCGGCTGGCCTCTTGAGAAGACCCTGATCTGTGCAAATCCGTCTGGACCTGTGGAAAGCCCTTCCGTCAAAATGCTTGGACCAATCAAAACTCGGGGGGAAGGAGGTTCATTTAATGAACAACAAGGAGTTCCCCGGTGTGCTAAATAAAGATGATAATGGGGGCAACCGAGGGAAGTGCAACAATCGACAGAGTAATTCAAAACGTATTTATCTGAATAAGACTGAAATCAATCACTGCCCATGCAAACCCAGGATATTCATTTGTAACATAAATGTGAATATCTTGATTTTGACCTTTATCCTCAGATGGCATTTTGAATTTCAGGTTTCACATGCATTGATAGCCAGCTGTACCCTTGAAGTTACTGGAGAACTAGTGTGAATACCTACCTTCAACTTCAGCCACAACAATTTAAATGCTTCTATATATACAAACTGGGCTGCTGTACAAAAATGTGCATTGAGTTCTTTACTTGCTGTAGCCTACTATTCATTGGCCTTTCATTGGCATGGCAATGTTTTTAATATTACTATATTATGTGTGCTTTATGTTGACCTTCAAAAGCCTAGGGCCCTTCAAAACCAAGTTTTAAAAACTACAAGCTTGTTTTTTTTTATTTATTTACATCCACATGGACTTATTTATTTGAAAAAGAAAAGAAGCTACCCAATAGCAGGGAAGAGTCTGGCAGTGTGAGCAGGGCGCTACTCCAAGCGCCCCCTCCAGCTTGCCTTTGGCTAAGTGAGTGAGCTACACCGAGCTAAAGCTCTCGTCAAATGGAGGGAAAGAAACCCACTTTGCATTCTCCATAAATGCTTAAACTACTAAAACAGGAACAGATGAGGACGGGGGGAGGGGGGGGGGGGGGGGGGGGGGGGGGGGATGCGTAAGGGAGTAACGGGGGAGTATTCGCTCCATATCCACAAAGTTTCAAATAGGAGATGTTAAGTTGAGGAAAGGAAGCGATTAATGAAAGGAGTCAGGAAGGACAGATGGTAGGTATGAAGGAAGGGAGTCAGTAAGGAACCATGGAACCGTTGAACCTAGGCAGGATCACCTGAGAGAGCTGAAGTGAGTCCAGACATTGGAGGTGTTGGCCCAGATTTCCTTCCCCTCCCAGGAGTGGGGTCACTCCCAGGCTTCCAGGAGCTGGGGGAGACAATAGGAGACGCAGACGAGCCTCAGCGGACGTCATGAGGGGACTAATGAGATGGCACCGGGCCCACGTATGGCTCATTGGCATGTGGGGACATTACTGGCTCTAAGCGTTCCTCCGGCCCCGCTGTAGTTAACCATGCAGCAGATCTACCTGTAGCAGGAGGGGGGACGTGATGAAGAACTCTTATAATACACAGCATTGGGCCCCGTCATGTAGCGCCACATCTACCGCGTCGCGTTATGGTACACAGACAGGACATTCTTCACACACCAGCTTGCTGTATTAACAAAAAAACACTGTGTCGTCTGATGTCTCGGGCATAATGGAGTCATTCTTCCGATTGTTTTTTTTCATAGCAAATGTCAAAAGCAATTTATTGATGCTAAGTGCGTACAAAGTGCTCTGTATTTCCCATCCCTTTCAGAGATGAGTTTTTATTTCTTCTTCTAAATAAGAGCGAGTTTTTGACCCAAATGAACGGGAATCGGTGATTCAGCACGTGAAAGAGTTGAAGTCATCAATGTGTATGATGAATATCAAAGCAATGGCTGGAGGGGAAGTAACTTCATTATTTCAACATGAGATGAGGACTCCATTACCCTTACTTCCACCTCAGCTGATAAGATGTGATCCCCCATAATGCATCCCTCTGCCTCATAGTCTGTAAAGCTGGAATATCCTCTGTTATTGATTCCTGTGATCTGGGCTGATGTTAGCGCTCCGTTACAGCTTCAATAAGTTACAACACAGTATCGGCTTTCTGGATGGGCCACGAGTCTATTCTCCTTGTGAAACGGGTCTTCCTGCCGTACGCGGGGAAGAGGAAAAAGCTCATCGTCATGCTGGATACGCTTCTGGATACGTCGTAGACTGACAAGCGGAGCGAGAGGGGAGAAGCGTGAACTCAGTAGAACATGCACACCGGCACATGAAGCCCACTCCCACTTCAGGGAGGTAATTAATTAAAGAGAACAACAACAATATGGTTCAAGCCAGAGTCCTCCAGGAATCAGTGTTTTTAATTTATTATTTTCTTTTCGGCCAGTAAATGAAAGGCCACGTGGGGGGGGGGGAGGAAGTGTGAGGGGTGGGGGGAACTTTATTCATCAGCAATCCATCCAGACCCACGCCTTTTAAAAAAACAACCTCCTTGCATGGATCAAAGCCCCCCTTGCCGAAGCTGGATTTGCATATTACAGTTTAATTTAAAGCTTAACACCAATTGGGAATGCATAGACAAGAGCCCCCCGCGCCCCGCCACACTCACACACACACACACACACACACACACACACACACACACACACACACACACACACACACACACACACACACACACACACACACACACACACACACACACACACACACACACATACACACACACACACACATACACACGCACACCATGAGATAAGGGTGTCTGGTTGGAACCGGATGGGGTATCAAGCGTGCGTTACGGCCTACGTCGAGTCAATAAGAACGATGGAACCAGATCTTTGTCTGTGTGCGCTCACGTCGTAATGTGATTAATAGTACTGCTGTTGCCTGTAGAGATTCTGTCAGATTACATATCATCAACCCCATGCAGATTCATTTCTACAATTAGGAGGTTAACAAGGTCATTCGCAAGAATGTTATTCTCATTTAGCATTGTGACTTGCCTTCTCTGCAAATGGAACGTCAATAGTTAAATGATTGTTCGTTTTTAATAGTTTTTGATGTTGCAAAACAGTTGTCCAAAACAGAAAACAATTAGATCGGTCTCAAGATATGGGATTTGTGTTTAGTGAGTCTCTATGATACACATCATCGTTATTGCACCACCATTGGCGATATAAATAATAACGTTATTATGGATGGAGCTATATAGGTTACAAATCGACTTTACTGACCATGATATGTCATTAGAGATTAAGGAATCATGCTAAATCGACATACTGGATTCTCTGATTCTCTGATTCTCATACTGGATTCTACAGCTTGTATGTTCTCCATTTACATTGAAATTCCAGGTAGGAATGTTTGTTTTTGTTTTGGCCTGTGCTTGAATGTGATTTCCTATCCTCAGAGTCGGGTTGCCAGATAGAAAACAAATTGGCACACAAACACGGTGTGTTGCAGCCATGAAAGGAATCAAACAAACTGGATCAACGGAGATTGTACTAGATTCTAAAACACCTGAATAGCCTCGTTCTCTTTCGAAAGAGCTCAATGATGAGAGCTGTGCTAAAACACAAAAAAATAATGATGAATGCCGCATGAGCTGGAAACAATACCAATTTTCAAACAGTGCATCAACTGCGAACATAAACATAAGATGACCGATTTACAGATTAGGACTATTCATCGCTTTTCAAAATAGAATAATTGTGCTTTTTTCAAAATAAAATGTTGCACTCGGCTCATCTTGCTCTCGTGTTCGCTCAGTGTCCCCAACCTGGCAACCTGCGTGAGCACCAAGTCTTGGGAGTTGGGGGCGGGCGAGTTGTGAATGCTGACTGCAGTACCAAAATCAAGTAAAGTGAAACTTTGCATATTAATATTACTAACAGTCGTATTAATTTAGTGTGCTTCCTATCTCTTATTTCTTATTTCATTGGGGGACACAGGCAATAATGGCTTCCATTTAAGTGATAGATCACTTACAAAATGTATAAAAATCCATTAAAAAATACCACATTTTCCGTATGCAAACTTGGCAGCGGCACTGTGGTATTTATCTTCATTACAACAACACATCAAGTCCCTGATCATATCTAAGCAGCGCGGGGCTACGAGGCAGAGCACAGCGTGATTAAAACCACTAAGAATCAGACACTCTGCGTGACCACGAGCCACGGCCACTGCTTCGGCACGTGTCTCCATCACCTATGAATTTGTAACCGGACATCTCACTGCATGAGTGTGCGCCATGTGAGCCATTTTATTACCATGCTCAAACTCAATTTCCATTTAATTTGTGAGTTGGCTCCCTGAGCCGGAGCCTGGCAGTTAAAGGTGTAAATCTGGCCTTATCTGGCCCCGACCATGCACAGTGCATATCCACACACACGCACACATACACACACGCACACACAGTGCCAACAATAGATCTATAATTCATGGGGCCCGGCCACAGCCAGGTTATTTTGCTGCCTGTGTATTAGAAGATTCAACACAGGAAAGCAAATTTCAATGTGGTCTTCATCTGGACGGCTCCGAGGGCATCAGGAATAAAGGGTGTTTGTGTTATTACCCCCCCCCCCCCGCTGTAAAAGGGCACTTTTTCATTGCATCGATACGACTGCAACACAGTGTTATGATACCCCCCCACCCCCTCCACCCCCTCCTGCCCCAGAGGCCGTCAATTATTGATATTGTGCTGGGTGCCTTCCCCGCGTCACGTGCCACGTTGAAGTTGAAGTGCATGTGAAGGTCAACGTGCGCTCTCCTGGACCGGGGCGCTGACCCCACAGGGGTAGGCGATGGGGTCTGACAGTTGGGGGGGGGAATCATTCCACCAATTATGCTAATTGGAGAAGACAGGTCAGGGCACAGGAGCTCCTGAATAATGTGGGAAGAAACATGGAGGACTCCGCAGGTGGAACAGCTTCAAGGCGTCTGGGACAGGAGGGCAGGAAATACAGCGTTTCTGTCGGCCGCGAGTGAGCGCACGCCGCTCCCGTAGTTAGAGGTTTGGTCGGATTGCGATGACAGCTCCACGTGTCTTTTTTTATTTATTTTTATTACGGAGCCGTTATTGGAAGTGAGATATAAAGTGTTTAATTTGAGCTCCGCTCAGGGACCCTGCCATGCGCGATGACATCGTGTTCTACAGCTCTCAAGTCTGTGCTCTGATTGTCTCTCCCGGTCAGGTGCACCAAGTGGTATGCATTTTCAAGTTTTGTTGTTTATGACTTGATGTTCACAAGACTAATCATTCTGGTCTAGATTAGCATTTTTTGCCCATATTAATTTAATCAGATGATGGAAAACCTTAGAAACAGCTGGGCATCCTAATCATCAATATATAAATTTCAGTTGAATTACTCACATTAACATAAAAACGGTCGAAACAGATGAGATGGTGATTGTTTATATACAATTGATTGGCTTTTGCGCTTTGCCTTTATCGGATAAGTTTAAGAATTTTATGAGATAAACACACAACTTTCTGTCTTTAAAAAACTGGTTCCAAGGTGCGGAGTCACCGAGCATCCTTGAACACCACCACAGGAAGGACTGTGTCTGTGTGTATGTGTATGTATGATGAGCGCGTGCTCATGTGTGTTTCTGTGTGTGTGTGTGTGTGTGTGCGTGCGTGTGACAGGATGCCAAATACACCTGCATAGGCTGCTGTTGGGTTGCATGTCGGCCTCCAGTGTGCGTGCATGTGTGTGTGCACGTGAGTGCGTGCCCATGCGCCTGCGTGTGTGTGTGAGAGAGAGAGAAAAGAGAGAGTGTTTCGTGCGAGCAGGGGGAAGTAGGGCAGGGGGCTGAGCACGGGGTCCCTCTTAATGAACTCGTCGTTGCCCGGAGAAGACAGTGAACAGCACAGAGCTTTACCACAGCAGCGTCAGAGCACCAGGAGCCCCCAAACACTGGGCCCAGCCACAGAACCAGACTGGGGAACACACACGCACGCACACACACACACACACACACACACACACACACACACTGAGGGAGGAGAGTGAGACATCAGACACCGGTCAATTAGAACCTCTCCCCAGAACGGGAGGAGGACGTGCACCTGCAGCTCCCTCTGTCTTCACCAGCATCCCTCGCGGGTCACGCTTGTTTTGGGCCTTGATATGTGTGTTACTGAAGGAGTGTGTCTCTGTCTGCGTGTGTGTGTTTGTGTGCGTGTGCAAGGGGTTGGGGGTCGTCTATCGCCCATAGGGGACTGATGTTTTGTGTCTGAGTGGTTGGGGGGAGAGTCAGGGGGGGGTTGTAATATGTGTAAGGATGAAGGGAGAGAGAGGGATGGTTGTGTGTGTGTGTGTGTGTGTGTGTGTGTGTGTGTGTGTGTGTGTGTGTGTGTGTGTGTGTGTGTGTGTGTGTGTGTGTGTGTGTGTGTGTGTGTGTGTGTGTGTGTGTGTGTGTGTGTGTGTGTGTGTGTGTGTGTGTGTGGTGGGGGGGGGTCCAGCGCTGTGTGTTCTTCCTGCGGTTCTGTGGCAGCTGGAGGCGATGGCGGCGGAGTAGGGTAGGGGCGGAGAGATTGGCGCGAGGTATCAATTTCTGTGCACTCTGCAAAGGAGCGCACAGAAATGGAATGAAATGGTCAAATGAATGCGTAGATAAATAAACAAGTAAATCAACAAATCAGTTAATAAACAGGCTAGCGCTCTCATCGCTTGAATTACTACACGGCAAACGGCACAGCAGCAGCAGCAGCAGCGCAGCCCCCGCAGCACACGAAATGTCGTGTCGACGCGGCGGAGGACGCAGGGCGGGGGTCATCTCAGCCCGGGAATAGGTTTGTGTCCAGGCATTAGCTTATGTAAATAACCACGGGGAGGTGTGTGTGTGGGGGGGGGGGGGGTTGAAAGGGAAACACTCGACAAATGATAATTCTTTAACAGCATCGACCCCGTCGCTACTCACAATAGTGCTTTGCTTAGCGCCACTGCATCTCCGTCTGTGAGAGTCCTCAGCGCAGGCTGGCTTGCTCTGTTAACGCCGCGGCCCGCTCCACATTGTGCTCCATCGGGCCGTCCAGATGTTCCCTGCGCCCGTGTACCTGCTCAGGGAGTCACACCTGGTTTCCCGTTGCTCCAGGCAACCACAGCACCCCCCCCCCCTCTCCGCAGATGTTATCCGTCAAACCAGCAGCAAAAGAGGCACCGGCTGCTAAATGCTATTAGCGCCGTAACGTTAGCCTTGCTCATGAGCAATAGATGACGCTTTTTATTATTTTAATTCTACCTACGCAAGAGACCGGAATTAGCCTCCTCAGCGCCTGACCAGTGCGGTGCGAACGCGGACCTGTGTACCTAAGTACGTAACGGCGCCATAAAGCGTGTTTATGGGTGTTGTGTTTGCGGAGATCATCGGAAATGCAAAAAGCTGTTTAGCAGATTGTGCCATAAACACGATGGCGAGGGGGCAGGGGGGGGTGAGGACGAGGGGAGGGGGGGAGACGTCCCCGCGGGGACATTTATGCGGGGGATATTACACTATTACGCATGGCTGAGCGGCGCGGCAGACAATGAGACTCGTATATCTGGATCTGAGCATAGATCCACTGGATCATTGGGCGATAAACATGATGGAGGACGATTGTCTAATCTTTATTGGCAAGTCAGGACATCAGTCAGGTGGTGAACGCCGCACGCCTTTTTCCCTTCCTCTTTAATGTGAGTAACACCTTCCACCGCCGTGAGCGCGTTATCTTACGCCAGCCGCAAGGAGGAGGAAAATGAAATTCAAAAAGCGGGCCAATTAATATGTGGTTTAAGGAGCTAAAAGATCCAATTCATTCACAATATCTCCCCCCACTGCACGATTTGAAGCATGCTAGTCTAAAAGGGGGCGGGCTGGCAGCAGCACGGCTCCAGATAAAGACCCTTTAGAGCTGTGGAGATGGGATCGCTCCATTGTCTGTTCGAATTAGGGACCTCGCCGTCTGCACTTAGGCCTCTCCTGGGCACCCCGAATTAAGCAACAAGCTCTATTAAGAACACTGACTAATGGACTGCGTTTACAATACCTTTTATTCACTACTTTCTAGTGAAAACGGCTGTAAATCAAACCCTTTATCCCATTGTCAATTATATGTTGAAATGCTACCATTCAAGATGTCATCCAGCTCAAGTAGAAGCCGTGAGGAGGTATGAGTAAACCACTGGGAATAAACGGCCCTTTTTTTAAAGCTTGGTTGAAGGGGGGACATTTATTTCAGGATTTATCTGTGTTTTGCTTATTTTAGTCAACTTTTGGTCAGGGTATGCTTTGGACTTAAAGGTCCCATAGAATGAAAATGTCACTTTATGAGGTATTCTAACATTAATATGAGTATTAATATTCCCCTAGCCTGCCTATGGTCCCCCAGTAGCTAGAAATGGCGTTGTAAAACAAGCACCAACTATCCTGCTCAGTGCTCTGCCTTTAAAAAAAAAAAACTCTGACGCGCCGATTTGGAACTTCTGCCCGTATGTCGTCATAGGGGGACATGTCACCTCCCTTTTCTCTGCACTGCCCACTGCCGAAGCGCCGCCGCCGCGAGGCACCACCGCTGCGGGGCGGTGGTGCCTCGGCAGCGGGCAGCGGGGCTCCGGCTGGATCCAATCGCGGTCAGCAACGCCTTTCTCCACCATGTCGTGGTTCAGTCTACTTCAGATTGATGTGGAAGTCGAAGAACCAGAGACGTCGGAGAACCCGACGCAGTCGTTTCGAGATTCAAAGTAGCATGCCCCGGGACCTTTAAACCAGCAACCCTGAGAGTCTGCCTGATAAGCCTGCCAATCTGTCGTATTAGAGTGTTACTGAAGCCCATGCTTCAGCTTGAATTGGAACGCTACAAGGGGGAGGGAGGGCCATGTTATTCCCAAGGTTACCACCTGCGCCAACTTTTTCATGCTAGTAGGTTTACCTTCATTCTGTTGGAGCGTTATATTAGGACAGAGGACTATGACTGCACGGACAAACAGATTTATATCTAGTTTCTACCCCAGGGCCATACAGGCGTTGTACACCTGACCTCGTACTATCACGCACACGCACATAACATGTGGCAGCTACTGGGGAACTGTGAAATTCCCTACAAACCATCTATTTATTTATCTATTTATTTATATTATTATATTTAATATTTATTTATTTTTATGGAAGTTATTTAGGACTTGCAACTTTTTTGGTGTCATGTTTTTTCGAGTCATTCAACTGCACTTTAACTCAGTTTTAGTTACATTTATATTAGATGTGTCAGTTTTAGATAGATTTATATTAGATTTATATTAGATGTATCAGTTTTACTTCGATTTATATCAGATGTTAGAATTATATTAGATGTTAGATTTATATTAGATGCATCAGTTTTAGTTAGATATCTATACAGTGTCTTTTTTTTATCATACTGTATACATTGTTCCTTGTCCTCTCTTTTTCTTTAAGCACCAGGGGGGAGCTCTCCCAAATTTCAATATACCTGTACTGTGTGTGTGTGCGTGTGTGTGTGTGTGTGTGTGTGTGTGTGTGTGTGTGTGTGTGTGTGTGTGTGTGTGTGTGTGTGTGTGTGTGTGTGTGTGTGTGTGTGTGTGTCTGTGTGTGTGTGTGTGTGTGTGTGTGTGTGTGTGTGTGTGTGTGTGTGTGTGTGTGTGTGTGTGTGTGTGTGTGTGTGTGTGTGTGTGTGTGTGTGTGTGTGTGTGTGTGAGAGAGAGAGATTATGAGAGTGTCTGACAGGGTGGGGGAGAGTGGAAGTCCTAGTGCCAGTGAGAGGCAGGGGGTTTGTTGGAGAGCCCAGTGGCATGAGGTCTTGTTCTGGTTAGACCGGAACCCTCTGGAACGGAAGCCTTTGGTGTGTCTGGGATGGGAAGGATTAGCGATGATCTTTCCTGCTCTCTCCCTGGTCCTGGAGTGGTACAGGTCCAGCACAGACGGCAGGCTGCCGCCGGTGACCTTCTGGGCTGACCGAAAGGTTCGCCGCGGTCTGCCTTTGTCCTTGGCGGAGGAGGCAGCGGACCAGACGCTGATGGATGAGCTGAGGACTGACTCAGTGATGGCTGGGTAGAACCGGACCCTCTTTTTCTGAGGCAGCCTGAAGAACATCCACTGCTGAGCCTTCTGGATGGTGGAGGTGATACTCAAGGCCCACCTGAGGTCCTGTGAGGTCAGTGTCCCCAGGAATCATAAATCAGCGACACCGCAGTGTAAAGTTAGCAGTGTGAGTCATCCATGATGAGGGGGGCGTTCGGGTCGGGGCTCCTCCTTAAGTCAGCTACCATTTCTGCTGTTTTTAGAGCGTTCGGCTCAAAGTTGTTTTGGCTCCATCAGGCAGCCAGAATGAACTGAATCTAATGAGGGTTGTCCGCAAACTTCATGAGTTTGCGGACAACCCTCAGAAGGGTGGCAAGAGGTGCAGCTGTCGGTGTAGAGGAAGAAGAGCTGAGCCCGCAGGTGCTGCTTGTTTTACAGGAAGTCAGTGATCCACCTGCAGGTGGGCTCAGGCCCGCTCAGCTGGGATGGTGTTTTCCTGGAGAAGAGTTGGGCCATGGTCAGTACCAGCCATTGGGTTAGGACCCGCCATTCAAAGGTCTTCATTACCACAGACATCAGGGCGACTTATCTACAGTCATGTGTAAGATTGAGCCTCTAGGCTGAGACTTTCAGAATCAAACTAGTGAAATAAGAGTGTTTAGTCTAACTGGCTGTGCCACTGATGCAAACTAGCATAGCTCGGCTGGCTGGGTGGCGTGACTTGGAAGGGTTAACTCAGTGTTGATAATACGATTCTTGACAACAAAGAGAGGGGTATGGGCTGGCCAGCACCTTTTGCTTTTAGATTTGATCAGTTAAAGGTTGTGATTGGATTGGATTGAACATTATTGAATGCACCATCGATCAGCATTGACTGCAGATATGTCCAGGTTATTTAAAGCAATGAGTGAGTTGAGATGTTACACATTGCGTCTTTAGGCCCGTGATCCTCTGCTTATTGTAAATGGGGATGATGGTAGAGGTTGTGAAGCAGGCTGGTACCTTTGCATACAACCAGTGAGTTGTTATAGATGTGGATGAACACTGGAGACAGCTGGTCTGCACAGTGCACCAGTGTGGAGGGGGGAGACTGTGTCTCTCCACAGGATGGAGAAAAGGTGTGGTGGGGGGGGTTTTTTGGGTCCTTTTTGTGGGCATAAGAAGAGGTGTGATAGCTGCGGAGTAAGGCTGTGTGTTAAATCGGCTCAGAGTCAGCACTGTTTCATTTTCCGTCATATCGGCAATATAACTCATTCAGGTGGTTTACCAGTCTCAGGTCATTCATAGAATAGGGGGATTTGGTTTCATAGTTTTGTTTTCCCATTCATACTGATGAGATGTTGTTGACAGTTCGACTCACCCTGGTGTGTGTGAGACTACAGCTGTCTCTCTCTGAAAAGTGCCACTCAACGTGGTGTAATAATATGTGTACAAGAATCCTCACTCTCTCTCTGACCCGGCTATCAACATCAACTGCTGCTCAAAAGGAGCTCCAAAAAAAAGCACTTTGGAAAAGGCACTTTGACTTCACGAAAGAACGTGACTTGAGTTCGGAGCAGATAACAATGTTCACAACCTGGATGGCACAGAAAATCAACCTGATTCTCTGGCTAACTTTACACCTGTTTTCTCTTTTTACTTATGCATGACTTATTTTAGGAACAAGGGCAAAATGGCATTGATAACTAGGTCAAAGATCATATAGGACATATTACTAGCTTAAACAATAATCATCAACGATTTTCGATTCACTATCCCTATAGGCAAGAACCAGAAACCATTGAGTTTAATGGAAATGCACATTTGTGCAGGCTACTGGCGAGGAAGGGATTCAGCAAAAGGGGGGAATGGAACAATGACCATATGCCGAGCCCACTGCAGTACTCGGGGGGAAGGACGGTTGAATATTTCATTAACACTAGAGCTAAATTCCTTCCCACTGAAAGCATATTTCAACCCCCGAAAGGTGTAGGGCCGCCATATGTGCACGTTTATGGATATGGAAGTCTTGCTGTTTGGGTGGAGTGATGGATATTGGTAATTACTAGCTTGTGATCCTGTATATATTCATGGCGAACACAGCGCAAAATCGAGTTAAAATTATGTAAAAAGTATAATGCAGTATAATGCATGCACCATAAAAGGGCGATCTGTATGGCTTGGGCATTGTGGGTAAACTAGTGAAGTCTCTGGGAAGTTTTGCGACGTGCAAAATTCTTCATTCTAATTTGACGAGCGCATTTTAGTTACAGATACAGATACGTAATGAAAAGGGAAAATACATAATCATTCGAAATGATTGCAGGACTAAGTGGCAGGTGCTGAGTTGTTGATGACACATGTCACGGCAGAAAGGGTTTATTGCAGTGTTGTGGCGGCCCATTTCGCTCCCGTGAAAAGAGACAATTAATACTTTCTAATCTTCATCTCTCCCGCCATGGGAGCCACACAAAGAAATGGAACAAGGAGATGGAGGGGGAGAAGAGAGAGAGAGAGAGACAGAGAGAGAGAGAGAGAGAGAGAGAGAGAGAGAGAGAGAGAGAGAGAGACAGAGAGAGAGAGAGATAGAGAGAGATGGTGACGGAGAGAGCACAATAAGCCATCGCCGGAGCTCTCTATCTTTGTTCCTCCCTTCTCATCTCACTACCTGTCCCTTTTATCAGTCTGCTGTCGTCTCCCCTGTCGGCTTCAGTCCTTTATTTATTTATATATATATATATATATATATATATATATATATATATATATATATAGATGATTCTCAGTTGCACAAAATGTTCCCGTCTCTCTGTCTCCGCTTCCTCCATTTTTATCTGCCCATGTGCTCTGCTTTTCCTGTCCTCTCTCTCCATCTCCCCACACAATACAGCACCAGTTATCTGTTATCCTCCCCCCTCTGAATCTACAACCCTACTGATTGTGGTCCTTGTTGTTACTTCATTGGCAGATTGCGCTATCAAATGCTCAAGTGATAACTACGGCAGCCAGGACATGTGAGAAGTTGTTTTATAAACCGATGGCCTGCTGAGTCTCCACACAATGTAGCCCAAGGGGACATCTGAATGCACGTTTAGACATAAATAACTATTAAAGATTTAGAACTAAGCATGTTAAAGATGTCTAAATATGATTCCAGCTCACTTGATTTAATTTTTAATTATTGTGCACGTAAGTAGGTGCCCCATATTCTGATGGAAAATAGACGCAAGATTGCAGATAATGACAGTATAATGTAACATCCTGCATATTAACTTGAGTTGAGCTCGTTATACTTTACTTAAGCATGGACGAGGCAACGGTGACCTCGTCTGAGTGACCTCTGCGAGGAGACAAAGAGGTGAGTTCTTTTCACATTCACTTAGCATGAATTATACATTAGCGCCCCCTGCTTAATGTAACATATTAAAGTTTTATATTAACCCCTTATCACGCTAAACAGTCCTAACATAACTTCTAATACAGTCTAATTGGTATAGGTCCACCAATGTATATCATTCTATATCCAATTGTCTAAAAGTTGGCATATAAATAAACATGCAGTACATGCAGACTGCATGTTCATATTGCAAATGCACTAGTGTATACTAAATATATATATACACCCTCTTCACTACTCTCCAAATTCCATTACTACTGCCCATTTCAGTTGCATAACATTGGGCTTTTTAAAAGCACTGTACTCTATGTATTTTCAAACCTCACCACATTTTATAATGTATGTAATTCATCACTTATGTTTCAATCTAACAATTACAGTAGGGCAATCGGGTTGGCCCTGTGAAGACAACCCTGAAGGCAACCTTTTTTCAACCGAGCAGGCACATTCCATCCCTGTTAAATGAAGTAGTTGTTGCCCTTTACCCCTCCGCTTGTTTTAATAATAACAATGCCAGCACCGATATCATCCATACCATTCACCACCATTTGCAAAGTCCAATTTATATTATTACTTTTTTTAAATTGCGAGAATATAGTATATATCTATGCAATTATAGCTATTTTACATATTTTGCATTATGTGATATGTTTCTGAACTGCTGTTGGTTTTATATTACCCGAGTATTCATTGGCAATGGTGCACAGCTGAAATATTACGGCTGCCCTTATCCAATAGCTTGTCCAGGTGGATCCTGTTGTAGCCAATCCGGACATAGAGCTCCCTGCACTGGTTGTTGATTTGCTGATGAGGAGCTGAAAGGACATAGGGGAGCTGTGTACAAAGAGTATTCATACATACTGCATGAAGCCGGGGTGTGAGTACATTGTTTGTTTGACAGGACAATATTGAGTATTTGCTTGGATTGTAAAGCGTTGCATCATCATCACTAAGTCCTTTGTGTGGGCTTGATTGTGTTTCAGCACACCGATGACTTGTAGTTTAACGATAGAAAAGGGGTGCACTCTTCTTTCAGCTGAAGCAACGTTCAGCGTCAGCCCTCTCGCAGTGTCAACAACAAGATGCAACACTTTTATCTTATAGCCACAGCGGTCTACTTCTTAAGCGGTCATGCTAAGCTGCCGTTAGTTGGATGATTTGAGGTAAAAGCCGCAGAGATGGTGTCTTTTAAACAGCATGGTTTGGGATTTGATTTGGAGGAGGTAACAGACAGTTTAGCACACAATCATAGGGAGGGGAATGCAGAAATGGTCAAAGGTCCGTTTGAAATGGAGGGAGAAGAATCGCGTGTGTTCTGCATCACAGGGACTTAAGCTGTTCGTTTATAAGACCCTGCGTGGGGTGGGAATGCTTTGTGTGCCGGTTAGTCAGTGTGTGTGTGTGTGTGTGTGTGTGTGTGTGTGTGTGTGTGTGTGTGTGTGTGTGTGTGTGTGTGTGTGTGTGTGTGTGTGTGTGTGTGTGTGTGTGTGTGTGTGTGTGTGCGTGTGTGTGTGTGTGTGTGTGTGTGCGTGGCCCACCTCCTCCTGTGTGCATGCTGACGGGGGACTACAAGGCAGTTTTAATCATCCTAACCCTGCAGTCCTGCTGACAGCTTCACCGCCAACCTGAGCTCACCTCCCCTCCTCCTCACCATGAGCCTGATCATCAGCTGTCTGCTCAGCCCACCATTCATCTTTTAATTATTTATTTTGCTTCTTTCCCTTTTTGCAGACCAATATGTATTCCGCAGGGAGCGAATCCTTTAAGCAGGGCAGGCGGGTGGGGGTAGTTAAAGACTCTTATCCAAGGAACTTTTTTATTTTATCCAACTTCCTATTTTATCATTTGTGCTTAGCATGCAGAAGCCGGGCCTGCTACAACTTTTGCTTTGGTATCCCTCGGTTATTCTCATTTGACAGCTTTTTTTTTGTGTGTTGAGGGAAAGTTCAGAGTGTTTGGAGTCTCAAGCTGACGGGTTTTGCCTTGGCATCTTTTCCCCCTCAACCAAAGACACAGCAATGCCGTCTCATTTATGAACAACAATCACATTAATGGCCCAGCGATTTCTGACCACAGACAAGCAGTCCATTTGATGTTGCTGGCAAACATTAAAAAGGAAAAATTCTCACATCAAAAATATGATAACTACTACACTCTTGTTGGTAAAATAAATTTAGGTCACCAGAGAGGAGTCATGCTAATGTGTTAGTAGCCAATTATAGCATAGAGAGCAATCGACTAAGTAGCATAGAGGCTTTCTTAAGGCAGCCTATTGGTGATAGCTCACTCTGATTGGTTGAAGGGGTTACTAATAATACTAACTTAACAAAGCTATGACGTTAGACTGAAGTCGTTATCCTCACGTGTATCAGTGCCAAAATATGAATGAAGTCATGAAGTCAGGCTGTGACTGAGGCCCAGAAAAAAAAAATTAACAGCAGGGGGCGGCCATTTTTCAATACGTTTTAATGGGAACCAAGCGTTTTGCTCTCAGACTTTCTTTGCTGAGCACCTCGCTTTTTACTGGCATGAGTACCTTGAATACAAAAACTGTCAACTGAAGAAAAAAGTCCCCAACTTCATTGTATGTTAAGAATAGACATTATATTGTTACTCTGTGTAAGTAAAAGGGTGCAGCGTGCTGCTCTGGCTTTAACAAAAGGTTTGTGTTTTACAGCCCTGAAATGCCTGTTGGTGCAATAGCCACCTGAGCTGACAACACAAAATAGAGACATTATGTGAATATATTTTTTTAGCAAAGGAAATACCAAATATTCTGTGACTTGAACAAAACGTTTTTGCAGTTTGTGTCTTTTTAAATGAAAGCATAAATGGCTTACGGTCAAAAAAGTTTCAGAACGTTTTCCACAACAGTTTCAGAAAGTTTTCCACAACAGCTCATTCGCCAATATTATTTTTTTAATAGTATCCACACAGTAGTGTGGACGTGTCCAACGGGTTTCAGGAGTGACATGGTGCTAAGCTAACACTGCGGTGCGCCACCGCGGTTGCTAGCTTAACTTCAGACACGGAGCAGCTATGGCTCATTAGCGATCATGGAATCACAAGCGTACAGAGCATATCAAACTGACAACAACACGCCTGCATTCACAGGACCTGTGCTGCTCTTGCCTGGAAGATTCTTCTGGAAATATAGACTTTAGGGCGAAAAAATATATTCTTTGTGATCTTGGCTTTGTGAAATACCATGGGAATGGTGAGCCACCTGTTCCCGGGGTTGACCCGGTAAACGTGTCCGATGACAGCAAAGGGGTAGAAATGCCGGCGCTCATTGTGGCCACATGACAGCGCTATCATCAGAGATGCTAGCTTGTTTGCCAGCGTCCCTGCAGGGCTCAACATTTAACTGTCATCAAATCAAGTGCGGGGGGGGGGAACAAGCCTATTTGCTTACAATTGAGGCAATTGACAATGTGTCATCATGGTGAATAGAACACAGCATAAAACATAATGTTGCACGTACTCTTCTTAGGCTAATGAAGCAAAGTCGGAACAGGTTGTTAATGATGAGGCATGAGAATGCCGAGGGCTCTGGACGGGCCTTTGGTGGCCATGGTTCATCTCAATAAAAGGATGGAACACGCATGTAAACCCTGGAGCACGCAGTGCCGCCGTGGCAGCGGGCTTCTTTAAACGGCCATGAAAGCGAAAACAGATCCATTCTCTGTCAATTAGTGGATGTGACAATATTGATTAGGCGAAGGGAAGTCCAAACGGCGCACTGTAAAACGGCAATGATGACGCAGACTCTGAGCTGGGCGAATGCAGACAGATAGACCTCCAGACAATCGCTTATTGATTTCAAGTCTCAGAGGTCAGTGGAAGACGGATGAGGGAAAGGGGACGGTATACTTTGGATTACACATGAATAAGTCAATGTAATATACAGAGCCGCGCTATTTCAGCAGCCTCGTGGCTTAACCCGAGCCACAGATACCCATAGTTCCAGTGGATGGATGTGGTCATGATTGATGGCCTGCTGGTGGAAAGTACTCAAATCCTTTTGTCTGCCCCCCCCTGGGTTTAAGGTCCAACTAATCCACATGTCAGGTTAACCTCAGAGGGATTCTTGTTAATTTAATCGGAATAGCATTTGAAATAACCGTCACATAAATGTATGAATTCCAGCCAATTCAATCAATATTGTGTTTGACATGGTTTTATGTTTAGTGCATTTGGTGGTATGTTTGAAATGGTCAATAAATCAACGCTTGAGAAAAGAGTTTAGGTACATTAAATGGTTAACTATTGCACGAAGTAGTTTGATTTACTTGCACCATACAATGCACATTAACACTGGTATGAAAGATGATTTATTTTGGACAAATAAAGCGCATCAAATTGTTTGTCTCAAATCATACATATGTATTAGCAAATCATAGACGGGGAACATACAGGGAACAATGGATCATGATATCTATAATTGAAAAAGCAGTAAACAGTAACTGAAATAATCAGAGGACATGTTATGCTCCAGAAGTCTGTGTGCCTAGCATGATGATACAGCCGAGAAATCATTTTCCCGGACGCAGGATACAAAACCTCTAACAAGTGTTACATTTGTAACACTAACCGGGTTGGTGTGAAAGCCTGGCATTGTGTGATGTAATCCGTCGCAGCAACGGGCCGTTATTATTTAGACTCCAATCTCATTACCTCTTAGCATTCTCACAAAAAAAAGAAGACTATGGCATCTTTGGCAGATCCAACACACCGTTTCCAACACAGGCACACATGAATACATCAAAATAAATACACAAGCCCAGCATGTCTTTATTTAACACCAGTTGTTCCATCACACAGTGTCATCATTCTGATGTTTGAATAATACAGTAATACGAAACACAGCCCCAGCATTTTCTATTCAAACCAACCTGAACAATGTATCTAAGCACTTTTGAATTCCCATGCATCTAAAATGACACATTCACAAGGTTTTTCTCTATTTCCTACCATAAAAGCGGGGGACATTAATTCAGTGTTTTCTGGTTTCTAAGGTTGAAATGTGATTGAGAAATGGCAAAATCTCAGGAAATGATTCAGGCTGTACCATGACATCCTGAGTGGAATCCATAGCTGTTTGTGTGCGTGTGTGCTCCTGTGTGTTTGTGTGTGCGCGCACACCCGCCAGCATGCATGCGTGCCAGTGTGTGTTGCCCAGCGTGTGTGTGTGTCTTTCTCTTGGAAGACTCTGGAATTAAATTGTGACTCATAGTGAAATATAATGCTAAAGTGAAGCCATTCTTCCCGCCTGATGAATGACACACAGGAAGCAGTCACGCAACACAGCACACAGCAGTTGATACATTGAGCACGGAGCGTCGGAGCAGGCCAGCCGTGGCGCCAGCACAGCGCCTACAGACTCGTGGGCTTGCTGGTGCGTGGAAACGTGCAGGAATATAGTGGTTACACACGAGCGCAAGCCAAGCTTACAACCCAACGCTTTTGATGAGTTTTCTAATTTGCGAAATGGAGTCTGCTTACCTCTTACTGACTTTAATAAAACACGTTAGCACCACACCACTGCTAAATGACATGCTGTGATGTGTGCAAAGTATAAGTGGCGACTTCCGGTAATGGCGGCGAGCTAGACAGACGCTGCTTTTTAGTCTCTGTACTAATTACAATTTCTACTCCTTTGAAAGCCATATAACGAACTCAAATAGAACACGGATACGTTTTAAAGCAAGGTTAACTATGTCAGGCACAAGAAAGAACAAAAATAAACCCGACAATCAACCTAATAAGTCTACAAACACTTCGCCAAGTGGCAAACCGCATGCTAGCCACGAACTAGCAGCCTCTTCAGTGGAGGATAGCGAGAGGATGGACGCAACAAACAATGTTCGTCGGGATATCCAGAATCAAGATGTTTTAGAGGCCATCGCTTGTCTCAAGACTGAAAGTTTGGCGCGTCACAGGGAAGTTATTGATGGCATAGCCCACATTAGATCGGATTTGGATGTTATCAAAAGCAGAATGACCACGGCTGAACAACGCATAGGTGACACGGAGGATGTAACAACACAGCTAACGGCAACGGTGTCTGAGTTGGAAGCCAAAGTGAAACAACTTACAGAAAAGAATGACGACCTTGAGAATCGCTCACGCCGTTCGAATCTACGCTTCATTGGGCTGGAAGAAAAGGCGGAGGGTGCCGACGCTGAAACCTTTCTGGAGAATTGGCTCACCGAAGTCCTCGGACCGGAGAACTTCCCCCATCCGTTGCGGATCGAGCGAGCTCACCGCATCGCAGTTACTCCAACGGTCAACACTTCAGGCAAGCAGAAGCATAAGCCGACAACTGAACGTCCCAGGACACTGATCGCGACATTCCTGAACTTCAAAGATAAAGCGCGGGTGATGAACGCGGCACGGAAGAAGAAGGCGATTATGTACAACAACCGACAGGTCAAACTTTTCTCAGACTTTTCAGCCGACGTGCAACGCCAGCGGAACGCCTACTATGCGGTGAAACAGACTCTATACTCCAAGGGAATAGAGTATGGCCTTCAATACCCCGCCAAACTTCGGGTGACATATGAGGGCAAGGTCATCGTCTTCCAGACGCCCGGAGAAGTGGATACGTTTCTTCACAGCATTGATGAGTCAGGGTGATGTATTGCTTATATGCAAAGTAGGCTAAACTTGCAATAGAAATTATTTCTAGTACACACGGCTGATTTGATTTGAAAGATGTTTACAAGTTAAACAAGGAAAATAAAAGAAAAATGGCTCATTTAATTGGGCCCAATATTATTCTGTTATTTCTCACTTTAAAGGGTGTCGCTAAATAATTTGAGTCATGCTTGCACTCAGTAACCTATTTGCTTTCAGAACCTTAAAGATTATACGTTATTGGCTATGGCTTATATTAAAATGTTCATTTTGTTCTACCATAAAGGGGTGGTATTTTATATTACTTGAATACACAGAGATTAAAGGTGGTTTATTTAGTTTATTTGACTTACTTTTGCTCCTTATCAGGAGCTATTGGAAGGTGGATTTACTTAGTTTAGAGACTGTAAAGTAGGCAGTCGGTGGGTGGATATGTTAAACATTTTGCATGTTCTAGCAAAATGTTTTTGGTGTGGTTCTTGTGTAGGTTTTCATTATTTCACGTGTAGTGTCGTTTTATTTATTCTTTTTTTTTTGTATTTCCCTCTTCTCTGTCTCCCCTCATATTACCCAACTCTTCAGTACAGCTCATGCTCTTTGTTAAGGCTCCCCATAGCATCCCCTAATGGCAGATAACCAGGTATGCAAATTAACCTCATGGAACATAAGAGGCTTAGGCAGTTTGGTGAAAATAAAACAGGTAATGACTAGACTAAAACACTTGGGCTCTAGAATTATATTTCTACAGGAAACGCACCTAGTCCCCACTGAAGTCATCAGAATACGTAGAAGGTGGCAGGGGCAAGTGTTTGCTGCTAACTTCTCATCTCATGCTAGAGGAGTAGCTATCTTAATTCACAAATCTGTTCCAATTCAAATAATCTCAACTATTATGGACCCTGGGGGAAGATATATAGTTCTACACGGTAGTTTACTTGGAAATTACCTTAATTTAGTAAATGTCTACGGGCCAAATAAGGATGATCCTGATTTCTACAAAAATATTTTTCTAACAATTTCAACCTTAAGGGGGGAAGTTATAATGGGGGGAGATTTCAATTGTGTTTTGAAACCAAATATGGACCGTGAGGGTGGTCAAGACTCATCTCATAGTCATACAAGAAAGGTAATTCACCACTTCATGGCAGAGCTGGGGCTGTGTGATATATTTAGGAAACATAACCCAGATAAGAAAGAATTCTCATGTCATTCTACTACATACAATACCTATTCCAGACTTGATTATTTTCTAATTTCTAACACCTCAGTATTCAAAATCAAGAGTTGTTATTACAATGGCATAATAATATCTGATCATGCTGCAGTATCTTTGGAGCTTAAGGTTCATAAAGAATACAAAGGTCCTCCTAAATGGAGATTTGATAACAAATGGCTCCAAGATCCTCAGTTTGTACAGTTCCTTAATGCAAACATAGATGTGTTTTTCAAGCTCAACAAAAATGAAACGTCATCGCTAATCAGATGGGATGCCTTTAAGGCTTACATCAGAGGGCAAATAATAAGCTATACCAGTTTTAAATCTAAAGAATTTAAAAAGAAACTGTTAGAAATTGAAAAAGAAATTAAAACACTAGAAGAGCTAATTGTAACTAATAAGACACCATCTGTAGAGCAAAGATTAAACACACTTAGAGCCCAATATAATGAAATGTCAGTAAATAAGGCCTTAAACAATCTAAATAAATTAAAACAGCAATTCTATGATCAGGGGGAAAAGGCAGGCAAATTACTTGCCTGGCGCATTAAAGCTATACAAAATGAGAGATCAATACATGAGATAGAAAAATCTAATGGAACAATGACTTCAGACCCCAAAGAAATAAATGAAACATTTCAGAAATTCTATGAAACACTTTATAAATCTGAATTCTCCGCTGACAAAACATCTTTAAATGGCTTTCTTGATGCCCTGAACTTCCCTACTCTTTCTCAAGAAGACATGGAAATTCTGGAGAGACCATTAGAACTAGAGGAGTTTTATTGTGCCCTTATGTCTATGCAAAGTGGAAAAACTGCTGGCCCAGATTCGCTGCCCATTGAAATATATAAGACCTTCAAAGATATGTTGATACCCCAATTATTCACTATGCTTGAAGAAGCCTTCAGAATAGACTCCTTACCACCTTCCTTCTCTACAGCCCTCATCACTACAATATTGAAACCTGGCAAGCCACCTACTAAATGTGAATCTTACCGACCCATATCCCTACTAAACTCAGACACGAAACTAATTGCTAAAGTCATTGCACGGAGATTGGAGAAAGTCCTACCTAGTCTGATTCACGAAGATCAAAATGGATTTGTAATAGGAAGACAAGCTTTTCACAATATTAGAAGAGTCTTAAATATTATCAATATAGAAGATGGATCCCCCGATGTGGCCCTACTCTCCCTGGACTGTGAGAAGGCCTTTGACAGGTTGGAATGGCCATATCTATTTGATATACTCCCTAGATTTGGCTTGGGACAAAATATTATTAAATGGGTTTCGTTATTATACAATGGACCCACTGCAGCAGTCTTGACAAACTCCATGACATCCAAACCATTCAAACTTACCAGAGGAACACGCCAAGGATGTCCACTGTCGCCCCTTTTGTTTGTATTGTCCATAGAACCACTGGCCCTAACAATTAGATCACACCCTCTGATACCGGGAGTAACAATAGGAAGCTGTGAACACAGAATAAGCCTATTTGCAGATGACATCATACTCTTTTTAAAAAATCTGACACAATCCCTTCCTGCCTTTCTTAACATAATAGCAACCTTTGGAAAAATCTCTGGCTACAAAGTCAACAAAACCAAGTCTAATATTATGTTCCTAAATGACAAAGAGAGAGATAATCCAATAGTAGGGAACGATTTTCATATTGCATCCAAGGGCTTTAAGTACTTGGGGATACAGATCACCCCCAAAATTCAAGATATAATCTCAGAAAATTATAACCCAATTCTATCATCTACCAGTAATACTCTGAAGAGATGGTCAGATCTTCCCATATCTCTGATTGGTCGTGTAAACATACTTAAAATGAATATCTTACCAAAATTCTTGTATCTTTTTCAATCTATCCCACTTAGCCCCCCACCTACCCTATTTCCTAAACTGAAGGAATTAATGACTAATTTCATTTGGAATAACAGGCGCTCAAGACTTAGGATATCCTTACTTTATCTGCCATATGATAGAGGGGGCCTACAAGTGCCAAACTTTCTATGGTATTACTGGGCAGCCCAGATCAAGGCAATAATGCACTGGTTCTCAAATGAACCTAAAAATTCCTGGGTTGAAATAGAAAATTACACCACATCCCCCTTGCCATTAAAATTATATTTATTTTCTGATTCATTAAAGAACCTGTTAAAGAACACACACAACCCCTTTGTTAAAAACTCCATCATAGTCTGGCACAAAGTGCAATCACATTTAGGTATTGATTCAGACCTATCAGGGTTCACCCCAATATGGGGAAACCACCAATTCCCAGCAGGAAGAAACGACTCAGGGTTCAAATCATGGGCAATGAAAGGTATTAGTAAAATCAGGGACATGTATAATGCAGATAAGGTATTGTATAGTTTTGAGGAATTACATGGTGCTTACAATATACCCAGGAACCACTTCTTCAAATATTTGCAAATTAGGAGTTTTATTTTGAAAAAATACAAACAACAGATAAACAAACCACCACTGTCCAGTCTTGAAGAGGTTATACTAAATCATATGCATAGTCGTGGTCAGGTTTCGGTGACTTATAACTTAATTGTGGAAAACTCCAATGAATCTTCAAATGACAAGAGAATGAAGTGGTCCAGTGACATGGATACAGAAATTTCTGAGGACGAATGGGAAAAGGTGTGTCACACAGCACAGACTCAAACTATAAACACCAGGTTTAAACTTATACAGTATAAATGGATTATGCGCACATATATAACTCCTTCCCTTTTGCACCGCTTCAATAACAATAACCCTGACCTCTGCATTAAGTGTGGTCTTGAAGAGGGCACACTTTATCACTGCCTGTGGACCTGCCCTAAAATAAGGGAATTTTGGGAAAAGGTAATAGAACGAATCTCTGACATAAACTCCACCAGATTGCCCGTCTGTCCTAAACTGTTCATTCTTGGACTTGTCCCAACAGACTTAAGGTTATCCATTACAGATAAAAAGATGGTATATATGTGCTCACTACAAGCTAAATACTGTATTGCCACTTCATGGAAAGCTATGGAGGCACCTTCTGTCAATTTTTGGTTCAAGACCCTGTCCAATACTCTGGCCATGGAAAAAATGACTTATGCTAAAAGGGGGAAGCTACAGATTTTCTACAAAGTATGGAAACAATTTACAGACTTCTTGGAAAGTCAACAAGATGTACAAGATGTATAGGCTGTATACTTTAACTTTCTGACAGTATTGTAAGAGTTTTTTTTTTTTTTTTTTGTCTTTCTTTCTCTTTCTTTAATGTTGTTTTGTTTCTGTTGTTGTTGTTTGTTGTTGATGTCTTTTATCCAAAAAGTATTTTCCTTCTATGTTGCTAAGCATATGTATTTTCATGTATGTTGTTGTACAAGTTGGAAAATGTAATAAATAAAATTAAAAAAAAAAAAAAAAAAAAAAAAAAAAAAAAAAAAGTATAAGTGGCATGAATAGTTTATAGGTTAAAGACATCAAATAAAAAAGTACATTTACCGATCACATTTTCTTTAGATTTGAGTTCGGTTGAGGATTTGGAAGCTTAATCAGAAGAATGAATCATATGGGATGGGGGAGAGGGCTGGTCAATAGGTGGTATTGTTTCTAGAGGTGCAGTGCATGCTGGGAGAAGCGCGACGTGGCCGTGGGGAATGAGACGAGAGCGGGGTGTGGTGATGAATCTGTGCGCGGTGTCCTGGGAGGTCACCCACATGACACCAAGAGCGATTAGGGGACTTTTGTCCAATCTATCAGGGGACAATCTGAGTGTTTAATCATAATATAACTCCACCCCCCCCCCCCCGTCCTCCTCCTTTTTTTCCTCCTCCCTAAGGAGCCAGCCATCTGGAACATGACCATTTAAGTGTCGGGCCATGGACAAGGTCATAGTCCAACTGTACACACCGAACCCATCGTCCCATGTCTATGTATGTCTGTCTGTATGTGTGTAACCAAGTCTTTGTGTTTGTGTACATGTGTGTGTGTGTGTGTCTTCCATTACGTTCCTCCCCAAAGACAATAGTAACCATGGAGCATCCCAAGGGAGTCATCCATCAGACATCGCTGTGACCCTCACATGTGGTGATGTCATCCCACACCGGGCTCGGCGTGGAACCCCTCCAAGGTCTCTACAGCTGGGCTGGCTCGCGTGTGAGCGGAGTGGAGGTCTGAGATGGGGGGATGCGGGGTGGAGGGGGGGGGGGGGAGAGGCTGTGTGTGTCTGCTAGGTGCAGGCCTCAGGAGACCCCGGGCCGACCCGGAGGCCCTGTCCTTTAGCGCCGCTCGTTCATCTCTGTCAACTTTCCACCGCTTCATAGCGGAAATCTATACCTTCTACCAGCTCAGCGGCGCAGTTCATGAACACTAAATGCAAAACAGATGAACTCTGAGACGGGAGCACGTTTTGATTGTGCCGTTGGCGTGCTGCCGCCGGTGGAAGTGTTTACCAGTTGAATGCAGGGATTCTCTGGACTGAGGTAAAACGTTGGCTCTGGAGGGCAGCGGCCCTAGAGGTGGAGGCAGAATCCTCACACGCTAACCAAATCATGCAGAACCTTGCTTGCTGTTGTTTGACTCCTTACATCATTTGACTTGATTTGGAGAAAAGATAGCGTTGCTCGTGGAGTCTAACAACCATGACTTATAAAGGTAAACATAAGGATGGAGGTAATAGCATACTTTAACAAAGCCATTGTCTGAAGACATAATCCTTGGCTAAGACTAAGTTATTATACAATCGGATACGCTGCCAATACAGGCTTGTTAATACAATATGTT
>NC_079412.1:17792955-17807955 GCF_026213295.1 Gadus chalcogrammus
GACGCGCAGCGGAGGTGTCTTGCTTCGCAGCCCGACCCGGCCCGCGGGTCGGCTTGGTCTCGGGCTCGGGCAGAGAATCTAAACTCTAGTGCATGACATCCTCCGTAGGCACTCACAGCCGGGTGAGTTCCACCACCACCTCATCGTTTCAGCACACACTGAAACAATGACTTTGTCGTCCATGTTCTTTCTGCTTCTGTGCGTCCTCCGCAGGTCCTCCGTCTCTCTGTCAGTTACGTCAGGTCAAGCTCAACGCTGATTGGCTATCGCGGCTAAGCGTCACGCGTACGCGCATCAAAAGTTACATTTTTTTAACTCTGCACGTTGGTGCGTTGGGCGCGTTATTTATGTGCGTAAAACGCGACTAACCCGCAACACGCTGTTTTAGCGCGTGTAATGCATCTATGCGCCTAAACCAATGGTGCCCTATGCAAAAATGCCAAATTTTTACGCCTCTAACGTGTGCAACGCGTTCAGTGTGGCCGTACCTTTAGACGCGTTTTACACACCTAAATAACGCGCCCAACGCACCAACGCTCAGATTTTTTTACTTTTGATGCGCCTACGCTTGACGCTTAGTCGCGATAGCCAATCAGTGTTGAGCTTGACCCGGCGTAGGCGCGTTAGGCGCGTTGAATCATTATTGTGACACACAATGATCAAGCGTCAGGTTAGGCGCGTTACGCGCATAATCGTACACACGTAGCGCGTTCAGTGTGGCCGTACCTTTACTTCCAAATACAGCGTTGCATCTGAATAAACAAATGTTTTCAGTGCATGTTAATGCATAATGATAAAATCACAATTAACAGAACTGCAGAAAGATAATTTACACACATAAACAGACTGTACTAAGTTACTGTCTAGCTTAGAAAATACACAGACAGTACCATATTACTACTGTCTGTGTATGTGTGTGTGTGTGTGTGTGTGTGTGTGTGTGTGTGTGTGTGTGTGTGTGTGTGCATGCTTGTGCTTGTGCGTGTGTGTATGGATATTAAACTTTGCTTAAGGGGAACTCTTAGTGTATAATGAGTTGCCTGCTCAGCACAATGATGACACTGATGCTCAGGCTTTCTATCCCCTCTTTGCACCTCCTCCTCCACCTCCACCTCCTCCTCCTCCTCCTCCCCCTTCCCCACCTCCTTCCCCTTACTCCTTCTCCTCTTCCTCTTTTCTCTCCCCCTCCCTCCCTCTCCTCCAACTCCTACCCCACCTCCAGCTCATCCACCTCCTCCTCCTCCTCCTCCACCGCCCTCTCCTCCTCCACCTGGTATTATTACATCTTGTCCAGATAGCATCTTTAATTCTACTTCCTTTAAACAAGGTTGGTGCGAGGGTCATTAAAGATCCATTCACCACCTTAATTACCTGATAACGTCTGCTGAGGCAAGATGGACGGGGAGCGAAGGAGAAAAAAGAAAAAAGAAAAAGAGTTAGGAAAACCGGAGCAATATCGTCCCAGAGCCAAGCTTTTGTTCATGTTATTCTCTGGTCTGAGTGTGAGCACCATCAATCTGTCACAGAAAAAACACCCACAAAATGACTTATGAGCTACTCGTGGTGGGTTAGGAGTACCCAAGAGGAATTCCATATATTTCCTGTGTGATTGCTCACCCACAATTAATAAGTGTGTATAAAGTGTTAAATACCAAGGAGCCCTATGGTGGGCTCAGCTAAGGGATAGGAAGATCATCATCATAATCAGAATCCAATTCACCCTTACTTTTGCTATCTCGCCTCTAGCCCCGAACTCTGGCGCGGTCTCTGGGGCACATTTTGAGCCGATTCACAAGGCAGCGATAAACACGGACAAAACATAAAAACTAATTCACTCCAGACTCAATTAGGCGTTGCTCCCAGTCTCCAGTAACACTCTGCTGATTTCCCCTTGCATTAGACAGGCTTGCTTGCATGGCAATAGTGTGCTGCCATCTGGGCTGACTGACTGCAGTAAAGAGCACCGCGGTGGAGAGAATTGTAACCGGAAAGTGGCCTCACTCGGGCAAATAGGGAGATAGTCAGGTGTCTAGAAACGGGACTATTTTGTTGAACTTGGGAGCTGGGCTTATGCGTACAAGGTTTAGCAGTTAAGGTGAGTAATGTGATGCAGCCTTCCCAGCTGTGACCCAAATGTCATCGCGGGAATGACCTGAATGTGCAAAGAAGGCTATAGAAGACGGCCAACTTTGCCTCTGAGAAAAGTTTCTTTGAGGGGAATTTGGGGAGGGGGGAGAGGTAGGTTGGGGTATTTTCAGGTATTTCTAATGACAAATATATGGATCTGCCACACATTTCTTCTTTTGGAGTTTATTAATTTGAAAAGCACTTCTAGTCATGAAAATCAAAAATCGAAATACTATTAATTTTTTCTTTGTTGATCAACTATGGCGTACACATTCAAACAGACACACAAACACAGGCTTGCACACACACAGACGCGCACGAACACATGCACACACAGACACACACACACACACACAAAACCACATTCACAATGCGCAAAATAAATTAGTAGTCAAGAGTAAAGTACCTTCGAATTCGAAGGGACTACAGCTCAATCGCCTGACACAGAAGGGCTGATTCGATTACAGTTTCCAAGTAGAGGAAATGCAATAAACACAATTAAAAAAACCCTCTCTGTTCAGATCCCATTAATTTGTCACTAGCCATGATTCACATTTCATACAGCTTTCCATTCACCTGTATTGTTTGGCATAAATTATTTTGCCAACCCAAGGCTATGTTTTAATTATATAAGCACTTACTTTGAATCACCTGCACAGCATGGAAGCATTTTAGTTTAAGACGAGCGTGAGAGAGTGTGTGTGGAACGGAGAATTTGAAACTAATTTCCAGTAATCCTCCCGCGGACGTGGACGTTAATATTTGTGTTATTTTTTAAAATTATATATACCACGACTTCTGATTGCAATCTGCAGACAGAGCTGTCGTTCCACAACCCAATCACCCCTCTCTCACTCCCCTGACACAACACTCCCTCCCTTGGTGTCTCGCGCTATTCCCCTGAGTCACTGTTGCTATCCACCGGGATCAACTGTGTGTGTGTGTGTGTGTGTGTGTGTGTGTGTGTGTGTGTGTGTGTGTGTGTGTGTGTGTGTGTGTGTGTGTGTGTGTGTGTGTGTGTTTGTGTGTGTGCGTGTGTGTTTTTGAACGTGTGTGTCATTGAGTGTGTGTTTTTTTTTTTGCCGTTTGAAGATGACACGCTGTTAAGTCAGTAGTCAAGATATGAAAAGAAAACTTCAAAAATTTCCCCAGAGACAGCCAGTCACTAGACTGCAGCACTTAGAAACTAAAATAGAGGCTGGGCAGAGTGCATAATTAGGCATTTTAAGTGCTTTACATAATACAGTCAGTCATAATGAAGGCCCTGTAGGAGCAGAGATGCTAGGTAGCTAGTTGTCACTTTGCAGGGAGATGATTATTCACCACAGGATGCTTTGGGAGAGTGAAAAACCTAAAAGGATGCGTTGAAGTAACAGAGGCATTCGAAACAGACATGTAGATGAATAGATTCCTTAAGGAATTCAAAGGACAAGGCAAAAGCAGTTGAAATGAGCGGAATAATGATAATGTAAACCATTGGTAACCATTAAACCCATTTTAACAGAATAATTGGGGTTTCGGAGTGATTTAGGGGATTAAATGGATTACGACAGGTCGTAGGGCACGGAGAAACCTTGGATGGATGTAGGCTCTCCCATAAGCCTGAAACGGGGTCTCTGTTTAATCCTGACAGAGACAAAGTCAAAGTTTCCCTGACTTAAAAAATCTCAGGGCCTGTCACTCTCTACTTTTTGCATTTCTCTCTCTCTCTCTCTCTCTCTCTCTCTCTCTCTCTCTCTCTCTCTCTCTCTCTCTCTCTCTCTCTCTCTCTCTCTCTCCCTCCGGTGAGTGTCCCACTTGATCTAGATGGCGAATTGATACTGGCTCCTAATGAATGATGTTTTATTAATGGCGCTGTAATGAGATTAGCTCCGGGCGGACAGGCTCCATCCATCTCATTCTCCTCTCAGGTCCACCGTGCCGCGGCAGGAGGGGATGGCACATCTGGAAGGCTTCCAGTCCCTGACGACTGTCCTGAACTTTAAAAACTCTGGCTGGCTGCGGCCGGGAGGGGATCCATACGTCCCCTCGACGGCATCGACAGCGTTGGAGAGACGGTCCTCAAAGGCTACTTGAGATAGGAGAAGATCAGGTGGGATGTGCTGATGACTTTCACTCATGTGTAGATGTCATTGGAAAATTCGATATAAAAGATGGGATGTGTGATTTTAAAAGTGCGTTTGTCTCTCCATGCATACATTTATTTAGCAGACGCTGTTATCCAAAGTTTCTTTCCCGGTACTACTAGGTCTATAAATGAACATGGATGGGTTGGGAATCATGCTCAAGGATACCTGAAGGTAGACTCTGTCCATTGGTTTTTAAAACCCAGGACCCCAGGCCCCTTTCAGCTAGGCTACCCTAAACCCTTGTCTATACTATAGACTTTAACAAATATAGACGAATATCAGACTGTAACAAATATAGACGAATGGGGACGGGTCTTTTGGGTTCCAACCAGTGCAAAGCCCCTATAGGCCTTTAGAGAAACTATACCCTAATCGCCTCCGTCAGGGCTTCACAGACAGGTGCTCAGGAAGGATCTATCCATAGACCAGCAGTCCTTCAGCAGGACGTTTGGCTTCTTTGAGTCAGTGGAGAGAGAAAGCCCCCTCTGCGCAAGGGGACACATTCGCTGATATTTTAAAAATAGCCCCCCAGTGTACTTACCTCGTCACATCACCTCAACATCCTGGCCTGCTGCCTCCCCCCACTTCCGTATAATGACAAGCGCTGCCTCTTCAGCAGAACTCATTAATGGACTTAGAGCCCGAGCCCCTTAAGGAATAGGACGGAGGGAGAGGGCCGCTCGGGGGGCTTCCAGGGTAACATCCTAGGTGGGCTTTTGATTATGTGGCCAAGCCCAGGACGGATTGTGGAAAGTGGTGTGGCCAACGCACTTAACACCATTAGACTCTGTACTTAACCACTGCACTCTGAAGGGCAGCGTTGCTCGGACCCAGTGGCCTCGGGAGGTGTGTGTGTGTGTGTGTGTGTGTGTGTGGGGGGGGGGGGGGCACTGTGGACACTGTGAAATGCTGGCCTCACCTCGTGTACTCCCTCCTCCTCTCCCTCCCCTTCATCCCCCTCCTCCCCTCCTCCCCCTAATCCTCACTTTCTTGAAGAAAGGAAAGTTTGGATCCCGATCCAATGTCCTTTGTTTTTTTTTAGGCGTGAGGATTTACGACCAGACCTGCTGACAGCAATTAATTCCCAAACGCTTATGCAATCCAAGCCTCGAACCGCCCCGCTCTGGTTTAATGCGAGTACATAGGTGCAGCTCTGCTTGCCACTCCCTGAAAAGGTTATATTTATCACGGTGACATTTTACTACATTATGCACCTACATACCCCTTGTGTAGCCAAGGGAGAAGCAACAAAATAAGTTGATTATATACTCCAGGGCCCACACCCAGGGTGTTGAAGTGTAATATGATACCGGAGGGTAGGGTATCCATCATAAGAAATCAGTCGGGTCACAATTTGTATATACACAGCAGGTTAATAAAGTGAAGTCAGGCAAAAATAGAGAGAACCTTCCTCTGTGCATCATTTAAGATCTCCTCCAACCTGCCTCACCCAAAACTAGGAATTCATAAAGCGAACGCTGGCTGAGCCAGGGGAACTGCAATACTGTAAGAGAATGCAGAGTGTAAGTAAAGCAGATATATACTATATTGAATCCCTAATTAGGTCTCCAATACCCTCGTGGAGCCTACAGCTGTAAAAAATGTTAAGATCTCTCAAAAAGAAAGAAAAATAAAACCCCCCTAAATGAGCCAGCACGTCAACAGACAGGACGTTTTCTTCTAAAAGCCGTGGAAGTCGGAGAGAAAATGCAATAAAGCCAGCGAGCCACCTCAGGACATCAGAGGGCTGTCGGCTAATCGTGTGTCACATTATTCATGCTAATTGGAAAAACCAACGACTGCAGTATCGCAGATGTCAACGTGTGTCGTTTGATTATGTTTGTAGTGCAAGCACGTGGGTGTTTGTGTGTGCGTGTGTGTGTGTGTGTGTGTGTGTGTGTGTGTGGGGGGGTATGTGTGTGTGTGGGTGTGCGCGTGTGTATGTTTATGTTCATGCGAATGCATGTCACCACCGGCAAAGGGTGGTGGCAGTGTTGGGGGCAGTGGAGGCGATGGTGGAGGCGCTGGTGGAGGGGGTGGTGGTGGAGGCGCTGGTGGAGGGGGTGTTGGTGGAGATGGTGGTGGAGGTGGAGGTGGTGCTGGGGGGATGTGGCACCGGCAGCAGGGACGGTGGTGGAAATGACGGTGGTGCAGGGTATGACTGTGGTACTGGTGGAGGTGACGGTGGTGCTGATGGTGTTGGTCTTGGTTTTATTGATGGTGATGGTGGCGTCTGCGGTGGAGGTGAAGTGGGGGTCTTGGTGTTGGTGATGGTGGTGGTGGAGGTGGAGGTGGTAGTGATGGTGGTGGTTGTTTTGCTGTTGGTGGGGGTGGTGGTCTTTGCTTTGATGATGGGGATGGTGATGGTGGTGGTGTGGGTGGAGGTGGTAGTGATGATGGTGGTTGTTTTGCTGTTGGTGGGGGTGGTGGTCTTTGCTTTGATGATGGGGATGGTGAAGATGATTGTGGTGGTTGCGGTGGAGGTAATAGTGTTGGGGATGGTTGCCTTGGTGCTGGTGAGGGTGATGGCGATGGTGGTGGTTTTGTTGTTGGGGATGGTGATGGTGGTGGTTGCGGAGGTGACGGTGTCGTCGGAGCTTCAACAGGGACAGAGTAGTGCAGCCTGTGTTTCCTGTTGCCTCCTCCACCTTGGGGCAGATGTGTTAATGGAGTGTGAACAGCACAGGCAGGCCGACTCCTGGGTGTTTCCTCTTGATAATCTCCACTCTCCAGAGCTCCACTTAGCCTTGTGGGCTGACTGCTAATGCAGGACTGACGGGATCGGGCTGAATGCTGAACTCAAGGCCTCATGCGCCGTTCTCCATTTTAAACACGCTGGCGGCTTTCAGCAAACAAAGTTTTCCGTACGCAACAAACGTTCTGTGATATTGCTCTGTTGCGGTTAATGGTAAAAACTATAAATACAATAAATGTAAAATGCTCATGATTCCCTTTTTGATCTATTTAAATAATGTATATTACGGTATAGATTAACAAAGCGTTTTAATTGATTGATCCTGCCCAATGCCTGCGCTGTTTACTCTGCACTCCATCACAGAGTCACACTAATACCCCAGTAACAAACTCACTGTTTATTCAGAGAAGTCCCATGGGTATTAAATCAAAACGTGTGTGTGTGTGTGTGTTTGTGTGTGTGTGTCTGTCTGTGTGGGTGTGCGTGTGTGTGCGAAAGCCATTTTGAATTCAGCAGGGAGAACACACAGTTAAGTCTTAATAAGGAATCTCAGTATTTTGTAACGTTCAGAAATGTCTTCCTTGTCCACAGATCATGCATGGGATGACTGCGTCTCCCCACAGGGTGCTGTCCGTGTGTGTGGTTGCGTGACGATGTTTACACTCAGCGGAGATTGATCATATTCCCACCCCCAACCCACACACGTACGCACACACACACACACACACACACACACACACACACACACACACACACACGCACACACACACACACACACACACAAACACACACACACCCCAATGCATCCTTGGATTAGACAAACAGAGCACAGATACGCAGATGGCAGAAAGCAAAAAAAAACATACTGAAGTAAGATAACACCAACAACTCACTCACACACACACAAACACACACACTCGCACACACACGCACACGCACTCCTGCAGAGATAACTCTAAAGGCAGTGCGTTGACAGTCATGGCACATACACAGAACACAAAAAAAAATCAAATGACTGTGGAGTGGTGAGGGAGTGCCACCACCACCAATGCCCCCACCACCGACATCACCACCGACATCACCACCACCACCACCACCAGTACCGCCACCCCCAACCAAAGTTTTCATTCCCCTGTGTAAGCACTTATGCAGTTCGGGGCGGAGGCGCTTTGGTTGGGGTTGGGATGGAGGTTGGGGTGCAGTAGGACAGGGAGCGGAGCGGAGAGAGCTACAGCGCGTGGCGCAGAGATTAGAGGGAAGGTGGAGCAGAGCTCAGAGAATGATGAAGCAGCTCCGAGGTTGAGGTGTGGATGAATGGGGGGGGGGGGACCATCTCGTCTGCCTCCCAAACACTCCGGTGCTGGAATTCTTACATTAAAACAGTACATCCCCAACCCCCCCCCCACACACACACACACACTCACTCACTCGCACACACACACGCACACACACACACACACACACACACACACACACACACACACACACACACACACACACACAATTGCTCCCAGATACTATATACTGTTTAGCAGAAAACAGGTTCAGCTTAAAGGAGACGATTGACCCCTCCGCCCCTCGCCCCCCTTCCCCCAATAAACACACACACACACACACACACACACACACACACACACACACACACACACACACACACACACACACACACACACACACACACACACACACACACACACAAACACACACACACCTCCTCACCCCGCTGATGAAAATGTTTCATTATTTGAAGGAGCTGTGATGTGTCAACGCCCTCGAGGAGTAAGGGAAGAAACGAGACATGGCGAGTGAGGGATGATGGAGGCAGCGAACAAGAGGCAATGAGGGAGAGAGAGCAACACAACACAAAGCCAAATAGAAATGGGGGAGGCGGGGGGGGGGGTAGTGTTTTGGTATTCCGCACGGCAAAGCGTTACAAATGCGTTGAGATAGTCATCAGCTAAATCAAGTGGAAGTTGTTTTGGGGGCGCTACAGAAGCAGCGGAACCCGGGGAGCCACACAGGGTGACAACATGTCGACGCCGTGTTGCCATGTTTGATTCTGCTTGGAAAATAATGCAATTCTGCTCGTCGTTTTTGGTTGGTGGTGGGTGCGTTTGGTTAAATGACACAGCCTATCTTCAGAGATACGTCTTCAAATTAAATTTCACAATGATGAAAAAGCTTTTACTGTTTGGTTTACTATTTTGAGGGGTGAATAGGGGTGAGTTAGCCTCACGACCATCTTGCTGTTGAAAGTTAAAATCCGGTTTCTCTCTGCACATCAATCTGGCCCCGATCCAGGCTTCATCTCGCCTAAAAATACAACAAATTCTAGGACTTTGGAGATGGGCTACGAAATAGCTTTTTTCAAAATAGACTGAATAACAATGTAAAAAAAGAAGAACTGAAATTAGCATGGAAGACTTTTCCGAGAGGAGAATATGTTTTTGCTTCACTTCGTACTGGATTCGGAGGGAGCGAGAGAGCAAGACAACACTTAGTTTGGGTGTTTTGAACAGCGTGAGGTCGACCCCCGTAACTCGAAAATAAATAGCTGCCCAGCCAAGGCCACACTGATATCCATTGCAAAACGCAAACTTGAGTATCTGGAAGGTCTCATGAAGCTAGGGGTTAGACTTCCTGCTCAAGGTTTCCTGCAGGTGGACATTGGGGATTGAACACAGAACCTTCAAGATGCACAATCCTGGCCTTCAAACTTACATCCTAAAGATCTTCAGAAATGAAGTGTATTTTTTGGATCTGAACTCTTGCTTTAGGCAATCGTTTTTAGTTTGCTCAGGCCAATATTGACTTTCTAATCCTCATTTAATTATGTTAATAGCAAGGAAGGCAGACGATGAATGAGTCTTTTTATTGTATCATTGTGAGTCAAAATCCCGGAATACATGTTTTATTCTCTTCATCCACCATTTTTAATGACCTGTACACGGTCCATTTCTCATCAAGATGCGGTCACAATCCCAAAGAAATCTATATTTAAAGGGAATTAAAAAAAAGGTTTTCCCGTAGCGCGTGGATGACATGTCTCTGGTCGGCAGCCAGATTCAAACAGTTGATGCATGCGCAGATATTAAAGTTTAAGAGCGGAGCACCAGTTAATGTTTAATCTTGGAAGTGTTCGGCGCGAAGAGAGCAATATGTTCCTTGTCCTCCCTTAGGCGTGTTGGCACCCCTGAAGCCCAGTACAGCTTGAGTCAGGGCCTGTTTACCAGGGGGGGAATAGGGAGGAGGTAGGAGGGCATGTGTGGTTGGGTGGGGGGGCGTGGGGGGGGGGGGGTGGAGGCAGCCAGCAAGGGAGTCTTCGAAAACAGTAGTATTACCGGGCACTGTTTTTTTTTTTTTTTTTCTCCCTGCGATGAATTCACGGTTTCTGGAAAGAAAATTGCATCCCAGAGGGATAAAGGGTTTCGGCAGATAAGGGGAGAAACACGCTTATACCGGTTGCAGGCAAACTTTCTTCTGTGGAAGTTACCTGCCGTATACGCTCTTATATAATGCCGCTCAAAGGGACCTCATCCCGACTGGCGCTTCAGAAACACACAATAATAGGCAACAACATCTTCTTCGAGCTACTCTCTGAACACAAAGGTGGGTTTTTTGTTTGCACTACGTTTATTGTCGTATCTAAGAAACGATAACTGTATGTTGCGATGTGATGCGTTTGCAGAATCAATGAACCTGATTGGGGCTGACACATGTTTAGATGCTCCCGCTATGGATTGACAAAGATGGATGCTAACCACTTTGGATTAGCGAGGACTGATAGAGTCGACGGGCAGCGGACTTCACAGAATTAATTTGTCTTTGGCTCTCTTCAAAATAGATGTTTCTCCTCATAGTGGTGCCCGTTGTTTATCTTCGTTCTACTTTCATAACAACCAATAGGAATATAACATAAACCGGAGCCAAGCTGTTTCCTGAGTATTAACCATGTACATCAGAATATGCATCATGTCTAAGTTGTCGGGAGGCAGAAGGATCACATGGACCCCTAGTGTTTATCAAAGTGTAAAGGAAACCGACAGAGGCCACAGAGTGAGTCATTGGCAATGTTAACGCGCACAATACATTTACAAGGTCTACAAGGGTTGTACGATAATGGCACCAAAGGGATTGCATGATTGACTGGTCTGTTGCTTTGTTACGATTAAATACAGTGTGGGAACAGCGTGAGCAATGGGTGTTTTGAATGGTTCCTGAAACCTACCCTATATAGAAAGACAGACATATAGACATATATACCGAAAGCTAGAGTAATAGATAGATTGATAGAAAGGTAGATATGTAGACTGCTACTACCTGACTGTACACTAGCAGTGTACTAACTGCATACCGACTGTGTGACTGACTCCTGCTATTGTGGATGCCATTAAAAGAGTAGTTGTTACATATCATGCTTTGTGTCAAACCTCGGGTGTATTGGCGGACAACAAAGAGATTTCTGTATTGTATTGAGTGTGTTTGTGTGTGTATGTATGAAACACATACCCACAAACACCATCCACAACTGCCAAACAAAATTGCATGCAAAATTGATGCTTGTTTTCAGTGGCGCCGGCCGTGGTTGTTTACGTGTCTGTGTGTGTATGTGGGGTGGTCAACGTTTCCCAACGTCTGACCTACCCTGCGTCTCTAGGCTCAGGCTGGCAGAGCACTGGCCCTTGGCCGGCAGCGGCACCTGTGTTTAACTAGAGTGCCGTGTGTTTATGAAAGAGGACCCCTGTCGCAGGGTATCACTCTCCCCGTTCAGCCACTCGCTCTCCGGAGCGCCATTGTTGCCGCCTTTCCGTTTGGCCCTCACCAGAAAACATAGAAAACAAAAATGGCAGAAAGAAAACATGTATTTCTTTTTTTTCCTTGATTTGGAGGCAGATGACGAGTTCTCGTTATCTCGTGTTGGTTTCCTTTTTTCCTGACTCAGCTCTGCAGATTTCAATAGCGCAATAGTGTTCCCACAGCATTAGCGACACATTTGTAAACATTCAATGGTTGCTAATGAAATATGGGAGCAACATTTGCAGTTCACGCAAACGCCAAAGAAAAGGATTTAGAAATGCAAACCTTTGGTTCTGATTGGCGCTTCACAGGCGATATTGAGCGCCTTAAAAGGATTATATCATTGACACTCTCTCCACCATCTGCATGCTTAACCACTTTGCATTGAGGCTTCTCTGCTAAACATAGTGTTTAAAGACAGTTAGCCAGTCCATTTTTGTCTTTCCTCTGGTGATTGAATTAAGGATAAAAGATAAAGTGTGTGTTTTTTCTAAACTTACAGAGTATATAAATTGCGTGACGATGTGATTTAAAATACATGGCTGTCAGATTACCGGCTCGGGCTGTGAAGAGGACCAAGGTAATGAATCCACAATGTGTGACTTTCTCTCGCTCTCCCATCTCTTCCTCTCTCTCTCTCTCTCCCATCTCTCTCTTTCTCTCTCTAACCCATCTCTCTCTCTCCTCTCTCTATATCCCTCTTCCTCTATCTTTCACTCTCTCACTTTCTTTCTCTCTCTATTTCTGGCCATATTTCCCAGTCATGGGTTCGTTGCAAGCAAGGCCAAGGCCCAAGTTGTTCCTCCCCCTGCTCCTTCTTACTCCTCCTCCTCCTCCCCACCCTTCTCCTCCTCCTTCTCCTCCTCCTCCTCCTCCTCCTCCTCCTCATCTGTGCCCATCTCGGCTCAATTAATCTGGAATGTCTGAGTGACCCTGGAAGGAGTCAAAGCAGATGATTGAAATCACTCTTCACCGAGTGCACTTCCAATTACAGCTGCACTCTTAGACCACCCCCATTCCTCCACCTACCTCCCACCCCAACATACACACAAACACACACACACACACACACACACACACACACACACACACACACACACACACACACACACACACACACACACACACACACACACACACACACACACACACACACACACACACACACACACACACACACACACACACACACCACAGCCTTACCCCTGCCCACCTACATCCAGCTCTCACAAACAGCCTGTCACACTTCTCCTCCAGGTCAGATGCTACATGATTTAATTAGATTTCTTGTTGCTGCGCTGTTTACCGCCCTGGCAAAGGTTGGTGTTGTTATTTTAACTGTCGCTGTATATTAAATGCCGTTGTAAAGTGAACCAGACTAATACACACACACACACACACACACACACACACACACACACACACACACACACACACACACACACACACACACACACACACACACACACACACATGAATAAAATGCACATCGTTACGTAGGTATGTGCTGCCCTCTCCGAGATGGGTTATGGAACATGGCCACGCACACAGTATATAAACACAACCACGCACACACACACCGCACACAGTATGTACGCACACACACACAGCACACGTTATACAATGGTGAGAGATGCACCTAGGTAAATACATCAGGGGCATCTGCAAACCACGCTCACCATAGCCGCTGGTCATGATTAAATAAAGTGTTGGTCTATCTTACAGCCAACTTCAGCAACGTTTACATCAGCGCTAATGAGAGAAACAGCGGTCAGGGTGGGCAGAAGATCTTTGTGAACCGTGTTGCATTGCGAGTTCCTCAGGCCTGTAGGGCAGTGAGGGCTCAGCTGTCCGTTCTCAGGCCCTCAGAGGGGCCATGGGGGTCTGAGACGCTCGGAAAAAGCATGTCCAGCCTGCTGCTAAACAGCTGTGTGGACCGGGCAAGGACACGACCCCCCCTATCCACCACCTCCACCACCTCCATCACCCCCATCACTTCCATCACTTCCAACCTTACCTTGGCTGGTGGAGAAGAGGATAGGCCATGTTTAGGATGGGAACAAGGCACATATAAGAGACTGGGCACCATGACAGAATGAAAACCAAAATAAGCTCCCATTTTAATTAATTAGGATATCATCTTTTCTTTGTGTGGAAATAATAAATTCATTGGAGATAAAAAAAAAGAGCTGAGAAAAACATTGTACGATTGTGTTGAAGTTATGCAACAGCTTATTATTAGGAGTTACCAATACTGTCGATATTGAAACGTATTTCCTCAATTAGTTTCCCAAGTTTTTCCATTGTGTTGTTTGTAATCTTCTCCTAGTGGGAAGATGCAGGCCAGTGGTGGAGATGTATGTGGAGCACCATTGAATGGACATAATGCTGCTGGGTTTCAGCTGTGGGTCTGAGGACCACTGGATGAAGACCCCCACTACCTTCACTACTATCTGGGCCCTGTCACTGTAATGATTGAAATTAAATTCGGATATTGAAAACACATACAAAACTAGAACATAGTAGGCTTTCTCCTGGGTGTGAAGGAAATGAGGATTGGACTGAGTATTCATTGCATTATTTATATTTATTGTATTAGCGTGACATAAAATGGTACTTAGATATATCATATGTTGAAAAGCATTTAAATTGATGTGGGAATATTTAAATTTGCCACATACCATCTCTGAACTTAACAGTTGGCCCCTTTTACTGTGGCAAAAATGCAGCATTTTTATAGAGCACTATGCGCTTTCCCATAAGATATTCATTATTCAAAAATACCACTCAAAATAGGCCATTCATCTTACAATCTGCGTAAGAGGAATAATGCTGACAGTTTTCCACAAAAGTCTTTTCATGTTTGCTTGATGTATAAAAAAGGGGGTATTTCTTGCACTATCAGTCCAGGGCAATGGCAGCTATTTTAGAAGCTAATTTAATTGCCATGGATGTCAGAGTATATTTCAAGTGTCCCCAACCCCCCTCTCACTCCACACAGAGGGGGAAGGAAAGCACACACTACATGAAACAAGAGCTGTGTTTATTTCCTGCTCAAAGATTATTTCTTTGGCATGAAATCAGTGGTTTTGCTCTCAAACAACAACAGATGCTGTGTCTAAATTATGTAAAAATGTAATTACAAAATAATACATTTTAGGGAGCACTTTTGCGTCGTAGACCCTTGCAGAGAGAAACAGAGAGAGAGGTAGAAACAGAGAGAGGGAGAGAGACGAGAGAGTGACTTAGCAC
>NC_079412.1:17810455-17827955 GCF_026213295.1 Gadus chalcogrammus
TTCAACCCATATTTATCAAGGGGTCTCAATGAAACGGCATCACTAATGTGATGAGGTGTCGGAGGGGCCAGGAATGGCTTTTTCATTTGATTCTATCTTGTGGTAAATTACCTTGCGCCTGCTTTGATGCAATTTGTAAGCGAAGCAAAGATGTTTGTAGTGCACATCGCTATTACATATTGTATTGTCCCTGCCTACAGTCTCCTTTCAAGGTGATAGGTCTCCCAAACAGGCCGCTGTAGATAGCGATGGCCAGCAGTTTATTAGCCTGCAAAAGTATATAAGAGTTCACATGAGACGAGTGGCACTGCTTGTCTTAAAAAACTGTATTTGTAACGCGGAAAACAAGATAGATATCTATGTATAAAGTTTTTACTTCGAAAAAAATACTTACAATGTCCAAAGCACATTGAAAAAACTGTAATGCCTCCGGCAATATCTGACTCCAAACTAAATTATGCAAAATCAAGGTTACTACCAACAGTGACGTATTTATCAAGCCAGAAGCCCAGGAGTACAGAAATGTTTTATCATTGATACGTAAATCTAAATTATGCATTTAAGACTAACATTCTCCATCCTCAATACAATTTGTATCTATTTTTAAGTAAATCATTATTAATAAACTACTCCCTCGTGGCTCTTACATGGATATGTGACTTTCATTGAAAGCTGATAATGAGAATATTCCTTTTTTGATAATATTTTATTGATTGACCTTTAATTGAGCCTATAATGGCTATAGAGTTTAAAGATCAGGCCTCCAATAGAGAAAAACCTCAACAACAAAATCCAGGTGTACAACTATTGAGTGAAGCTGGTCTCGCATGAGCAGAATAAACCACAGACCAATCCAACCCAAACGCAAAACTATGTTCAGCTGTTCGCTGTTAAAAACTTCACATTCAGTTGAATAAAAACACTGTTCTATCAAACAGGCATGTCCAAATTGTTCAACCACTGTTTAAATGGTGCATTCAGTATCTATATTTTTAAGAACACCTGTTACAGGTGAATTGCACTGCGACAGACTTGATGGAGTGTCCCCTTCGCCCACTCTCTGAGTGGGCCGTGGGCGAGATGCAGCGCCGGGCGGCTCGTTAGCAACCCAGGGAGGGCGAGGAATAAATGATTGCGGTGGCATTAGTATTACTTCACAGGACTGTGACGTCGCCCGTCCAGGTGCAATCAGCCATATTCAATACTCAGTACACACAACTCCCCCACCAGCCTCTCCAATCAGACGCCAGCCCAAGCCGCTGTCGCCAGTGGATGCCGCCGTTGCTGTAACCTAGCAACTCGTTAAACTACTTTTGTGTTGTTGTTGCTGTTGTTGTTTTACTCACACACTTATTTCAAACAGTCGTGGAGCCACAAGCGTCCAAGACTCTAAAGGAACAAGACGAGTAGAAGGCGTTGAACTTGTTAGAGATGGGCGTCGCATAATGAAAGCCGTATTGCGGCGCGGCCGTTGTGTGGGGAAGTGCTTAACGCATTAGTATTGAGTGTCAATATTGACATCGCTGCAAAGCTGCACTGCCAACATATGGTCAGCTCAGTACGGTAATGAAAACAAGATGCACACCAACTCAAACTGCACGTTGAAGACGCTCCAAATGAATCATGTGAATTAGGGTTGGAACCATTAGTAGTAGTGTAAACATATCTGCATTGTTTGTGCTGATATGAACATGATTGATGAAGTGTATTTAAATTGGGCCAAAATATTGAGTCAATGAAACCAAAAATGATTAATGTACGCTAGGTCATCGTTGAGAGATTCAACATAGGTTTATGTTGGTATGTTGTATTTAACTTTTTTAGGGGATTTCTTTGATGTATTAAGAACAAGGGAAATGTGCATCCACCCATATACTCGGATATATATTTATTAAAGTTCACTGCAGGAAAAGTGCAGGGGTGAGGTTATTAAAAACCCCTCATGCTAGTCCTCTGATAAAAGCTATTTAACGGTACTCTATGTGATGCTTGGTGTGAAACTACATTAAGCGTGCAACAATTATAACTTAAAATATTAGTATGGACTCCCATTGTCAGACAATTTGATATGCATCCATCTATCTTGCTAGCTCAATCTGTGATAGCAGCCCCCCCAACCCTCTCTTCTGTCTATCTCCCCCAGCTCAACCTCAAAACAATTAAAAACCATATGAAGGTTGGCAAAATAATTAACATGAGGGCGGCACTGCAAGGCGTGTGAATGTGTGTGTGCGTATGTGTGTGTATGTGTGTGTTTGTGTGTGTGTGTGTGTGTGTGTGTGTGTGTGTGTGTGTGTGTTTGTGTGTGTGTGTGTCCGTGTTTGTGTATGTAATGGTGTGTGTGTGTGTGTGTGTGTGTGTGTGTGTGTGTGTGTGTGTGTGTGTGTGTGTGTGTGTGTGTGTGTGTGTGTGTGTGTGTGTGTGTGTGCATGTTTGTCTGTATGTGCATGTCAGTGTGTGTGTGTGTGTGTGTGTGTGTGTGTGTGTGTGTGTGTGTGTGTGTGTGTGTGTGTGTGTGTGTGTGTGTGTGTGTGTGTGTGTGTGTGTGTGTGTGTGCATGTTTGTCTGTATGTGCGTGTCAGTGTGTGTGTGTGTGGGTGTGTGTGTTTGTGTGTATGGCGTGTGGGTGTGTGTGTGTTTCTCATGGGGTGCGTCGCTGGGGGTTGGAGGCAACCAACACAAGATGAGCAAACAAATCATCATCTGGGTGGCTGAACAACAAACATATTATTTCTCTGTGTTGGGGGGAAAAAGCCCAATAATAATCATCATCCCAGGTACTAGCGAGCACTCTTTCCGACGTTCACCCAGCCTGAACCTGTTTTGCTGATTGACTCATTCCTCTGACGGTAATACGGAAAACACAGCCTCCGGCGGGAGGAAGCCCCGTGTTGGTGGTGGTGGTGGTAGTGGTGGTGGAGGGTGGAGGTGGCGGTGGTGGTGGCGGTGGTGGAGGTGGTGGTGGAGTTGGTGGAGGTGGTGGTCGTGGTGGAGGTGGTGGTGGAGTTGGTGGTGGTGCTAGTGTTCTTCCCCGGCTGTCTACTCAGAGTCTGTCTGTTCTCGTGGCAGAAAGCGTGGTTCATCCCCATGGCGGACGGCTAACACGCGGCTACCTCCCCGAGCAGCGGGGTGACCACTGCAGGCTGTGAGAAATGAGCATGACGCCGGCTTCTTTGAAGACAGAATGAAGATCAAGCATTGATTCTTCATTGTGATGAGGCTGAGACTGAATGAGTGTCGGAAATTGTGTAGGTGGAAGCTTGAGGATTCAACTTCTTTCTTCTTTTCTTTGAGGCCTTTATAAGGTCAAATAAATATGTGTGATTATTGGAATATTCATCACACACAAACTGGCGATGTTGAACTGTTTCCTGGAGGTGGCAGCCAAAAGGAGGGCGCCTTCAGCACGTCTAAGTGCTTTATCTCTTTATCTACCGCGCACGAGCCTTTCAGCGCAGTTATAAGGACCGAGACACTTTGAAGAAATAACTTTAGAATCATGCATAAATATAGCGCAAGCACACAAACCCCAATGCAGATGTTTATGATTATGGCATTTTAACATTTATCCTAAGCGACTTACAACCATTCACACATATATATGGGGCAGAGTCAACCATGCAATGTGATAGCCAGCTGGTCAGGAGTAGTTAAGGTTGGATGTATAGCTCAGGGACACCTCGTTAATCAGCTATAGGAGCCAGGGATTGAACCAGCAACCTTATGATTCCACTTCAAGCCACTCTACCTCATGGGCTAAGCCCACCTGACACAGAGAGCCCTCACAACAACAACACAGCCCTATAGATATGATTGGACAGCAGTCATTTTCTGATAAGAATAATTATTCAGGGGGGGGGGGGATAAACCAAACGTCAAAAGAGCAATAGTAATCCTTGCAGATACAGCTAACTTCATGACATGGTCAATAGCTCAGATGACACTGAAAAAGATAAACAACTTCTTCGTTGAGCAGTTTATGGAGTACAAGGGGAACACAGTTCCCTGTCTACTTGAGCCAGTGTCTGCCTATTTCTGGAGTCTCTGCGCTGGCACAGGACATCCATTTAACGTTCTTTCTCACCGTGCTGACAATGGCTCCTGCAAGAACAACGGTGCACACCATGCACATCTCTCTCACGGCAGTACAATGCAGTTAGTTACCTGCCGGAGGCTCGGAATCAGTACCAGAACGGTTGGGCTACTCCAACACACAAAGCCAAAATGGATCCCTCTAGCTGGGAGGCTATTCATGTATAACTCTTTGTTTCCATGTAATGACCCTGAGGCTTTTAGTACTGAAGAACTTAATTTGAGCCCGGACTGACTGCAAAATAAAAGTTCAGATGTCAATATCCTCTCCTCCTGTATCATTCCGTGTATGGTTGTTTGTGTGTTTTGTTGTGCGTGGGTTTTTCATCATTGCATTTATCCGTGTAGGCTTAAATCTATTCATGCGTGTGTTGGTTTAATTGTGTGTGAATGCGTTTGTGTGTTTTTGCACGTGTGTGTGTGGGTATGCGTGTTAGTGCATGTGCCTAATGTGTGTGTGTGTGTATTAGTGCGTCTGAGTGTGTTTTCAGCATCCTCACAGTGGCTTCCTGTAACAGCAAGCAACAGTAGAAGTGTGCTTTATGTTTCAAGTGGATCGCTGTCTTCCTCTAACACCACCACCACCACAACCACCCCCACCACAACCCATCCCTCCCCAGCTGCAGAGCTCTGTGTCGAGCTCAGGTATCAGAGCGGTCCCCCCTGTGGCTCCACCATGGGGTTGGCATCGGTTCAGCCGGAGCAAACACCGCTCAATGTCCACATGGGCCTCAACCCCACAGGCCGGGCCGGGCAAACAGAGGCGGTCAGCACACGCGAATGGGGTGTGTGTGTCTGTGTAAGTGTGTGTGTAAGTGTGTGTGTGTGTGTGTGTGTGTGTGTGTGTGTGTGTGTGTGTGTGTGTGTGTGTGTGTGTGTGTGTGTGTGTGTGTGTGTGTGTGTGTGTGTGTGTGTATGTGCCTGTGTGTGTGGTGTGTGTGTGTGTGTGTGTGTGTGTGTGTGTGTGTGTGTGTGTGTGTGTGTGTGTGTGTGTGTGTGTGTGTGTGTGTGTGTGTGTGTGTGTGTGTGTGTGTGAGTAAGAGAGAGAAAGATAGACAAGGAGAAAAAGGAGAGAAAATGTCAGAGAGAGGAGGGCGATCGATAGACAAGAAGTGTGAGAGAGTGTTATTTTTTCTATGAAATACCAAATAAAGTCAAAGATGGCTAAGAATGGCTTAGCCATAGATGGCTAAAGTCAGAAGAGATAAGGATTGAAGATGAATTGATTCATAGTCAATATTGCGTCACCTCCAAAGGTTTACAGCAACATGATCTGCAGTAACGGCCAAGATGTTACCATCGCCACGACCCCATGTTTGGATGTGTAATTCATTCTTTTGAACGACTGCCTCGCTTATTCTGTTGAAAAGATCCTTTGAGAAGTCATCGAGTAAAATCCAGACACCACAAATGTAAAGGAAAAATTTGGCCCTTGTTACGGATATTATGAAAGGTTTCTCAAGCATGGTACCCCTCCGATTTTAAAGCACAGGTTGTCAGAGTAGACGTCCTATTATTTGGGGGGAAATAACACTAAATAATGTGGCGTAACACTAAATGCTGTCTGCTGTCTGCAAGCAGACAGCAGAATATTTTAAAATGTGCTTGTGCCGCAACTTCAAAGTCAATGAATTCAGACCCAAGGAATTCTGTTACCGGCATTTTAAACATAAATCCTAAATATATACCATGCCTTTATGTCAAGGAGATATGCATACAGACAAGTATACAGGATATATTCCTCAAGCATGGGTACTAATTTACATTTTGATATCCGAAAATATTCTGCTCCAACAAATTAAATGAAACTATCCAATTTCACACAACTTTATTGCTCAGTATTGGTCTCCTCATAAAGAAACTCCATTAATAGGAGGAGAGTGTAAGAATTTCCAAGCATACTTTGTAATTAGCCAAAGAGGACGTTCTTAACCATTGGCTCATTGGTGGATGTAAAACATTCATTTTTTATTAAACAATATTTATTCCAGACATCAATTATCGTTGACAACCCGTCACGCATTTTCTGCAAGCTTGTTCAGATGCATTTAAATAACGCTTCACTTTGATGATCAATCCCATTATCAAATAAAGCTTTCTAAAAAAAATTAGGATTTTGTGTATTTGGTAAGAACTTTCAGTATATTTTATTTTGAGAATTTACCTTTTGAATATCATCCAATAACATAAGGTTATTTCATGATGATGTTGAAGATGATGATGAAGAAGAAGAAGAAGATGATGATGATGATGATGATGATGATGATGATGATGATGATGATGATGATGATGATGATGATTATGATTATGATTATGATTATGATTATGCTAATAATGAGAGAGTTATGTAACACATAATAAAACAATAATTGATCATTACCTAATTATAATTGACTGCCACATTCATCCGGTTGCATTAGGTTGAATGTCATTATCATCATGGTTTTCCCCAAGCTAATCAATCTTCCACTCCATATTATTATCAATAATTGTGTTGTTATTATTAGGGTACATTATGATTGAGTTGTTCAATGTTATTCATTAATAGATTATTTATTTAGTTATGTATTATTATTCTAAGTTATTCATGGAGATGTTTATCCACATTACAATGCTACAACTAGCAAATCAAGGGTTAGTTTACAGCCAATTAAACAGTAATTATCTCCCATACACAGCACAGCAAACCATAACAAACCATTTACAAATTGATAATCTTTTTAATTTATGGTTATTCTAAGTTTCATGGGATAAAGCATACGTGAATGCAAATAATATACTGTTAAATGTATAGTTTACCATTGTCTAAAGTAATGAAGACTTTTATTTGGTTTATTTGGACTCCAAGTGAGTACAGTGTTTAATAAATGCATGTTTTGACTTTTGAGACAAGTCAATTAGGAACTTGATGAAAATACAGTGTGGGTTTCTTCAGGAGTCCACAAATTAAGTCCTTGTGCGTTGCCTTTACATTGCTTAGTGTCTGCGCCTGCCTATAAAACAGAATTAATTGCAGCTGCACAAGGTCTGTTATTTTGTGGCTGAATGCAGGCAGATTTAAGCACCACAATGTGTGGGTGTTTTTATAACGTGAATGTATTATTATTAATATTATTATTATTATTATTATCATTATTATTATTATTATTTATTCATATAAAGCTTCCATCACCATTTATTACCTGGATTTCTACCTTTATTTTTTCACATCTACACACAAAATGAGTAAATTCTATGCTGCCCTGAGGAAATTGATGAGCATTAAAACTCTCAAAGCAAACTAAATCGAACATCTCTTCTACGCTTCACTTCCCTCATGTTTTCCCAGGATGGTGGTCAAGTGAATGTGCATCATTTTTCATCCCTTTGTTGATCCCATGACTCCGTCCATTCAACTATAACTCTTCAGCTTGAAGACATCTGCGTTGAATAGTCGCCATAGTTACGCCATGGTGCTCCGTGGCACCGATGTGGTCGACAGAGGCTGTGGCAAAAGGCTGTGTTACCTGCATCTCTACGAACAGCTAACTTCTACTGTCTGCTTCGTCTTTCCTGCTACGTTGTCCGGATAAATCAGGATGGACTAGTGGAAGAGGTGAGCGAGAATGTGAAGTGATATAACACCACGTCGTCTTCCCATTATAAAGATCACCAGATGTCACTGAATATAAGATGACTTTGGGTTGAGGATCATCACATCAGTAACAGGGAGTCATAGCTGAAGGACAGGTGTAGAGAGCCACGTAACCGTAGCCTGTGGCAGATACGTGACGCAGAGGTTTAATTATAACTACGACTAACCTCAACCTCCTATCCGCTCAATCTCTCAAATAAGAGATAAGATACGATATTACTTTATTTTTCCAGAGGGAAATTATGTTTCGCAGCAGTTGCAGTACAAAGCAGAAAAGGTCCAAATATAAATAGTGCAATAACAATATAAGAGTGCAAATACTAAAAGAGCAGTGAGGCGCAATAACCACATGTACAGCTCGAATGTGAAAGATAAAAGTAGGTACCATAGCTAAAAGAGTTAAGTAGTTTACAGTAGGGTGCAATTCAAAAGTTCACAATGCCCCAAGTTAAAGTTACACTAAGGGTTAACTTAAGAGGTAAATGGTGAAAATCAAAACATACAATGTCCATTTGTACAACGTCCAGATATCCTTGGTTAAGGATCAAAGAGATGAATGAGAGTGGAAGATAGTTAAGTATGAACAGAAACAATCCAACGTCTAGAAAATGTACATAGGTGACCCCTGACCCCTACGTAGTCCACCCCTCTACCCCTCAACCCTAATAACCAATTTATGCTCTGCAAAGCCGCGAAGGCGTGATCATCCTCACCGCCTAAATTCCGCCAAAGGGAAAGTAATCTAGGATCCGACTCTTCGAGGGAGATGGCTTAGAGCCTAGACGGGAAAGGAAAACCCAAAGGGCGAGGGTTAGCCATTGTTGCGTTACGGATATATTCATTTGTAATTTAAAAAAGATCGAATTTGCGCGATTGGATGAGGCTTTCAGGAGCCTTTACTCTGAACCACAAACTCCCCAACCTCTTAATTCCCAACCCCTAACTCCTCACCCGAACAAGAGGAGCAGGTGTCGGCACCAGCTGTTCTATAATGATGTAAGGTTCCTCCTCTGTGCATTGTGTCTGAGTAGTCTCCAACGGGTCCAAGGATCATGAGTTCCGGGTCCAAAAGGTGCACTGTGATCTTTTTTCAATCCCGTCAACGAGACAGGGTCTCATCGGATCACTGATGTGTTTAAACTTCCCTTCATCGGGGGCCCCCTCCCTGGACGGTCAGGGCAGCCAATGTGTGTCAGCGGGCTGATCAGCCAGCCGGGTCCTTCTCTCACCTAACAACTCACCCAGCCTCCTCTAATATCCCCTCAGACGCACAGGTCTGCCTCGTCCCCCATCGGGATCCTGAGAGACTTCAACTGGTCCTGGGGTAAACCTGAGTCAAGTAAAAGCAGAATAAGTCATTGAGAAGAGGGAGGGAATGTGTGACACACATGCCACAGAGGGGTGAGTGTAGCACTGCTCGTTGGTTTCAATACGATTAGTTGTTCTAGGTACACACACATGAACACAACGATTTACCAATCATAAGTGTTGATGCTGTATGCAGTGTTGTCATGGGGTTGAAGCACTTGATTTGCTTCCCTTTGATTCGGCCTGGTTAACACAACACTCTTACTCTGTCATGTAGTTCATTCGCATTGAGGACATCATCCAGACACTATTAATTAAATCCCTAAAAATATACCCGTATATTGTTGGCTCAATATATTCCTCGTCCTGATATTTGTTATTCATTTTACAAAGCAGAGTGTTGTTTTGATGGGCAAAGAAGGACTAGATCAAATGTTTGTTTTTCATTTTGCGAAGGTGAAGGTATTCAAAGTTGGAGAGTGGGCGGCCAAAACTTTGGTGGTTATCTCATCATTGCTCATGTAGCTTGAACTTCATGTCACTATTATGTAAAAAATAATTTGTGCCTGCCAAGCTTGCATTTAGAAACTAAAACAGAATCGACACGCATTGTGTCCGAAAAATGCAGTTGCTAAGGAGGCATTTATGTATATTAACCTGTAAAATTATCCTCTTAAAATTCATAGAAATCAGCAAGTTTGCTCCCCTTCTCGCTCCGTCTCAGCTCTCAAACAAATAGTTATATCTCTCCATTTACTCCCACTACAAACTCCACTCCATTATTCCAAATGGAAAAGTTTCCCACTTCCAGGTCAGCTCTGAGTTAATGTAGGCCTGTGTGCCTGGATTACAGAACACATGAGGGGGATAAAAAAGAGAAAAGTTGCCACATTATCATAGACAAGTGCTTCTAAACCCACCAAAGTTTATAAAAGGCCATTTTCCACGCAGCGTTTCCTACTTTTCTACATCAACTGCCGTCGTGTTCCTCTCAACGTCGTGCGACACTAACGGATGTGATTAGCTCTTCCTCGGCGCGCTAGCCTGTCACAGACGGTGTCGCGGGCGTGCACACGTCGGGGGTCTCAGCTCTCCGCCGTAAATAACGATGCAGGCATACAAAACACACAACACGTAGGCAGGCGCGCTGTGACGGCGGCCTCTTGGGAGAACTTTTAATTGTGCGTAAATGTGTGTGAGCGTGGTTTAGCTCCGAGGTCCGGGCCGCTAATAACCCGGCCTGTGACACGCGCGTTGGCGACTGGGCTGCAATAGGCGGAGACCTGTGAACCTTATGTGTGTGTTTGTGTAAGTGGGTGTATGATTGTGTGTGTGTTTGTGTGTGTGTGTGTGTGTGTGTGTGTGTGTGTGTGTGTGTGTGTGTGTGTGTGTGTGTGTGTGTGTGTGTGTGTGTGTGTGTGTGTGTGTGTGCGTCATTGTGTGTGTGTGTGTGCGTCATTGTGTATGTATGTGTGTTAGTTTGCTGTCTCACGCCTCTTGCTGGCTTGCGCTAACGCAGAGATGCGTTAATGATATAATGTGTGTGTGCATGTGTGTGTGTATGTGTGTGTGTGTGTGGTCAAACAAACACTTTAGTGGAGGAGAGAAAGGCTCAGCATGCGACCCGGAGGTCGTGCTGCTGAATAATGCATGACATCTGCCGCGGGACGCGACATTGAAGTTATTCAGAACGCGACCCTGTTAAGTGGGTAAGGTGCACCTGGATAACGACTCCAGCAGCTTCTCCGGAGCGTCACAGGGTCTCGTCACATAATGCCTGAAGCCTGCCCGGTAAACCCTGGCATCGGCTCTCAGGTTGTGTGTGTGTGTGTGTGTGTGTGTGTGTGTGTGTGTGTGTGGTGTGTGTGTGTGTGTGTGTGTGTGTTTGTGTGTGTGTGTGTGTGTGTGTGTGTGTGTGTGTGTGTGTGTGTGTGTGTGTGTGTGTGTGTGTGTGTAAGGGAGTAGATGTTATTTTGTTTGTTTATGTGCGTGCTTGTTAGGGAGTGGATGTTTTGGCTATGTGTGTGTGTATGTGTATGTCTATGTGTGTGTGTGTGTGTGTGTGTGTTGTGCTGTGTGTGTTCACATTTTGGGTGACCTTCAGGGAACAGGTGTCTGCGTCAGCATTTACTCTGTCACGGGACATTGAGCACAATGCAAACACACACTGGGAGTGTGTGTGTGTGTGTGTGTGTGTGTGTGTGTGTGTGTGTGTGTGTGTGTGTGTGTGTGTGTGTGTGTGTGTGTGTGTGTGTGTGTGTGTGTGGACGGGGGACACAGGGGGTAGGCCACCGACAACTGGAGGGAGGATGAAAAAGGGTTGGTTTGTATTGATGTTTTTTTTACAGCAGGTGGATGAGCAGGAAGCAGGAGGGGAAGAAAGAGAAGATGAAGAGGAAGAGAGTAGACAGTCACAACCTTAAATGGGCATGAGACGTAGTGGGGAGGCAACACAGCATACATGGATTGAAATGACAAGCAGGTTTCAATCAGGTACTGTTAAAAAACAAAGGATTTATTTTACATGTTGTGCACTGTATAATACAGGAACAAATAAGTAGATCAAGGAGTAACTTCGGGTTTGGCAAAGGCCAAAATGCTGCATTAAAAAAGTATTTACTTCATAGTGTGTACCGACACTGGGCCACCGCGTCTGCCATGACGTGGTCAACCCCCATCTGAGGACCTGGAGGGTGAACCTCTGAGTCAGGAGATTGGCTGTTTTTATACATTTGGTCGAGGAACATTAACCGGTCAGTCGGTGTACACCACGACCGGCACCGCACCGGACCGCCCATACACCTCAAAGTGCTGTTAGGCCAGGTGCATGGCCGGGGTCTCCATCTGGATGGGAGAGGCGCAGCAAACCCGGGTGGCTGAGGTCATCTGGCCCGTTCTGTGGCAGCTCTGCTCCAGCGCCAGATCCCCTCGCATCCACCGCGATCTGGATGGGCCGGGAGAAATCAGGAGCAGCCAACACCGGGGCACTGCAGAGACGTGACCTTACACAGTCTAAGGCGGATTGGCAATCACTAGTCCATGCATAGGGTCTGTTTGGACTAAACAAGTGGGTTCGAGGGCCCACCTGCCAATATTCTTTTAGTGAATCCAGCTCGGTGATGAATGTTGCTGAACCAACACTATCAAGACAATCCTCCATACGGGGCAAGGTGGAGTGAGTCTGGCACGGTAACTGTAACACCTTGCTAAAATCTGTACAGAACCGTGAAGAACCACCTGACTAAACAAGGGGAAAATCAGGGGTCAACCACAGCCCTGTGTCAACTCCCGCAATGGGGACGCAGACAACTTTAAACTCTATGGGATAGAGAATGAACTGACTTAAAAATCTTTGGGATAAAGAATAAACCAACTTTAAACTATAGGATAGAGAACGAACTGACTTTAAGCTCTACAGGATAGAGAATCAACTGACTTTAAACTCTCGGATGGAGAATTCACTGTTGGATGGTCCACTTGTACACACAGGGCATCAATTAGGAGAAATGTCTACATGCATGTACTCACAGGTCGAAGTTGGTTTGGTAGGTGTTTCAACCGGTGGAAGTCAAACATTACGAAGAGCTACCAATGGCTGGGACACTGATTCCAGCTGGTGCATTTTCAGAACCGTTTCAGCCTCAAACTACCGGAATTGAAAAATATAACACTGCTTTACGCACCTCAGCTATTTCTTGTGCCTTAAATTGGCCATGGGCTAATCGCGCCTTTAACCTGGCATCAATTCTAGAACGCCCTTGAGGGGATTCAGAGAAAAACATAGACTTTGGTGCATTCAAATCATCTTTCGCACCTATAATCAAGGATCCAGACTTATCCACGGGAAACCCAGGGTGAGTCAGTGCCAGGGCTACACTTCAACTCTCCCCCACAGCTGCCACCTGCTCAGGAATTGTAAGCAAACCCTGAGCCACCAGACCATCCACCACACTGATTTTCAGATCACTCTTAATAAGAGATTTAGAAACAGGAATGTTATAATGGACTGCGATTAGACAAAATCATCTTTTTGACAGAAATACAACAATTCTAAAGTTGGACTACTCACAAAATTAGCGAAATGAAACGGTGTCAGCTGAGACGTACACTACCCCATTAAGGTTTGGCCTTGACCAAAACAAAAATCATAGTCGAATCAATCCCGGACGAGCCCCCAAATATGTTACAAATGGGTATCGGACGTAGTGGGGAGCCAACACAGCAAAAAGGGATGGAAATGATATGTTTCTATCAGGCACCGTTCGAAATCAAAAGTATTTATTTATTTTATTTATTGATGTTCTGTTCATAAAATAGGAACAAATAAGTAAATAAAGGAGTAGCCTGAGGGTAGCCAAGGCCAAAATAAAAACCAAAGGAACCCCAGTCGTTTAAACAAAACCCACAGTCTACGCTCAAAAAAAAATGCCCTTCTGAACTACTGGCCTATTTAAACACAGGAGAAAAACATGAGCAAAACAAAATGGCAGCTTATGCCGCGTTTCCACTGCAGGGTGCGGTACGGTTCGGTTCGCCTCAGTCCGGTAGGGAGGGGGCGGTATAGCCCAGCTCAGTTCCGAGGTCGCGTTTCCACCGCCGACAGTACCCTTTATGGTAGGCCGGATGTCGATCGCCGCGGCAGCTGCGTAGACATCGTGACATCATAGAATGCAGAGGAACGTCTCCAACTCCATTTTCGCCCAAGCAAGCGTTGTAAGCGTTTTACAATATGTTCATTGTAAAGAATAATACCTCGAGGCTACTGTTTGCTTGTTTTTATCCCCACGTCGCCCGGAAGTGACGATTCTGTCGACCAATCAACGGAGGGGGTGTGTAGCTCGAATTTTCCGGCACCCTTTCAGGCGTCTCAGTACCCCAACGGAGGAGTACTGAAGACGAGGGCAAAACGAGTACGGCTCAGTCCGGGTCACGCCCACTTTTGGCGGTGGAAACGCAATCCGTACCGCACCTTTGCGAACCGAACCGTACCGCACCCTGCAGTGGAAACGCGCCATACTGTACACCTTATAAGCAGCCTGTTAGCTAGCAAGAGAGAGAGAGAAAAGAGCGACAGTGAGAAGAAAGAGAGGGCAGAAAGGGCACACTTAGGCCCTGTTTACACAAGGACGCTTGCGGGTAAAAACGACAAAATATTTGATCGGAAGTGCCTTTAGTTTAGACGGTGACTGCGTTTTTGGGGCTTAAAAATGCAAAAATCTGAAACCACCCTCCAGAGTGGAAAACTTGAATACGCTCCGCCGTAGCGTTTCCATCTACACTGCCAAGACGCAAAACACTGCTCAGATCTGCTCATGTCGCGTACGAGTTTACGGCGCCTACATGCGCCAGTACAGGGAAATAAACAAACATGTTGAAGACTTCTGCGGCTTCTGTTCAGACAGTCATCATGTAAACGTAGCCTTACTCCCTGTTTGGCCTAATTACTGATCATGTTCAGGTGATTGGCACCAATTGAAAGTTCCCCATTAGTGGCAAATCATTGGTCATAAAACAGGCACACACACACAGACAGACAGACAGTCAGACAGACCCCCCCCCCCCGAACACACACACACCCACACACACACACACACATACACACACACACACACACAGTATAAGCATCGCTGCCGTGAGGATAAAAGGAAAACCAATAAAGTATGAACCCCCCCAGAGTCCCTCGCTAACAGCGAGCGCTTACTTATTAACGTGTAAAATCCTAAATATTACTAACAATAAAGAATGTTTATGGTGGTTGCCAGTTGCATAAAGGGAGGCGGGCAAAGAGATTTGCTGCTTCCACGAATGATAGGCCTGTGAAAGCAAGTATTGTATCAAAGGAAGATTGATTGTACTGTTACAAAAAGGAACATAAAGCCTTGATAGAAAAAAAGCGTGTCACACTGTAAGGGGGGAATAGACACGGACAAAAACCAGAACTGGCTGCCCACTTATGTTCCACTGTGCTTTTGTGTTTGGGATGCTTTGTGTTTTATTGAACCAAATGTGTACTAGTGTTGCAAGCACGTCACGCAAGACTAGATACGGCCTAAATCAAATGTGGTGTCATTCAGACTCATTTGAATACCTGAAATTGACTTTTTTCTGGTGTCTCTCCTCACAGTACACCAAAGTGTGTTAGAGATCTAACCAACGGTCTTGATTGCATCCATACATTGGTCTGTGTGTGTCTGTGTGTGTCCATGTATTTGTTTGGGACTGCATGCGTGATGAGTGCGCCCATGTGTGTTTGTCGGTGTGTGTATGTGTGTGTGTGTCTGTGTGTGTCTGTTTATTTGTGTGGAACTGCCTGTGTGCGCATGTGTGCTTGTGTGTGTGCTTGTGTGTGTGTGTCGTGTGTGTGTGTGTGTGTGTGTGTGTGTGTCTGTGTGTGTGCGTCTGGTTTCCTGTTTCTCAGCCTCCATTCCCTAAAGCAAGTCAGATTACACAAACATAATGGAAATGTGAGGAGATTCCTGGGTTCTGCAAATCACATGGTTTTCTCTTTTAATCCTGTTGTAGGCATCCATAAACACACTCGTACAAAGATGTGTTCATAAGCAGTGCCAACGACAACATGCCTGCACACTGTGAGTTTTACTCTGTGAGCCTGGCGTTTGAGACGGAGGACCGCATTCGTTTCCCAAGTTAATTACTCAGACTGTTTAGACAACGGGACGCCCCGGGCAGGCTGCAACAATGACGGGAGAAGAATGCCGAGCCGCAAGTGGAAAACACAACGGGAACGAACAGTGCAATCTCTAACCCAATTATCAGGAATTTTAATTGGGACTATCGCATTGTATCCACCGCGGTGATCCGTCTAAATCCACCGTGTTAAAAAAAAAAGTAGCAAATTGCAGAGAGCTCCGTTCACACCATCGCAACAATGCCCTGGTAATGCAGATGCATGGATGTAGATGTGTCACATTGACTTTTCGTTTTGGTTCCGGTTTCAGGTATAATGTGTCTGTGTTTGGAGGTTAGCCTCGTTAATCTGCATTAGCACAGTGGAGTAGCTTATTAATGAATATGCAAAATACTCATTAGTCCTCAATATGCATACGTTCACCTGTGCTTTTTTAACACTTCAAACGCATCCTTCTGATATGATATTGATTGAAAATGTACGACTCGTGATTCACACCCTCTGAATTTAAAAGTTGAACAAGGATAATTATAAAAATGGTAATATTTTCTCTTATTTCAGGAGCAGGATGTGGAGTGAATAAATAGGCGACTACTGTATTCAATCTTTTTAATTTGGGTCGTTTTACAAACATGTGTAGGCCTAATGCTACCCTTCGTATTCATCGATTCACTTTGCACACTCTAATTGTATTCGTGGAGATCATTGAGAGACAGAACGGAGATCAGGCGACGTTCACATGCTGACATGTTTCAGGTTGTTGCTCCTCTCTTCAGCCACATCTCTTTCCTCTGCTTTGTGTGGAACATGAGACTGCATCAAAACAACTGCTCCCAGCCCACAGCCGCTTTCAACAGACAAAGGACACAAATTACACCGCCACTCCTGATTGTTGCTTAGTTCTGACACATCATGAGTAGCATTGAAAACAGACCAAGGCATGAAACAAATGTTTGGGTTGCTTCAACGTTTTGGGTTGCTGTCAGACTGCTTACCTTGAATTTATATCGTTAGGAGACATATTGCAGTACAACAGAAACATCCTCCTTCTTATGTCAACCTCATCCTGTCCTTCCATTTGTTTCTCTTGGATGCTCTTCTCTCTCTCTCTCTCTCTCTCTCTCTCTCTCTCTCTCTCTCTCTCTCTCTCTCTCTCTCTCTCTCTCTCTCTCTCTCTCTCTCTCTCTCTCTCTCTCCCTGGAACGGTGAGCCGTCCACCAGATGAAACAGATAGATGAGTTGGAGTTTACTGATGTGTTTGAATGATTGGTTGAGACAAATCCAATGAAGAGGATCTATACCTGCCCACCCAATGGACTCTAAGCCAATGCATCCTTCCTTCACCAGACTGTGAAAAATTGAAACCTACCGTCTCTCGGTGGGTCCTCGGATGCTTAGAAGATGAGTCAAAACATTTAAAAACCGTAACAGCTAAAAATAAGAGAAGTATAATCGCAGTGTTAAACGTAATCTAACACAACCATCTCAGCGAATGGATTTCAAGCAAAGGGGAAATGGTTCCCATCAGCACATTTCCAAAACGACTCATTAAAAGCGCTCTTGTGTCTGAACCTTACCGCCTCGTCCGTGCTGCTGGCTGGCTGGCTGACACGGGGAATCCAAAAACACATATGCGCTCCTACGGGACTTGGATCACCTTGCATGGAGACATATGTGTGTTTTGTAAAGGGCTCTGTTTGTTGCCTCTAAAGTGTCTCCATTACCATTGATACGATCAGCGCTGAGTGGACCCGCGTGGTAAGGGTTGCAGGGCTGCTTTCTCCCCACGTTAAGTGGGCCGTTGACGAGCGGTTGCC
>NC_079412.1:17832955-17967789 GCF_026213295.1 Gadus chalcogrammus
TCTTACAGGATGATGGGGGGACTCGCTGCGTTCGTCACGGCTGCCTCTCCAGCGGTCAGCATCCACTGCAAAACACCTGAAAGACGTGCATAGAGTGGAATGTAGTATTGATGTTTATTCATGACTGCTTTTTAAGCAGACGCCTTCATCCGAAATGACCTAGTGATAGAGAGTAGACTCAAGTCATTAAGGAGCACGGGATAGGATGCCTGGGTCTAAATCCAGAACTTATTGGCTCAGCTCATACTGCCGCACAACCACCTCTAATCTGTCCTGCCCCAGCCCCCTTAACCATGTAAAGCGTGTGTTGCAAGAGTGTATAGATAAAGGCTGTCAGACTGTTCTCATGCTGTGCCCTGCTTTTAGGGCTGACCAGTCTAAATATTAGTCTTGATGAGCGAGCGGTAACAAGAGAGAAGCGCATCACACCGTCTGATAGACTGGGTATGTCACAGTTCCCTCGCAGCCGACAAGTAATGGTGCCTCCTGGCAGAATTACATTGATGAAACCATTAATTCTGTAAACACAAATTGCACTGAACTTTTCAAATCCCAGACAAAGTGCCAGAGCAAACGCTAATGGACAATTTATCTAAATGAATTCATTTGTTTCTCATTACTCAGTGGTTGGATTTTATTTTGTGCTTTTTTTTTGGGCGACATCACCCGATGATCACTCAGTATATGTTCTGTCTGGGCCTCGATCAGTTTTTTTAAAGTGTGATCGTTGCTCATTTCACTGCGCTCTAATATGCTTTTTCAGTGAGTTGCACGGCAGCTGTAGACAGCATCTGAATGGAATATCCTCCTGTTAGTTCTGTTCATTTGAATATTGGAAGACCTGTTGTGATTCAATCACTCACAGCAATCCAAATTAGCAGTCATCTGATTGATGACACTTATTGATGAGTACACAATTTCAGCAATACTTCACGTTCATTGTAACTCAAGATTTAAAATGAGATTAAAACGTTAAGACAAAAAAATATATAATTTCATTATAATTAATTTCATAATGATCAAATAAGATTTAAATTATGCATAACTTGGAGTTTTGGTTTGAAATGCAGCTGCACGTTATTTCCATTTCGCCCCAAAAAAACACTTTGCGTTCAAGAAGTGATACTTAAGAATAGCCTCCATTTATCTAGTGAATTGCCCGACCCAAAATGTTAAAGAGAAGCCGAACCGTTGCGTTGAATAGAGGCTGATGCTAATGCTTTTACGTCTCTCCTTATCAGCAAAGTTCCCCTGAGGATTATTGTAATCCCCTGCCAGTTTGGCCACAATTGTTTGATTTAATAAGCCAACATATTGTGGCGGAAATGTGTTTTTGTTATATAATGACTGTGTGCTGAGGATATGCCAGCAGAGGCAGATTTAGCTTAGCTCAGCCCGCTAGCACCCTGACTGGTAGTGGCACCCGAGTATTATTGAGAGAGAAAGAGGTTTTCATTCCTGCCTGGTGTCTTCGAACGTTGTTAAAGATTAATTAAGATTTGAGCAGCAAAAGGAGGAAATAGAGTTTTGCTCAAATGAACACTCCAAAAGAAAACTATTCATTGACACAGATGTTGTGTAAGCATATGAAAGCTTGTGTCTGCTCAGCAGTTGCGAAGACAGTTCATTTGCAGACTGCTGTGTTTGGATTGTTAGTAATATTAAGAAACTACACACATAGAGATTCACCGTCACTACAAAATATATAATCCGAAAGCAGTGGCAAACTGGCTCAAATTGGACCAGTTTCCATAGTGTGTAATGTTCCCAAAATAGCGCCTTATGAGGGGAGGGCAAGGAAAGATTAGATTTGTACAAGTGTTAGGGTTAAGTCAATTGTTGTGATCATCCTGATTATGTTACATGGATATTTGTTTTAATTTTCAATCTTAACAAGCTAAATTCAACAGAGTCAATAAATGCTGCATTTCCGTTAAGTGCATACAATAAAACAACTAACTCCTGCATCTTTGTTTGATCTGATTTTGCTGAGTTTTTTCTGCAAAAAAAACAAGAGCAGTTACAGAACAGATATTCAGGTTTCAGCGAAAGGCAGCATTTTCTCCTTACCTTCTGTCATGCGGACACAGGGCCGTAGACAAGGTTTGAGGAATGGTGAGGTCCAGGCGGGGGTTGAGTTTTCAGTTGCGGGGGCTCAGTTTTGTTGGGGGGTGGGATAGGGTGGTGCTCAGCTCACACACGCACCAACAGATGTCAGAGACGGCGGACACAAAGTAACAAGGCTCAACTGAATGAAGCGTTTCCTCATCTCGGAGAAGTTCTCTTTTGTGCATTTTTAGTATCTAATTTAATTTTTATCTCGATGAAATTATGGAGATCCGGACTTCGTTGACCTCATAGCTGGCCATGGGCCTGGGCGGACATGATCCAGCTACGCTAATGTCTGTTTGGCTGTGATTAGCAGCCATCAGAATGCTCTTTAAAACAACCGAGTCCATCCCAGCAGTGGTGTTCTTCATACTGCGCTGTCTGTAGGGGTACAGGCTACATGCTGCAGACCACGCCATGCGGATGAGTTGATAGTCAGACTCCTGAACCCAAGCGTTTGTCTCTTGGCTGATCTCCCTGACGACATGTCGAAAAGGCCCCGTCTCTCTCTGGTCTTAGTTGAATTATTTAGCCTCTATTTGAAGTAGTTGGATCATGTTGATCGGCCTGGCTGGTGTCTATTCACAATCTCTACTAAGGTAGAAATGTAGACTGCATGTTGTTGTTGCTGCTTGGTTTTGTATGTGCTCATCATCTTTAGTCAACACACACAAAAAAAGACAAAACTGATTTTTTTCAAACAGTTCTCCTGCATTCTTCTGTGTTGTTTCCACCCCTCAAAGCGGCTGTAATCTTCCAAAGGATTTATTGACAAAGTAATCACCGTTTGGCAGTTTGCCCATATCATTTTTTGTCATTATTTGTGTTTCTATCATTATGCTTGAGGATGCCCGTAACAAACGGCGGCTTAATGAGCTGCTCACAGGGTAGGCAGCACATTAAATATCACTGACTTTCACTCTGTCATCCCCTGTGTCGCCGTGCAGAGATTCAGCCCTTCATCATTGTCGCAACACAGTACATTGCAAATATTTCGATGATATAGCTGCTTCTGATGATGCATCGTGTTTTCATAGCATACATAATTCCTATTCTAATTATCCACTATTCACGTGAACACAACTGCATGGGCATCTAGTGGCATGGTCTTATATTTCCCATGGGTCTACACCGGGTTTATTAGCATCAAACCACATACAACAGATTAGGTTGTGCATGCATGACAAATTCAAATGAATTTGAAACTATGACTTTCACTTTAAACCCAGAACAGGTTCCCTTGGTAACAGACTCAAACAAACGCTTGTCTATTTTCACCCGGCACATCAGCGTCTGAATCAAGCATGGAGCGGGAGACGTTATGATGTGTTTCTTCTTGATCAACTGAAATCACAATCACCAACCGTTTTTTTACACTCTTAGTGGACCTCAACAGATGTCTCACCCACGCCTTAGAGCACAAGGCTGCCACGCTTTTATTTTGTAGTGGACAAATTAAGAGCATGAACTGAATATGCATGAATATGCATCTCTCTCTCTCTCTCTCTCTCTCTCTCTCTCTCTCTCTCTCTCTCTCTCTCTCTCTCTCCCCACACATCTCTGTCTCCCACCACACCCATCTTCTCACCTCCATCTCTCTCTCTCTCTCTATCTCTCCCCCACCTCTCTCTCTCCCCACACATCTCTCTATCTCCCAGCCTTTCTCTCTTTTTCCGCACACATATCTGTCTCCCCACACCTCTCTCTATGTCCCTCACCCACTCTCTCCCCCCAGCATCTCTCTCTCCCCTCTCTCTCTCTCTCTCTCTCTCTCTCTCTCTCTCTCTCTCTCTCTCTCTCTCTCTCTCCCCCAGCCACTCTCTCCCAAAACACCTCTCTCTATCACTTTACCTTACATTTCTAGTGATGAATATCATAAGTAGCTGTGTTGTCATGACGAAATTGGTCATTATTAACAGTGCAACACAGAGATGCCACTGCATCTTTCTCTGACTGATTCACTTTTAGGTTGAATACCCGTACAGAACTATAGGGTATATAGTTCCCTCAAATACGATTTGAGGGACAGGCATGGTTCTCTGCATTGTGCAGTGCTGGCAATGCAGCTCTGATGCTGAATATGCAGTTATAATAGTATATGCAGAAGATTCCAAACTTTACACCTCATTACATTAGTGCTTTAAATAAGTGCATGTATCTATACAGCAGTGTACTGTGTCAGCGATGACACCACACATGTGTGCATTAATGCACCAAACAACGTTGATTCAGTGTGCCAGTGTGTGTGTGTGTGTGTGTGTGTGTGTGTGTGCTTGTGTGTGTTAGTAACGCATGCACTTATGTGCTTGTGTGTGTGTGTGTGTGTGTGTGTGTGTGTGTGTGTGTGTGTGTGTGTGTGTGTGTGTGTGTGTGTGTGTGTGTGTGTGTGTGTGTGTGTGTGTGTGTGTGTGTGTGTGTGTGTGTGTGTGTGTGTGTGTGGAGCTAGTTAGCAGAACTAAAGAAGGACAGTTACTGCTTAATTCTCCCGCATTCCCGAGCTTCCACTTGTTTGAACTGAGAGCCGGATGTGGGGGGGATCTGTTGGCCTGCGCCTCCACTCCCCCCGCCCTGATTCATACCCACGCCACCATGTCAAAGGACCACAGTAGTTGTCCTGCAAATGTGTCCGCGCACAGCTAACTAGTTTCCCAATTACCTGTCGAGAAGAGGAACAGAGAGAGAGAGAGAGAGAGAGAGAGAGAGAGAGAGAGAGAGAGAGAGAGAGAGAGAGAGAGAGAGAGAGAGAGAGAGAGAGAGAGAGAGAGCCTCTGTAGGGACAGAGAAATTCATCAAATAGTTCCATCTGTAAACGATGGATTATATACAAAGGTATGACGGAGTTCATCTAAGAATAAATATTAGGTTGGAAGGCATTGAGTTCTGTGACTTATATACTTCTGGATAGGAATCCAACTCACGCTTACACACAGAGACACACACATGCACACAGACACACACACTCACACACACACACCTAAACACATAAGCATATTCGACACACACGCATGTGCACACATCCAAGTGCATGTGAAGGTTCACACACACACAAACACACACCCATACAAACACACACACACACACACACACACACACACACACACACACACACACACATACAAACACAGACATGCATACAAACACACACACACACACACACACACACACACGTGCATACACGCAGACACACATTTGTACACACACTAACATACACACATCCAAGCGCATGTGAAGGTGCATACACACACACACACACTCACACACACACACAAACACACCAATACAAACACACACATGCATTCGGACACACATTCTCACACATACAAACAAACGCACAAATGCATACGCCCACGCTCACACACACGTACAAACAAACATATACAAACATACACTCACACACACATACACACACATGGTGTGTGAGATTCCAAAGCAGTTTATCCTACGGCCTGTTTCTGGAGAACGATAGACAGCCAGAGGGAGCAGTTAAACAATGATGTGCTGCTTTCAAGCTATCAACGGTGACAGCAGGTTCTATGTCAGCTATGCTGCGTTGTTGGGTCACAAAATGTGTTCAGCATAAGATCTCCATCTATCGATATGCACCCCCCCCCCCACACACTTACTCGCCTAAGGCCTGCCTTGCTGTTTGGGTGGTGGTCTATCGATCCGAGGAGTATTTGATTGGCCTCTCTAGAGATATGTCTGAGCACAGAGCCAGTAGGAGAACAGAAGGGCATCAGAGCAGGTGGCTACAAAGGGTCTTGCGTCCCAGGTCGGACAGCTGACATAAAGACCCCGGTGCTGCCCGTAGCCTCTCCCTGGCCAATCAGTGCCCTACCTCAGGAATGGGGGGAGGGGGGGGAGGGGGGGGAGGGAGGAGGCGGACATCCTGTTTGGGAAGTTAAAGTTTGATTGAAAAATAGCACGTTTATATTTCTACCTATGTTAAAGAGAACTTGTCTTGTTTTGTCAGGCTTTATGGCTTTCATGTTTCAAAAGAAGAAGCTGCGTGATTTAAAGAAGTAAAGAGGACTATGGAGCACGATTCAAAGAGAGTCGATTCATGGAACTCGGATGCCATTAGACTTAAGAGTCATCATTAAGGATCTCAAAGAAGAGAAGAATGTTTTTGTTATGTGCAGTGATTCTCAAATGATGTCCTCAGCCCTTCCTCAAAACATTGTCATCTCACACTGTCTGTCTTATAAATGTAATGTACTGTTGTTACATGTTGCGGAGAGTGCCACTCCAATTACCTTTTTGTTAGACCCTGCTGAAATTGCTTCGTTCAATTTATTCACGGCCAAACCACAATATGAAGGTTCGTAATTGTTGCTGAAGCAATAGATAATTGGATTATTTTCCTGTTCAAACCAATACATGTACCGTAAATGTTTTATCATTGCCGGGAATAATGACTTTATATCTTAATTTTCGCTCGTTTCCACGATATCTACCACACTTCCCATGAGCCTCCTCAATTCTCAATTAATTAGTAGTCTTGTACGCATTACAACTTTATCCTAGTTTTCACAATTAAACTCATATTTGATTACACTGGAAAATGCTCTCGGCCAATACAAACCGGGATTTTAGTAAAAAATCGCACTGTATGTTTTGAAGGCAAATCCCCTGTGGAACCAAGAGGTTCTCAGAATGATCATGTGACCGCAAAGGTCTGAAGCAGTAAGAAGCCACTTAGCAAAAGGCCATACCTGTTCCCAGACTACCAGCAACCCTGGGCATGGCTGCACTTCTACTTGTTTTACATAAACATATGCCTCACTTTCAACTCAGGTTGTCGCTTTGCATCGCTGACACAGCAGCGACTGGTTGGATGTGTGCGTGAGGGGATTTGGGGAAGGGGGCATTCTAATGGCATTTAATTGGCCATTTGTCTTCTACATAAATGCTTGCAATTTAATGTGTACCTTTGAATTTACACACACAGATCTACACTGATCAGAAGACCAAACTGAAAACTGAAGCTGACAGCCCGCCGATAAACTGTCTTCACACGCCCGCCTGCTGCTCCCCCCCCCCCACACACACACACACACACGGTGTGTAATTGTTTTGTTTTGTTCTCTGACAACCTAAACTTTACCGTATATGTGCTGCCCGTGATTTCTTGACAAGGTGCCTGACACCAGAAACAGCAGTTGAATAAGAAGTAGAAAGGAGAACTATGGCATTCATTTGAGATCAGCCTCCGCTCTGAATGGGTCGGACCAAAAGAAGTACGTCAAGGGGGAGGGTGGGCCCTTTGTCATGCTGCGTTTAACTGCCAGATTGAATTGTGTTTATTTTGGGATGTACTCTATTACCGTCACTATATTTAAATGCACATAAATTATCCTATGCTCCAAGTATGTCTGAAGTCTGTATTTTTGTCAGAATGTGTCTACATAGAATAAAGAGAAAATAAAAACGAAGAAACATCCTCCCAAAAGCGTACAGATGGAGTGAATGGATCGGGCTGGAGATACATAAGGAGGATGTAAGGGATGGGGTGGCCTGTGCGTAGGCTGACAGCCTGCAATGGGCCCGGCTGATGGTAAATACCTTTACATCCACAGCTGCAGGTCAGCATAAGCACACAACAACCGGTACTGAACAGTTCTAAAAAACATACAGAGACTCTCTGAACTCTATTGACTGAAAGAGAAATGTGGGATGAGCTTCAGGGTGAAAAGGAAGAATCCAACAAATTCAACATCCTAAAATAAAGGAGTTAGAGCTAGAAATTGTTTGATAGAACCTACAAGCCTACACTTTCAATAGTGGTGCATTTGAAATGTACAAATGAAAAATGTATAAGTCTGAATCCTGAATGAAGAGAAGTAACCAAGATGCACCATCTCATAGTCTAAGATTTAAGTTAATACAAAAATATAGAGCTATTGTTTGTGCCCATCAAACCGTGTCAGAAGACCTGCACCGCCAGCCATAATGATTACACAAACATCGTAATTAGGAAATAACTCCTTGGGTGGATCCCACATTTCCTAGCCAATGTGTTGAATTTGAGAACAAATGTAATTGTTTTCTGCCTGTCCCTCTCCAAACGTTTCCGTCCCTAGCGGGGTGCGCGCTACAGGCCAGTAGGACCCCATGTGACAGCGATGGACAGATGCATGCTGGGAGTCTCCATGGGTGCGTGTATTGTGAAGCTCGTCCTTGTCCTGGGGTAAATGACTGACTGCAGGAAGTCTGGTTGTGTGTCCTTGACGCGATGGAGATCAATGGGAAGCGGTGGGAGGCTTGTGTTGTATCAAAAGGGGAACTGAAATATAATAAGGGTCTATGGAGTACAGCAATGCATCTGTAATGCGGCCATTCATCTACCGTCTTTCTACACTTTAAAGGAAACCGACCATGCCCTCATCTGAAGTGGGAGCCCGCGACAAACACAAATGAATAAATACATCAATAAACCCAAGGTTTGGACCAGAACCATATTTGGCTGTTCATATCGTAGGGAAAATAGTGTTAAAAGGGAAACTCCATTCCTGGTATAGATAAGCCAGAAGACCGGTATTTTTACTTATCTTCCCCAGGAATGGAATTTTTTTGAGAGATTTATTCAGTGTAGGACCTGGGCTTGAGCTGAATGGATGCATATAGGGTTCCACTGATCTTATCAAATATTAACAACACTGTTCCATTTATCATTCTAAAACCAGAAGATAAACCTTATAATTATAGCCAGCAGTGTTCTGTCATCTCAAGCTGTAATCAAATCCAAATAGAGAAATATCAAAATCCCCATTGATATTGACCTTTTAAAATTCAGTTTATACCAGCAAAAGCGGTTGAATAAAACAGTGACAGGATTGCTCTGGAAGAAATCTGTACCAAAAAAGAAAAAGTTGCCACTGGCTGATATTTTACCTCTTTGTGCGTCTCACGTCTCGCTAGCTCTGGTCCTGAACCAACACACCGGTCTACAGAGGGCGGGAAACACAGTTGGGCACACGGTATGAAACAGAATGATGAAAAACCAGCTTGTGTTTACACCCCTCCCCTGCTGACAATGTTCTCTCATTCACACCGGTGCACAGCGAAACCTGGACAGCCTTCCTGGCTCCTCTCATCCGCTAGCATGACAATGGAGGAGTCTGAACCCTCCGTAGAGTAGCCCTGCTGCAAGACAGAAGGCGGCACCAAAGACAGAGCTTTCACAACACTTATATCGGTAGGAAAGAGTCAGCACCTCCAAGTCTCTGAGTATGGACACAGAGGGCCCTGACGCCGTCACTGGTTCAACAGTCTCTGCCCTTAGCGCTGTGCATATTGCCCCCCGAATGAGCGCTAGCAGGCGGGGCCCTTTGGCGCTCTGGAACAAGCATTGAACTAGCATAAAACAGCTTGTCTATAGTGAGGAAGATCTGGGTGCAGATAACCCTTATCTGCATTTTGAAGTGAAAACTGTGAGGTGTTGTTCCCCGGTGTCTTCATATTAAAGGTGCGATCATCTGTTGAAATAAACCGTTACTTTTTTATGTCTTAGGGGCAGAAAAGTTAACATTGGTAAACCATTCAAACATTCCCTTTTGCTCCTAATTTATTGTTTTAATTGGTAAACTATGTTGAATTGATTTTTATGAAAGACTGAAAGACAAAATATATCTGGGAGCTATTAGTCAGAATTACTAAAGAGAGTTAGCACATGGAAAACGAAGTGTAGATATCCTACAATGTATATATTTTAAATTGACAAAAACCCCTGCAGTGCACAACATTAAACATCCATTAGAAATGCTCGTTCACAGAAATGATGATAGACTATTATATAAACTAATGCTAGTTAATGGTTAAGTAATGTACTCGTATTGTGTTAACCATGCATAATGAAATAAAGATATATAAAATTACGCTGAACTATGTTTTTAATCAACCATGATACATTAGTGGTTAGTGTGATGGGGGAATGTTTCAATCTCTAACAAAGCAACACAGGGAACCCATCATGATTGGCTGATAAACGTGTCATTAATATGCGGTTAGGGGAACACACAGGAGGCGGGGCCTGTGGTTCCTAAGTGACAGAGCCAATCATAACCTAGAAAACGGACAAACCTAAACACAACCACAGAAAAAAAAAAAAAATCAGCCAAAAGACAATTATCACCTCTAGCTGAGGAAAAAAATAGGGGCCCAAGAAAAAAAAGAATATTGGTTGCTAAAAAACACGTTCCTTTAAATAAAATTTGAATAAAACTACTAAAAAGTATTAACTGTTATTTGCCGTTCCTGAAATTCTGTTGATTAATTATTATAAATTCAGATACATTCAGGAAACAAAAACATACCAATCTTACCATTGTGCATTCCGCCCGCACTACTCATTACGTTCATTATTCTAAAGACGAGGTGAACAAATAAATTGTGTAAAAGAAAACCACACAGCAGGAATTAGAAACAAGTGAGCGCAGGGCTGAATATGTTATTCACATGGATAATTGCTGCTGCAAAACGAATAACATTAGATGTGTTTTGAAAGTAAACTGCAGGCCATTCAGCAGGCTTGTTGATACACAGAAGTATTAATGCATGCAAACCAACGGAAACGCATCAACTGTGAACATAAAAACGGTTAAAGTTCCATAACCCCCCAACACACACCCACAGAGTAACACAGGGACGTTCTTCCTGAATACAGTTCTTGCATATCCATGTTAAGCAGGGCCGGTCAGTTCAACTGGAGCTTTCTCTTTCGAATAATGATGATTATGAATAATTATGCAAATGTGTACCATCTATAAATAAGTAATCTTCTTTGTGTATGCTCATCTTAAGTTATCACATCCAAACATATTGCTTTCAATGTCACTGTTTTAGCTCAGTCTTTAATAAATACATTAAAACTGAAATGTGTTTTGTTTTGTTTTGTTTTGTTGACAGTTGCAAAACAATGGCTCCCCTGTTCTAACGGTGAGTCGGTTCTTCACCATCTGAGGACCAACGGGCTGGAGAGAGACACAGCACGCTGGGCCGAGAGAGGTCGATCCAAGTGAACGACAATCTGTTCAATCCTTTTGTGCAAAAAAGCTTTTCCCTTCATCTTTTGGGCCTGGTATCACCACCGATTTTTGTTGCAAACAACATTCCACCTGCGTCCACCCCGTGTCAACAAATGATATGTTTACAACCAGCGTACTGTGACCCTAATGGGACTGGAGGTCAAAGAGCGTGAAAACAAGCCAATGAAGAAAGCTGTGTGCTATCCTTAAGGAGATCTTTGAAGTGACTTCTTCAGTTGAGCTCTAAATGGCCATAGTGTGGTTTCACAGTCGCTACTCTTAGAGGTCGCACACCATAATACTTGTCTATTTTCCTCTTTACTAGACCCTCGCCAGGGTAAAGCACACCCTCTCCCATGGCTGCCTGAACACTAGTTATCAATCAGAGAGATGCACAAACAACACACCGATTTGAATGGAAATGAGGGAACATTCTGACACATTCATTTCGTTCGGTTTGTGGTCCACGGTCAATGATGTGCGAAGAAAGGATGTGGGCCGCTCCGGTATTCATTTTTTCAAGTTTGATTGATTCTCAGGCATTGCAACTTTCATCAAAATGGCAATGTTGATGAAAAACCCTGACAACGGTCATGCATTCAGAGATATTTATCATTGAGTTTTGTGGTCTAAACTTTCCCAAAACATTATCTTGCGTTTTCGCCCTCAAGCCTATCTGTCAATAGAAAATAGAAAAATAGAAAATATAATCTTTTCCAATTGTTTCCAATGAGGAAAGAGGTGTGCACGTAGCCGCATGCTGACTATTAGGCAAACACGCGGCCTTCATCGCTGTTGCTTTTCTCCAGCCTCTAAATCAAAGATCAGATTGAGCCACAACTGTCTTCCTTCAGGTATTAAGTGTTTATGGGTGGCACCGTACACAGAAAAACCCTACGGTTGATCAATTAAACAATTACATTTCATTTGTTTCATTCAGACATTTAAACAGACCCTCTTCCCCCCAAAAAAGTAAACATGCCTCTAAGAGCGTGTGCCAGGCCGGGGACACGACCTTGGCGCTATACGTTAACATGGCGTCGTTACATATTAAGGGATTAAGGCTGTGGGCTCATCCTGTGTTGGCGGCGTGTCGGCGGAGCAGGCCGCCGCGGGCCCGGGCCCTGATTGGCTCCGGGATGGCGGCGAGCGGCCCGGCGCCACGGACACGCCGCCAGGTGCTGTGTCGTGTCCACCTCCCTCCTCCTCTCCGTCGTCCTGAAGGTCACGACTGCGGTGCGTCGTGGTCGGGGAACGGCGGCTTTAGACGCGCGCCACTGTGCGCAGACAGGTCGGACACTGCCACTTGGCTGCTTGGTAGGACGGAGGGTGGGAGGGGGGGGGGGGTGGGGGTCGGGGGTGTAGAGAAGAAAGGGGGAAGGCTTTGGCTAGCGGTAAGGGAGGAAGATTTGAGCACGAGTCGAACCACCTTCTCTTCCTCGCGTTCCTCACTTGACGGTTCGCCTCGTCGGCTTCTCAGGGATTCTGAAGGCGTCCAGTGTTCTTGTAACTTCAGCTAGTTTCATGTTTGTAACTTGGAGGCATAAAGGCTCAAGAGGAACCCGGCTCGCTTTCAGAGTCCAGCACTTGACGTTGGGGAAACTCAAGCTAAGACAAACATGTGGCTGCAGTGAACTGTATCTACTGCTTGTTTTGTTATCAGATGGCCTGTTCGCTCCGATGGCCACTGGTGAAGGAGAGCGGCTAATGAGGTGTGACGGCGGTGAACACGGTGTTAAGGGTAATCCTGCCAGACGAGATCCAGCTCCCCACAACATGAGACCCGACTCTTAACATGCCGTCCAGAGTCAGAGCCAGAGCAAGAGTCAGAGGAGCAAGAGTCATAGCCAGAGCCAGAGCCAGAGCCAGAGCAAGAGCCAGAGCAAGAGTCAGAGCAAGAGTCATAGCCAGAGCCAGAGCCAGAGCCAGAGCAAGAGTCAGAGGAGCAAGAGTAAGAGCCAGAGTCAGAGCAAGAGTCAGAGCCAGAGTCAGAGCAAGAGTCAGAGCCAGGGCCAGAGGAGTGGGGGGAAGGGGACGGGGGAAAGGGAAGGGTAAGGACACAGGGGGAGGGGGGAGAGAAAGTAGCAGAACATGTTTAGATGTATTCTTTATTTGATTCACTGGGCCTGGATAGGCCCAGTGGCCTCTGCAGGTTTGGTAGTGAGGAACAAGAACTACAAGGACAGAGAGAGAGTAGGAATCTATATATACCGGGAGAAAGAGAGAGAGACGGCAAGGGAAAGGGGGAGACAGACCTAGACAGAGATAGACAAGGGGGAGGGAGGATGAGAAAGAAAGAGAGAGAGAAAAGGAGAATGTGAAAGAGAGAGCGCGAGGGAGAGAGAGAGAGAGAAAGAGAGAGAGAGAGAGCGAGACAGAGAGAGAGAGGAAGAGAGAGAGAGAGAGAGAGAGAGAGAGACAGAGAGAGAGAGAGAGAGAGAGGGGGAGAGTGTGAGATGCTTAGAAAGTCGCTTAAAGGGCTCCGCGTTAAAAATGTTCCTAATTAAAGTTGGGCTTTTAATAAGGAGCCTTTATGATGTTCCTCAAAGACATCCAGTGTCACACACTGAACTTAGCCTCCAGTTCTTAGTGCAGGCAAGGAAACGAGAAGAAGCTAATCAACGAGAAGCTAGAAGAAAAATACTGATTTCTAAACTGGTTTTGTTTTTGGAGCACGTAATGCCCTTCAATATGCTCACGATTTCTTGTTATTCTCTGAAATACCTCACATTGAATAATGTGAATGTTGGTAAGATTGTGTATAGCTGCAATGATCAATTGATGAATGAATGACTTATTGAATCCATCCAGCCAACCAGGTTCAAAATAACCATTATAACCAATGTTGCCATGAAGTACCTTGTTCAGTAACCTTCTGTGCTCCTCGCTGAATTTCTAGGAATTGTTCTGAACAGTGAAATGACTTTTCACTGAAGAAGGACCGGTCGCACCCTTCACTGGCAGTTTAATTGAAATGCATTTGAAGCAAACCCACACAAACAAGCATGCACACACACAGACAAACACTAAAATGCACTCATGCACACACACAGACACACACGCCGATATTTCACTTTATAATGTACCTTTTGTGCTGTGTCTGAGTATAATTTTCCACAGAGAAATAAGTGGTGTCTCCATTTGAAATGAAAATGTGGAGGTAAGGAGGAGACCTTTCAATTGCCTCCCATTTTATTTCTTAAGAAAATGCAAATATCAAAACTATTGAAGTTCTGCTGGCCTCACTCACTTAAAGGTTGGGTACGGAATTCGCTTTTTTGGCCATTTTTGCAAAATTACTTGAAATCCTTATCATAACCCGCTTACAGCCACTGAGTTAGAAGTACTGACATGAAAATTAAACAAGTCAATCATCTGTGGAACGGGCAGGGCTCGAAAAACTCCAGCCAATCATTTGGATTGCCACCTCGTTGCATTGGACAGTAAGTACGTCAATCAACGGTCGTACTGCACTCCCCCTCCCCCGCGCCCCGCGCGCGACCCCTTCGTGCAGTACTCGTGACCCAGAGCTCGTGACCCAGAGCAAGCTCCTGTTTGTTGTTATCCTGCGGTAGCTACTGGAACTAGTTAATCCACATTTGGACCTAGCAGTAGAAGACAATTTCCATGGCAGACAAGACGCCACCATCCCCACCACCACCACCACCACCAGCAAAGAGAAGGAAAACTCTTTTTCAGAGAGTAATTGATAATAAAAACGCTGAAAGAGAAAAACTGAAATCAAGAATAATCCTAGGCGCTGCTTTCGAACGTTGGCAGCCACTGAAGGACGAGAAGGGTCTAAAAACCGATGCTTGTGTGGCGGTTGACCTAGTTTCAAAGTTGATACCGTTTATACTCGGTAATACCGGTGTTGAGACGAGTGTATTACTCGTTGTGAAAATGTCCACACCGCAGCAACCCTAGTGAAAACCAGGACTTCCAATACAATTATATGAAACAAACATACATTTTCTAAAAATAGTAATGATTTATGTGACCGTTTAATGTTTATAACATCTGGTGCAACCATAGCCACGAGAACGTATTCTCAGGAAAAAAAAACTCAGCCTGCACTAGACTCGCAACTCGTTACATTGATAAAAAAAGATATATAGCAGCGCAGCTCAATTACACCAGTGCATGCGCGCACAGTTGAAAATCGATCGTTGTGTTCACTTCCTTCACACCATGGTTCACATCCAGCTGCTCACAGAACAAGTTTAGCGCACCACCGCTACCCTCACACTTTTTCATATAACCTTTTTTCAGCACTAGGTCATATGAGCATTAAATAAATGCTGCGTCTCAAAATGCCTTGGACAGCAGCGAGGATGACTCGCTTTGCCACGGGCCAAAACAGTTCGGAGCGACCACAGCCAGAGCGAACACAGCGGGGCAGAGGAGTGTCAGGAATAGTCTTTGGTGTACACATCAGTACGGCCTATTTTCACTACTGTTTAGTGGCAATGCAGTGTTTTATTCTATGCCTTTTATTTTCGTATATTATTTCAATGAATACAATTTATTTATTCATAAAAACAAGATCTGGTCTTCAAATCTTTTTTCCAAATATAGGTCGTCTTACAATGGGGTTTGTGTTTATATTCGGACCAATACGGTACAGCGGGCGCTCACATGACGTTAAGCATTTCCTGGTGCATAATGTGACGCTTCAGAACCTAAAATTCCGTTTCTCCCCGTTGACACGACAACACATAACCGGCGTTTTCAGAAATCTCCACTTTGGCCGGAGTTTTTAGAAATGATCGTTTTCTGTGATAAGACAGGGCCTCGGACAGGGGGTGTTGCAGCACCCCCAAAACCCCTACTTCCCGTGGTACTGGGTGCAACTTACAGCTGAATGTAGTGCCATGTTGTTAAACGAAAACCTACTCTAGCCTGGCTCGCTGTCGCGCATCTCTGTTCGCGCTCGTGCATGATTGCGCGTCCAGGTACTTGGAATGGGTGGAGTCAGAGTCAGCGTTGAAGGAGAGGGGGTAGGACCATTTGAGTTGTGTATTTTCAAAATCTGCTGGCGTTTCGCAAATCGCGTACCCAACCTTTAACTTGTGAAATACATTTTGTATTTCACAAGTTAAAAAATGTCAAAATGTCTTTCTCTCTCTCTCTCACTAGCTGTGTTCGAAATCGTTCCCTATACACTCGTTCCCTATTCCCTATATAGTGTATATGATTTAGTGCACTATATAGGGAATAGGGAACGAGAATTCGGACACTACGCTGAACATTTCTAAACGTCATTTGCGTCAGTAAATGCGCCGGGTATTTGTGTGACGCAGACAGATGCGCCCACATCATGTAAACATACCAGGCACTCACGAGGAAAGCTGGAGGTTGTATTGATGTTGAATGTTAAATATTCTATGTTAAATCCCAAATAAATTGTTGACATTTCTAAACGAAAGCCGGAGACTTCATCATTAAATGTATTCGTTTTCGCGGTTATTCAGCTTCTTCCTCCGGAAAAACACAGCCGCATTGCATTGTGGTATACGGGAGTAACATAGGGAACATCGTATGTACCCTATTTTAAGTCCACTATATAGTGCCCTATATAGTGGACCACTGAGATTTCGAACACCCTACAAAATGGCGTGCACCCTATTTAGTGCACTACATCCATGATAGGGAACGATTTCGAACACAGCTTCTCTCTCTCTCTCTCTCTCTCTCTCTCTCTCTCTCTCTCTCTCTCTCTCTCTCTCTCTCTCTCTCTCTGATTCTGTCTCTCTCACTCTATAGTCATCTCTTACTGGGCAGGAACCCAGAAGAGCCATATTAATACGATCTAGCCTGCCATCCATGCAAAACCAACACATTCTTCATTCCCAGCACACATTAATGTCAGTTACACATTCATCTGTGATATTAATTATTATTGTGGGTATACATTAATTATTGTGCAATATATTGCCATATCTGTTCAGAAATATATTATCCATATAAAATCCAATACATAAATAAGGGGTTCACTAAAGGGTCTTGTCATTTAATAGCTTTGCAGATCAGCACAAAATAGATTGGCATTGTAGAGTAATGGCAAACGCACCGTTTATCAACTGAAGTAGCCTTGTATTTAATGTGGGAGGAACTGGATAACATCACAGGTACACTTCATCATTTTACTTGGTATGTCTCTGTGTGTCCTACACTCGCCTTGTGTTTATCTCCAGACTCGGTGAAAGACCACAATCATTCAGTAGATCATGCTGACCGACCTTCATCCCCCAGGAGAAGACATTGAAGAAGCATCAAACCTTGTTCAATGCAACAAGACATATTTGTTAGTTTGTCTCCCCACTAAGGTTTATAAAGCCAGAGTCCCTGTTGAAGTAACCGTTAAGAGTGAAGGGGAATCGGAATAGTCCCCACATCCATGGGCTTAAAACTCTGGATTAACCAGAAAACTTGTTTATGGGTCAAGATAAATTCTTCATGGTCGTGCTGACGGTCATTCCAGCTGTGATCTCCATGTCCTGCAGGCTGCTTACACACAAATACACACACACACACACACACACACACATACACACACACACACACACAGCACACACGCACACGCACACACACACACACACACACACGCACACACACACACACACACACACACACACACATTTTCCCTCCATACATAACTGCCTCACCAATGCTCTGCCCAACATAAAGCAGACCTATTCACCGGCAGTGGGAGCCAGGGACATTTGAAGGTGTTGAAAGAGACTGAGACATGCACCTTCCTTGGCAAAGCTCACCAAAGCAGAATATATGATGAGAAAGATACATGGACCCTCTCACTCTATGCTGGACTTACACCAAAACACAATCTGCCTCTTAAAAAGACTGAATGAATAGATTAGAATGTATGCCTTAATGGCTATATTACAGACAAAACATACATCAAACCATGGCAAAAATCTTTTTTAAGCTCTTTCTTTATTTAATGTTTTAATTTAATGTTTTAATCTATTTTTGAAGCCTACCTGGATATAATCAATAAACACAAATTGCACTATCTTTGACAAAGATTATGCCAATTTCTGCGGAGTGCTTGTAGTTGTTGACCATTACATGATCGGTTGGATTTGGTAGTCAATTGGCTTTTATGGAAATGTGTGACAAAAATAGGCGTAATCGATCCAGGTTTACTCGCATTATGGGAACAGCAGACAGCTGTTTTCAACACCACTGCTGCATCTCTCACTTGGCTCTCCGATGCACCAACCATCAGATCGAGAGCAGCTCTACGCACAGGCCAGAGGGAAACTAATGGGAAACGCGGTCTGAGAAACACTTTGCCCCCCCCCCCCCCCCCCGATAAAATACAGAATAAAGGTTTAAAAATAAGCATGACACTGGGCAGACAGCTGCAAATCTCAATTGATAGATGCACACATCTGTGTGTGTGCGTGTGCGTGCGATGCAATAGCAATAGCTAGAAAATCCGATACTATATTTTATTGTGGAATAGATGAATAGGTGCTTTGACTGGCTTCATGTATCTTCATGCATCATGAATGTATATACCTGTTGCTTATGGGCCATGGGCCGCGTGAAGTTAAACATTTTAACCTTCACTCTCGTTTCATTTGTGTAATAGGACGATTCATGGTTTATGCATGAGAGCCATTCCTGCTCATAGATATTAATAAGATAATGGCAGTTAATTTGTGTTACTCTTCCGGTCTCACTGTGTCATATTAATACTGAAAGCCTCAATTTTTCAGCTCATATCATTGTTTGGCGGGAAGGGGGGGATATTATGCATTCTTCCTAATAACACCACAGACGGAGTAAGACACAGAGACAGAATCAGAGGCCGGGCTGGGGGTGGATAGATTCTGCCTCGTTTTTTGTATTTCATTTCCAGATTATGTTTGGGGTGCATAATTATAAGTCTCATTAAAAAGAAAAAAAATCCCTCCGATGCTGAGTTGGAGTCAAACCGGAGAACACATCCCTGGCACTAATCCAAGTCGTTAGAATCCCCCATGGCACTTTACGGGATCACTTTTGTTTTTTATTTTATTAGCTGTCGCCATCGACTGTATAGCAGCGAGGGGGAAATATTACTGCTGTAACTTATAATTATGTGTGAGTTCCAACTGTTAATTTGAGTCGGTGTAAGAGCGGCAGATTGAGAATGATGGCTCCAGGCGCCAGGCGAGACATCAAGGCGGGGGGGGGTTGGGGGGGGGGGGGGATGGGTTGGGGGGGGGGGGGGTCCAGGTTTTTGTTTTTTGTTCGCGGTCGCTGCAGCTTCCCCAGTCATCTGCTCTTTAGAGCCGCAGTAAACACTGAAATAATGATTATGACCGTTAGGAGGGATTCATTGAACGTGGACGGTCGTCAATACTATAAGGCATTATTAGGTATTTGAGTTTAATGCACATGGCCACTAGCCTACGCGTGGCTCCGCCTACGACGTCTACACACGGATTTGTTGAAGCAGGTTATCAATTGTTCCGGTTTTGAATTTTTATTGAATGAGGTGTGTTAGGGTAAGTACGGTGTAGGTACAGCATGGGAAACACATGTTGCTTTGTTGTAACGAAATCCCACATTTCCGTGAGAAAATGCATGAAATAAAATGGCGTTTGGTTGTCACACGTGAAAACCTAGAAATGATAAGTGAATGCAAAATTCTACTTCATAACGGCTTCTTAAAACCGACCAAGAAACGCCTCTCTGTCAAAGTCACGTCCTCTCCACTCATGAGAGACTCATCTCGCATTTTAAAAACGTGCGTCTCTTCGAAGCCAGAGAAATGGAGGGCTGTTATCACCATAAGTAGCAGACTAATGGCTGTGTATCTGGGTCTTGGTTATTTGCAGGTGGATGGGAAGCTGAACTTTAAACTGCCTTGATTATCCACTTCAGGTTTGGAGGGGGTACTCTTTCATTAAATAGATTCCATCGCAGATGAACCACTGCTCTTCTCGTTTAAAGGGATATGCCGAGATGACTGGATTTTGCCTTTTGCCTGTCTTAACCATATTTAGCGAAATCGTTCAATTCCAAATGTATCATTGTGCTTCCAGAAGGGGAGTTCACTGCGTTATCATCTGCTTCCCGTTAGCCACTTCTTACTTGCTGAGCTACAGTAACCTAGCTCCTGTTGTGTGGGAAGTGAGGGAAATACACCCTAAATAACCTGCCAAAGATTTCCAATGTGTTCCAAATAGTTATACAATTATTCAAAACGAGTGCCAGTACCAACACAACAAGATAGTTTGTCTACAAACACACAAATCATTTGGCACTATTTTCGGCACGGTGGTTATAAGGCTAGTTGTCATGCCTAATAGTCGCAGTGCCGAAAATAGTGCCGAATTATAGGAACACATTAGAAATCTTTTGAAGGAGATTAAATGTGTACTGTGTACTATGTAGAAGCAAATAGTTGTGTCCCAGCAAACTCACCTTCTGGACGCACAATGATTAATTTGGAAATTAAACAACTTGTCTGAATCAGACTAAGACAGGCAAATGGCAATTACAGATATATCTCAGGATATCCCTTTAAGTGTGTGTGTGTGGGTATGTGTATGTATGTGTGTATATGGTTGTGGTTGTGTGTGTGTGTGTGTGTGTGTGTGTGTGTGTGTGTGTGTGTGTGTGTGTGTGTGTGTGTGTGTGTGTGTGTGTGTGTGTGTGTGTGTGTGTGTGTGTGTTTTGCGTGGCGTGCATGCATAAATATCCAATCAAGTTAAAACCACACAGGGAACGACGGAGCTAAGTTAAATCGCGCCGACACAACGACAGCACACGGTTTTTGCTAAGAAACGATTCGGCGATTAGCATCCTTTTTGCCCATATCTGTGAAACAGGCTTATTCAAATTGCATTGCACAAACAAGTCGACTCTTGCGTCGTTTTCCTTATTTTCGAGAACATTCAGAGATGGAGGGAGAGTGCGGCGGGCCTCCCGGTGAGAGAGGATCCATTGTGTCTGCGGAGATGGGGCTTCCAGCTTGCGGAGACCGAGGACGGGGGGCCGGAGAGCAGCAGATTGGCAGCGCTTCAAGATGGCTCTGAGGCGGCCATGCTTTATGCTTAAGCAGCCAGCAAATTGGCAAAGTGGCTTTATCTAATTAGAAAATACATTCCTTTCGCGCTCGTCCCCGCGGCAGGATCATGCTTACTTAAGCTGGCCGGCCTTGTGAGAAAGGCAGCAGGCGGCATTCAGACACACAGCTCACACTCGCCATGGAGATGCTGATGTGCAGCCGATATGCCCCTGCTACTATTATTGGATTTTCTTTCCTTTTTTTTCCTCCTTTTTCAACCATTCGCCTCTTCTTTTTCTAATTTCCATCTTTTCTACATCGCCCAAATCTCCATTGTCTTTTTAAAAAGCAAAGTCATAATTATCATGGTGCTATTTCATTAGGCCAATTTCACGCTGGGCTGGAAAAAGCTATCTTGCAAATTGTCTCTGTACATTTCCTTAATGTGACTATGTCAGCAAAGTAGTTCTACTGTTACTACCACCAGTAGGAGCTACCGGTTACTCATAGCAATCCATCAACCTTTTCCCTAACAAACCCCTTAATTTCCCCTCCAGTGCACCCCCCCCCCCCCCCACACACACACACACACACACACGCACACACACAATCGTAGTGTGTGTAGCACACTTTGCATTCCTCTGTTCATAAATTCCGTCGCATTAACGACCACTACACTGCAAGGTGTCTCAGGTTGCTAGGCACCGGCATCACCAGGCGCAGGTAATGAGGGCCCCGGGGGGCCAGGCATCTGGCCCTGGGAGTCAGCGGGGCCGGCCTCTGAAGCGCCACCACCCTGGATACGTATCGACAGGTCAGGGGGAAACTAAATGCTATCTGCCGCCGCCCCTTATTGGCACGGCGGCTTCAAAAGCGTAATTGATTCATTAATCTGCTGCTTTACTGCAATTAACCAGGATTGATACCGGGGATACTTTTTGAGACTGTTTGGATTAGCTGATTCCCCCACTGAGGGTTATCGCTTATTAAAATTGTTATTTTATCATTTCAACATTAATTAAACACGATTAAGCGTCTGCCAATACCCGTGGTGTGTTCCCCCGATGGCCCGCACACATCTGAGGGGGTTGTGCTTTATGGGCTGGCCCACTCGGCCACGGACCACAATTTCACATCAAAGCTATTAGAGTCCCTGCAGTGGTAACCTAGGTTACTAACATTCGGCAAACCTTCTAGTCCTGGTACTTTGAAAACGTAGGCCAGTGTCCACCAGACATATGAGATGAGTCTCCAGAGTTAAAAAATGCACACGTGTCCTGTCCACAGACGTACAGACTCCAAGCACACATGTCAAAGTACCTCCATAGACCACCTACCTCCTCCATAAATAAACGATGCACATACACCACCTACACCTTCCTAGCACCATGCACTGCCAGATTTTATTGTAAGCTTAAAGAGGCAATGCAAAATGGCATTCAGAGAAGAATCTGTGTAAAAGAGGTAATTATCGAAGGACAAAATCCTGTGTTTGGATTCTGCATGATGTGATTTCTCTGGGCAAAAGTGAGAAAACATGAACTCCATTGCTGAGGAGCAGAATTTTGTTGTTTGTCACGTTAGATTTGGATATAAAATAACAAAGCCTTTGTTATAAGCGTTTTTTTCCTGCTATACTTTCTTAAATTGTTGATATAGGGAGACTCAACCACCCAAAACAACTCTCAGACCTTCAGACTCTCTGTGCGTCCATTATTTTTGTTTTCCCTTTTCCTTAAACGAGTATTTGAGAGGGATGCCACTTTTAGAAATAACCACTTTATCACTTTATTTAACTATCCGACACCGAATGTGAATAGCTGGTTGATAGGAACAAATTATGAGGTTTATTTGGTTCTGTTTCATGAGACCTTCATGAGGTCTTAAACAGTCGATTATTCTCCATGGTCCAAAGATAGTATCTATGATGTCTCCCATCGGATTCTGAAGGGCCGTTTTAAAATCGGTCTTGGGCTTGTTACCAAGATCCTGAAGTAGAGCATCATGGGAGATTGTATGGAGGATGTGGAAGCTTACTGGGTGCAGCTGACAAAACAACATCATGACATCATTACAGAAAGAAACTATTAAAACATGGGGCATGAGGAGAATTCATTCATTCATTATTTTCAGACCATGTTGACCCCAGTTCGGATCCCATTAGACATTCTAGTGTATCTAATTGGAAAGAAAATATTCCTTTATTATTTGTATGTATTATTCTGTGGGACCTTCCTGACTCGGCCTCCCTTCCATAAGTAGGTAATTACATCCAAATATCAAGCATATTAAGAACAAATACAACCATATCAATATTCCCATGGGTTGACTGGATTATTTTTCAATCTGGATTTTTTTCAATCATCAAAATTGATTATAATCACTTCCTGCCTGTCCATTAAAGCATTAACATGCAAGGGAAAATTAATCATGCACTGCCATGATTACGTGTTTGCTCCTAATTGCAACAATTTCAGGCTTGATGAAGTTTAGATTGGCCAATTTAAGGAGAGGTTAATGGGTTGGTATTATGGAGAGAGTGCTCTGCCAGTGCTGACAAGGCCTGAAACAGCACAAGAGGAATGGCCTGGCCGCCTACCCAAAACCAAAACAAACTTTTAAATACATTCTACATTACAAATGGAGAACTTTGTTTTGTTTTTTCATCAGGGACTTAAGTTGTTTAAAACAATTAGCAACGGTTCAAGATAAAGCTCCACAATGTCGTTTTGGACGTGGAATCACTTAAGCAGCCCAGACCACTGCATTACTTAAAATTTTGTGTCAGGACAAATTTAGCTAATGGCCTTTTTCGCTTAAAACAAATGAATACGTACGCCATTTAAAGCCTCTCCAAGCATACTTAACCAAGGCTACCTTTTTCAGTGTGCTAATGAAACCGTTGAGATGTATTGGCTACAACGTTTGGGGGGAAAAAACATAATGGCCCCACAGCATTTAAAACCAGCTTAGCTGTGGTTGTATGAACAACCGATTATTAACTGAATCAAGCCCACATATTTAAGCAGTGGAAGGATTATGTAGCCGGAACCACTGGGGAATATTCGTATCAAGTACTGCATCACTGAGAGACAACACCATGTTAAACTTGCCATATATACGTTTTCGCATTAGCAACCTCCCGTGGCTTGAGTTGTAGCTACAGTTATCATGATGTATGATTCCCTGGATGGATGCACTTTTGGATGGGCACCTTTTATTTTCAGAACCCTTCTAGTTCAGTTTTTCTTTATGGAGTAAAAAGCTGATGTCGAAAAATTACACGGTGCAAGTTTCACATAAAAGGACGCATTCCTATTTAGGAAAACAAATGGTCTTATATTGTCAATACCCAACATAAGCTCATTTTTTTTTTTGAGAAGGCATGCCGTTCCATTACAAAAGTCAATCCATCCATCTCCTTTTAATGATTACAGTGTCAAACACCCACCCACACAGACACCCCCCACCCGCCCTGCCCGCCAACACACACGCACACACACACACACACACACACACACACACACACACACACACACACACACACACACAGTTTAGGATCCCCTCATCCAAGCCTAACCTTCATGTCTCTGGAACCAAGAGAGGACCAGTCGTATCCAAAAGAGACCGATCGCACTCCAAAGAGGACCAGGACGTATTTAACTAACCTCCCGTCGCCGTGTTCTGATCACCCAACCTCAGCAGCACAGTTTCACAGTCCATTTAACAACCTATCTATGCAAATGGTTACATGCTGGTACATACATGATTTGCGTTATGAACATGTATTGTGAATGATCTCTATTGCGTAAAAGGTTTTTATTTTAAAATAAATAGGAAACGGATGACTGGAAGTCAATAGTTTTAATAATCTGTGCTCTGATGGTGCGTCAAAAAGTAGACTGCTGCTAAAATGGGTTCATTATTCTTATTATTGTTCAGATATCAACAACCCTCAGCTCCCTCTCACACACTCCTAGACACCGCCACGCTCTAATTGGCAGTGGAGGGTTTGTATTTTTATTTATTTATCTGTTTATTTTCTGTCTTTGACTTTTGGGGTCAGTGGAGCACAAAATTGCCACGCAAATATTTATTATTCACTACATGACAGTTTTATTGTCTCCATAGAAACTGGCCTCCATTTGCCGTCGTTATAGCAATTACCAGTCAATAGGGTCAAAAGCAGACGGGAAGAGAGAGAGAGAAAGAGAGACAGACAGACAGAGAGAGAGAGCAAAATACAGAATGTAAGAGAATCATGTTTAAAGTAAATAAAAAAATAAGAACATTAGAAGCGGTGACACGCGATTCATCTTCATCAGAAGTCGGATAGGGGAGCTGCCCTGGAGTCAGAGGGGTCTGTGCGAGGGGTGATATGTGCAGAGGAAAGAGGGACGTTGTAATTACAGTTTTGATCACAAGCAGGCAAACATGTAACAAAACAAACCAACATATATCTATTCCATATTCCAGTGCTTGCAATCACACACTCCGATGTGTATACACACACAAACACAGATGTACATAGCATCACCTGCCAGGGATCGGGGGGTCAGCTAAATCATGGAGTGAATAAAAGCTTGAATGGCTCCATTTGCAACTGTGGTGACATTTTAGCTCCCACTGTTCTTCCATTATCTAACCAATATAGGATTGGGATGTGTTGTGTACGCACGCACACACATACATACTCATTCATTCATCCACACACACATAAACACACATACAAACATACACAGACTCACACATACACAAAGTTTGTTATCGCAAAGTTTATATTCGGAGCATCCTGACCTGGATATGAACAGATAGCTTCCCCATGGACACAATTCCTTTCCAGTCGAGATGCTTGCCAGTCGGGGGGAGTTCCCAACAGTTTGTGTTGTCCACCAATCAAATCAACTCAGATCATACATGTATTGAGTTTAAATGAAAGCGTCCAAAATCATATTTCTTTAGTTTGTCATTGATCTCTTTGGCATCATTATTAATATTATTGTTAATATTCACATATATGTGGGCCAGATGTAACCCACAGAAGCTCTGCCATCACAAAACCTCCCTCTTCCACTTCAACAATGACTGGGAAGAACGAACCTGGAGTCACCGCTGATACCTCTGGGAGGCAACAATGTTGGGCTGGAGCACTCAACACTGTCATCCGCCCTATTTTTGCCTCTCCCACCTGTACAGGTATGCTGTACTGTTATGCAGCTAAAACTACACACAATCTATTTCTCGTCGTACATCAGTTGGAGATACATTATTTTTGTGTTTAAATAGATAAGGCCACCGTGAAATGAAAGACACTTGTCATTCCGAGTAGTGTGCATGTACATCCTTTACTGGGAAATGTCAACGGCACGGAGGCCTTGGTGAGCACTTATTGGGCTCACTTGAAAGGTGTCTGTGGGAGTCTATTCAGTGACCAAGCAGGCCTCGCTCAGTCGAGTGGAGCAGCAAGCATACAAATCCAACGGGAAACCTTCAGATTCTACTTTTACTTATGTGGAGTTTGTGTGTTCGGCTTGCATGTGTGTGTGTGTGTGTGTGTGTGTGTGTGACGTGTCCATTTATCATGTTTGAGATACCTGATGAAGGGCAGCAATTGATATTCCGAGAATATATAATTCTTTGAAAAGGGAACTAAACGTAAACAGTCTGTATAAATCAAGGGTGGTGTGAAGCTGTGGGTGCTGGTTATTTAGCTCCTTCTCAGAAAAGGGTGGCTGTTTTTCTATGTGCGTATCCCAGGTGGCGGACAGAGAATTATCAGACCACTGCGCGACTTTCATGTGCGGCGCAGACGCCGTCTTATCATTATCGTCGTCCTGTTAGTGAGCGCACCTGAGGAGACTGCCTCTCTCTCTCTCTCTCTACCCCTCTCTACCTTTCTCTCCACACCTCTCTCTACCCCTCTCTCTCTCCCTCTCTCTCACGCGCTCCATTTCAGACGCCCAAAAAATTGGAAAGCACCGCTCCTCCGGAGTGCCCCAGAAAAGCGGTCGGTTCTAAATGTCAGGTAACAGAGAGGGGATGTGGATGGGGGTCGAGGCGGGCTGAAGGCGGGGTATAGAGGGGCTGGAGGCAGGGTGGTGGCGGTGGGCCGGTGGATTCAGGGTGGAGTCGAGGTGGATTGGGGCTAGGAGGCAGATTGGGGGGGGGGAGATATCAGACTCTCAGCCTTCTGGTTGCATTCCCCGCGTGACAAGTTTTCCCATCAGCCCATGAGTCGACTGGGTAATATAGTGATATGATGGAGGAGCTGGCAGGGCGGTGCTGATGGAAGGGAACGGGGGGGGGAGGGTGGGCATCAGGTGGGACCGATCGCAGCCAGCTGGGAGTTATTTGAAAGCAGAGAAATAGTAATGAAACGTTAGGAATAAAAACAAGGTTCGCCTCACACATCAATGAGAACAAAACCAGACTAAAATGTATTAATTAGGAGGGTTCTTTAAGAGAAGAGAAATGAAAGAATGCTAAACTGCTTAGAACATGGGTATAATGGCTTCTCAAAATCAATAGACATGGGAAACAGAAAGTTCTGAAACATGGAAGAACCTTTATTTTGAAACAGACTAACGCATGCTGATTTAATTATCATGTCACTGAAGCCACGGCGAATGACGCTCGCCTTTGGGAGACATGTTCAAATGATCCACTATTACTTTGCTTTTAAGAAAATCTGTTACATCCCAGATAAATGTCTTTGTCACCCGAGAGCCGCGTTGTGCATGCAACAGAACAGTCTGCAATCTGTGGGAAGCAACGTGTGTGTGAACGCCTGCCACCGCCGCAGTGTATCAGCCGGCCACGCACCAGCGCGGTCTTATCAGAACACTGCACAGAGAGAGCCCGGCCAAACCGCCACATCCCAGTTTGAATACTGTGGAGACACACAGTACTGGGTTTCTGTGTGTGTGTGTGTGTGTGTGTGTGTGTGTGTGTGTGTGTGTGTGTGTGTGTGTGTGTGTGTGTGTGTGTGTGTGTGTGTGTGTGTGTGTGTGCCTGCGTGTGTGTGTTTGAGCCCTTTGCTTTCTGTGTGTGATTGTGTTTCTTTTTCTGCATGAGGGTTGAGTGTTGTGCACATTGTTTTCTGAGTGTATACGTGCGCATGCGTCTGCCGTGCGATCGTGCGTGCGTGCGTGTGTGTTAGATTGTTGTGTCTCTGTATGTGTGTATTCTCTCTCTCTCCCTGTCTCTTTCTCTCCCCCTCTCTCTGTCTGATGAGTTTCCATAAAGAGCTGTTACAGGCATTAACCTGTCGAGATTTTTATGAACTCATCCAAGAACCTGCACACATGTCACATGTCACGCGTGCAGCCAATAGGCCGCAAGCGTGATCGAGAGGCTGCAGCAAGAGAAGGGAGGAGATGGCGTCTCTGATGCTGTGCCTGTCACTATGATATGCACAGCTCCTGGCTGTGCTCACATGTCTCCTCTTAAGAGATAAGAAGGTTTGAACTAGCAGAGAGGGGAGGATGGTCTTAAAGTGATTCCTGACATGGATTTATGCAACTTTTTTTTACATTAAGACCTAGACAACATGTCAATATGGCTATCACATAATCTCCCTTTTTAGTTTTGTTTTCTGTTCTTGTTTTTCTCCCCATCACTGCAAAGCCATGGGATTGAAAAGCGCTATATGAATGTATATATAAGTGCTATATAAGTGTTATTACCTAATGACACGTGCAAGCACCGTTACACAACCTATCTCCAGCCGAGCCAATGTGTACACACACACAGGTACACAGACCGACACGCACACACAACAACACACACACACACACACACACACACACACACACACACACACAGAAAAACAGACACACACACTCACGCACACACATTCTCACACATAAACACACACACACACACAAACACCTGCACACACACACCATAACCCCACCAAGTGGGATTGTTTATTCAACCACACATGTTTTTCAACCACATTTGTATTGTAGGGCTAGAGATATTGATATTTTTTCAGAATGTTAATTAAAAATAATACGTGCCATAAAAAAAATATTAATAAACAAATATGATCATGCTGCATTTTAGTGTGAACATGAAAATAATTGGGGTATTATGCCAGACAAACAGAGTGGGAGTGTCTCTCGCTCTCTCTCTTTCACTTGGTTTCCCTGAAAATGCCTTTTTGAAAGTCTACTGATGTGTTGTTGACAACAACGAGTCAATATACATACAAATACATAGCTGGTTAACATTTGGAGTCTATAGAAGTCAAGACATAAAGAAGACATGATATTGTACGTAGTATTTCTTAGTTAAGATGTATTAAGCGTGGATTCGAAAGGTTTCAAACAAGGTTGTTGTTTTCTTTTCTTTTAAACTTGTGTCCCTGACATTATCCGTTACAATTTAAAAAAAACTATCTTGAACTAGCAATTTACTTGCATTACTACATTTTGAAAAAATAATGCTGTTCCTCCAATTATTTTAGCTGTAAGATAAGGGCCGGAACTTATCAGCACTTGAAAGCATTTTTAAAATGGCCGATGACCCATTAAATTACATAATACTAATTTAAACTAAGCAATTCAAAAATCAATTAACGCAGCTACAAGAATATCATAGGCCATCCCACAAACTAGTCGAAAGAATCTGTCACGCCAATGGAGAATATTCTCCATTCTCCATCTATATAAGTGCAGATCTGAGTCGGCTAAAGCAGTTGTGTGTCTTTATGTGTGTGAGCGCGAGTGCATGCATGAGTGTGTGCGTGCCTGCGTGCGTGTGTTAATTTTAAAAGATTAAATATGAAATCAAACCGATTTTAAATTAGATATTGTTTTAAGAAAACATTAAAATTTACATTTTCTCTTCATTACTGATGGTTGTCATTGGTAGTCTGAGTAGGACCGAGCAAAAATTAATCTTTGCAAATTCACTTCTTTTATGTTCTGAAAGCTAAAACAGAATAATTACCATGATTATATTTTCCATTTTTTAGCTTTTTATGTTTTTCAGTGACATGATCTCTCTCTCTCTCTCACTCTCTCCCTCTCTCTCCCTCTCTCACCCTCTCTCTCTCTCTCTCTCTCTCTCTCTCTCTCTCTCTCTCTCTCTCTCTCTCTCTCTCTCTCTCTCTCTCTCTCTCTCTCTCTCTCTCTCTCTCTCTCTCTCTCTCTCTCTCTCTCTCTCTCTCTCTCTCTCTCTCTCTCTCTCTCTCTCTCTCTCTCTCTCTCTCTCTCTGCTTCTCTTCATTTTCTTCCGCTTTTCAAGGGAACATGAATGTGTGTATTATCCTTCACAGCAGAAAGACTGGATATTTTTTAATGAGTTTTTATCTCTCCATGCTAGGTTTATCACATTTTATTCACACTCAAATGAGAAGGCAGTTTTAAATGGCAGCCATTATTACATTATATATAAAAAGCTGTGAACTGCCCAACAAAAGCAAAATTTCCTCTCCATCTATTTAATGAAATCCACAGCTGAAGACAATAGAGGTGTCTTCTGAAAGGGTTTCTGTGGCTACACACAAACACACTGAGAAGCTGGTAACCCACTGCTGACTCTGTGTGTCCATACGATCAACTCTGATAATGACTTTTTATTAAATGAGGAAAAATGATGTCCTTTCTTGCCGGCTTTCCGGTTTAATAAAACTGGCCAAGATCCTATAAAGGACAATCTGTAATTATTCATTAGCTTAAGCTACATCAATGTAAGGGACCCACTTTTCCCTAGAAATAAAGACCCAAAGAACTACAGCAGCCTCCACCTTAACTCTCAGTACTTCCTCTTCCTGTTTGATTGTGAATCACTTCTGTATTCACAACAGCATCATAGCTTTAGCAGAGAAATCAAAGTCAAATATAAATTTCCCTTTTTTATAAGACTCTCTAATCTTAACATTTCAAAACAAGCACAACACAATCCCCTTAGCAGGTAGCAGGTACACGAGTCTTCAAACATCCCCACAGCATGAGCATAAGTTTTCGCTGTCGTTTGGTTGTCTTGTCTATCAACGACTCTTTGTGTGTAACTTTGAGGACTGCTTAGTCACCAAGATGATTGTGTGCTAAGGAAGTCACATCTGTTCCATAGAGCTCATACTCATAATCTGTCTTTCTCTGATTGGAGACTTGTACATAAAGCAGATGAATTGTGCATTGCTGAAACAAAACCACTCGTAGCAAGTGCTCCCATTCACTCTGTTGCCGGTGTGACCGTGTGTTCAGTACAACAAGCTTGTCCTTCAAATGTGAAGACCTGACGATCACAACACTTATGGAGAAAGCAGTAAACACAGAGTGTAGGATGAATAGCCATTACTGTTAGTCATTATTAGCCAGCTCAGAGGATCTTCAGGAGAAAAGGAGCACAATCATTCACTTGAAAACAAAAGAAACGATTCGACGTCACAGTTCACTGTCGTCACCGTTAGGGTTGGATGAGACTTGCTGTAACACCAAGCGTACGCGACATGCTGTGTCCTGTGTGCAGACTTGCTGTAGCATTACGCGGCCAAAACGCATGATAGTGGAGGACTCCACTTGGGACACACACGTGCAAAAGCACGTGTGTGTGTGTGTGTGTGTGTGTATATGTGAATAAACAAAATGGAGATACAGTTAGAGGAAGAACTGATCATTTTACTACTGTTAGGACAGCTGCCGAAAATACATCGAAAGGATGTTATCATACAGGTGTTGGAGATTGCAGACTAGGTCCGTCAGTCTCTCCTTGAAACTTTCTGCCATGCTAATAATAACTTCCAGGACTCTGACCTGGAGGTCACTGTCTGCTGCCCCCAACTGTCTAGTCCCCCCAACTTTCTTGTCAGTATTGCATCTTGTGGACGCGTCGTGTTTGCTTGCGACGCCGACAACGTGCGTGACTGACGCACCAAACTGTCAGAGAATACGCATGGCAGCCATGATCCATACACGTCTGCGTTGTCTGCAGCAAGTCAATTCCAGCCCTTACTCTGTCATGCAAAGCGTTGCACACATGGACAAATTATTCAAAATGCATTTGTTTTCTGTCAGACTAAACAGCGAGGATGTGTGGGGTTCCGTCATGAAAAGATTTTACGACAGGGAAATACAGCGGGCCTCACCTCTTTTCAAACCTGCTGTTTGTGAATACATCCCTCCCTCCCAACACACACCCAAACTCCTTCTTGGGCCTTCTTTAATACAACCAAGACTGTAAAGGGTTCAGCGAAGATCAGGTCTAAAAGGGAAATCACCGAGCGCCCAAGCTAGTGGACAGCGGACTGCGCCCTGTGTGTGTGTGGGAAGCAGCCGCAGCTGTGGGAGCTGTGGCATTTAAAAAAGATATATAAAGAAAGATGAGATGATTGAGTAAAAAAAAAAGAGAAAGAGTCGGGGCCGAGCGGAGCTGGAGACAAAAGTGCGCTGGCAGAGCGTCCACCAACAAAGGCTCTATCAGCGGCCGCCCGCTACGCGGAGCGAGCCGCTGCAGCCGGGGAAGGGGGCGGGCAACGCGACCTGTCAGTGCATTGGAAAGGGGAGAGAGAGAGAGGAGGCGGAGAGCGGATGGTAGAGAAAGGGAGAGAGTGGAGGTGACTGAACGACTTCACATCATCCTTTCAGCTTCAGCAACTTCCCATTTGTATTGTAATGCAAATCCGAGTTCTGTCCCAGATGGTGCTTTTCCAGCATCGTGGGCGCATGGAAATATGATTATTTACCCCCTCACGCTCTTCCAGTCTTTAACCCCTTCTCCCGCTCTTGTCTGCCTTCTGCATACACCAGTGCTTTTTAAAGCCTGCATTTTAAATCCTGCATTTATGCATGTGTGTGTGTGTGTGTGTCCCCTATGATGCAAGGAGTGTTGCATTTTAGGGGAAAGGGAGACGCAAAGGTGCACATGAGACGACGCGGGATCCGGAGGAAAACAAAAATAGAGTGTGGAAGTCAAGGGGAAGTGAGAAAACGGAAACCCTTTTTCTCGGTCGAGCATTAAGCATGGCATAAGCGCTGCAAATGACACATTAATCAAGGTAATTTTACCTTTTGCAAAAGCTCAAACTGAGCCACGGCAGCTATGCGCCTCCAAGCCAAGCTTTATTAAGCCCGTTTGAGGGCAGAGGATTGAGAATACGTGAGCTTCGCAGACACGTTTAAACAAATGATCTTAACTTTCCTGCGTATTCCTCTTCTCAATATGCCAGTAGCACTGTGGACACACAGAGGAATTGCAACCACACAGGGTTGAGAACGCTATGGTGCCTGGTTGGGCCCCTTGTGGCTGGGGAAGAGCCTCTTATTTCTGTACAAGTCAGCCTCTTTGGACTGCGTTCTCGTCATCACCGCCACCACACGCTCAGCAGATCTGCCGGTCAGACACACAGAGGCAGCACTCGAAGAATTTGCAATCAAGTCGCTCACCGGCGCCACCTCCAACACCCACGCAGCATGGTTGTGTGTCTGATGAGGACTACGTTATTGCTCAGGCAGGAGTTGTGTTACTTTAACCGCAGCGCGGGGGGGGGGGGTCATGGCTGGACTGTATCCAAACAGTGAGACAAGTGGCCTGCGAGAGGTGGGGGTGGCAGCACGGTGATTAAGACTTCCATCGCAGCGTACGGTGAAGTGGAGCACATGGAACAGTCTGCCTCCCGGTGTAGAGGGCTGGACGGGCTACGGGTGAGGACGTCCAGGGAGCCCCTCTATCCACGGACTGTTCTTGCCGGTGGTGGTGGTGGTGGTGGTGGTGGTTGCTGGTGGTGGTGGTGGTGGTGGTGGTGGTGGTGGTGGTTGCTGATGGTGGTGGTGGTGGTGGTGGTGGTGGTGGTGGTTGCTGGTGGTGGTGGTGGTGGTGGTGGTGGTGGTGGTGGTGGTGGTGGTGGTGGTGGTGGTGGTGGTGGTGATGGTGGTGGTGGTGGTGGTGGTGGTGATTGCTGGTGTTCAGAGAGATGGATGGTTGAGCTCTCTGCGCCGCTGTGTGATATCGGATCGTTCCAGACGGGACGTGACAGCTCTTTGTTTGGCCCTCCGATAGCAGGCAGCTGCATTATTTACATAATTTGTGGTGTTTTATTTTTCTCAAGCCTCTTATATAAAACAAATCATAGGCAATCAAACTTTGCAAAAACAAATAGAGTAATGACGGTGTAATTGTGCCACTCAAAGAAGCATTAATTGCACACAATGGCTGGCTCTGTGTTCCAGAGTGATGTTGTGTCTGTTGCTTTTGCTACTGCTTTGTTGCAGACCTTAAAACGCACAAAAAAAGAAAGGGGAATGTAATAAAGTGTGTGTGGATGACGGCTGGTTTAAGCAGCCTCACCTGGTCCGAGCCAGAATACTTGGCCTCTGGTAGGTCTCTGAGTCAGGCTGCACACCTGTTGCACATTAAGTAATCAATGTGCAACAGGTTAAACCAGCCATCACCGTACACACTCAGGAGATCTCCTACATGGCACTGTGGTTCAACCGCTCATGTACCATTGTCCATCAACTCCTGCGATATACAGCCTTTCAACACCACCATCATGCATCCTTGTGTCTCGGGGGGCCCAGTGAAAGCCCCCTCGTTGAGGTGTAGCTCGGCCATTGCTACAAGGTCCTTTTGGACCAATCACAGCAGGGTGACAGCATCACACAGCATATGCTTGGGTTTGGGTTACATTAAGGAATCAGTAAATCGGATTGAATGTCAAGAAATACGCAATAAAACGATCATACTGTCACTGAAAATATAGATAAAAACTAGGAAGAAACGCCTACTGTGTTTTCATGTTGTTGCTTTTCTGAAGCACAGGCAAACATCAATACCCAGCTCTTTTTCTTCACACTTGTCCAAAATTCAATCAACCCAGAGGGAATTAAAAAAAGTCTCATGCTGCTAGGACGATCGCAAACTCTCCAAACACAATGACTCGTGTTTTGATCTGCAATCAAAATAAAATAAACTATCTTTCTCGACGTCAGTCCTCCGTGACCCTTTCATCAACCCGTTACAATTGTCCCTCACTGCTCCCCGGTGGCCCCCCTGCCCCTCTCATCCATCCATCCCGTCCCACACACGCGTCCCACACAGTTGGCTCTTTGCCTGAACAATCGCCATTGTTCCCTGTTGTTCACCATCTGTGCTCAAAGCAAACTTTGGCCATTGCAGCCTGCTGCCAGTTTGTGCCATTAGGACTAGCAGGTTATCACCGGGAGGTTAGCAAACTGGGAGGGTTAGCAAAAGCCGGCAGACTTTCACTCAGCGGCACCCATGGCCTCGATTGACTAATACGACAGGAACGGAAGGGAAAGAGGTGGGGATGATTAAATGGAGGCTTGTAAATTTGGGGTGAAATGTTGCGAGACTGATACATCTCACGAGTTGAGCACAGAAATTAGATGAGGGAGGAGATGAGGGAACAGAAGAGGAAATGTGTGGAGGCGGAGGGGGACAGTAATAAAATGAATGGCTGGGAAGGTCAGCAAGATACTGATGTTGGGCTAGGACCCCCCCCCAAACATAGCACACCTAGATTAAATCAGTGTAGGAGGCCGCTTTTCTACCTTCATCTACCTTAATTTAGTAAAGAGCAGGCTAGTTACCCCAACACTCAGTAGAGAGTCACGTAATTTAGGCGATATGAGCTTTTCTGGGCCAAGTGCAAAGACCACCATCGCCACCTATAGGCAAGAATGAAAATGTCGCGTATAAAGAGGGGAAATATCATCATATCGTCTGATCATCCAGTTGGTGCACAAACACAACGTGCCCGCAAACAGTGCCTTCAAAATCAATTACACTTGCGTGCCCCAAAGGTCACACAACAGTTCATTAGTGTTAAATTACCAGCCAATGTTCAATAGCGGAGCCCATTATAGGGGAAAAGTTTCAACCTCGCTGTCAAGAAGGCATTGGAACGGGATTTGACGTTTTAATCACGCCTTCAAAGATGAGCGATAGAAAAACGCAGGCTGTGTACTAGTGTGAAGAACCATATCCAGATGAGCGGCACGCTGCACTGTGGAAAACAAGGCGCTAAGTGGCTTTGACAACAGCGTGATCACTACAAAACCGCCTTCTAAAAATGGATCGACTGACTGGACCTTGTAATCCCCCACTCTGACACGCCATGTGTCCGTCAGAAATAATCCATAATTGTTCACCGTGATCTTCATGCAACACAATCGGCCCTTATTTGTCTAAAAGAAAGCGAAATGATTGAGGCTCAAATAGGCCCATTGTTGTGCCCGCAGGCTGCAGCTCTTACCTGTAAAACATGTTTTTCCCCGATTTGGCTGATGAACAGAAAGTGACGTTTATTTATTTTTTTTTTGCCTGGAGTAGCTCTCTTTCATCATCGTTTCCAAAACTCCAATTGCACACCGTTTTCCCCCAGCCACTGACTGTACTTTACTTGCTTTAGGTTTCATCAGATAATTTTCACTAGGTAGCTTGAAATGAAGGAAGGAAGAAGAATAGAGGAAGTTTAATTATAAGGCTTCACATTGAAAATGTGTTGAACTAAAACCCTACAGTGAAGAAAAATAATGTTAGGCCCCTGCACAAGGTATTGAGTTGGTTTCCTAAATAAAAGGATTGAATCTATTTAAGCCCATCTGCTGGTATAAGTCATTTGAATCTTCCATGCTACCCGAGCATATATAAGCCTAGTGCTACAAGTAATAAGGTATAAATGGCACATCCATCTTGACCCCCAAAAATAATCCATTCAACCATGCAGATATGACCCATAATGAATTATTATCTTGACCCCCGAAAAATTAATCCATTCAAGCATACATAAATGACCCATAATTAATTATTGTAATTAATAATTATAGGCCTACTTAAAAAATAACTAAAGCTATCAACCTCATAGGGCCCGGCCCACCTTGAAGCCAACCTTAAAGTGCTGAACAGCAGTCATAACAATGTCTTTGTGACCATACATGACCACAACACTAGATCACGTCATTCTGTTAGCTCTTTTATGATCTATAACATTTTGTGCCAAAATATTTTCTTAAGATAGGCAATTAGAAATTATTTCCAGCCAGATGGAAATATTTTTAATATGATGAGTCAATGACTTCTTCTCTGAACTATAACTGCACTAATACATGCCTATGTATCTTCCCATAGCTGAGGTGCTAGTGTTGCTCCTGAATGCTCCTATTAGCTATTATGCAAGGAAGTGTGACAGATAAGGCTAATGATAAAGCTGCCATCATAGCTATTGATGCAGTCATTAAGTAAAAGTGATAATGGCTTTCATTTGTCACTGAAGCCACAACTCAAATGGTGCTTTGTTGTGACTTTTTTTTCCCGGCATTAAAAAAAAGTCAAAGCAGTCAATCGGAGTGCACTTAAAACATATCCAACCGCGGAAGAAAAATAAACGGTTGACATGAATATATTATAGGCATAACCGCCATAAATCAAGGAGCGCACAAAATGAGCTTCAAAATGTTGAATTATTTCCGAGAACACTGCTTCTGATCACCGCTTTGTGTCACCCATAAAAGTGTTTCCTTCCTCAAACGCTCCCCGCAGAGTGGCCCTGGGAGAAGGCAGAGGAAGAAGACGGAGGTAGAGATGAGGGGAAGCTGGACGGCGTGCGTTTTCTGGCTCCTACCTTCCCACCTCCTTGTCGTGTCCGTCTCTGCCCACGACCACGTTGTGTTGGGCCCTCCCCAAACATATCGAATGGTTGGCACGGCGACAAGACCCAGCCTTGTTTGACTTGAGACCCCCCTACCCCTCCTACTGGAGTCAGCACACTAGTGCTCTTTGGGTCCCCCGGGCACATTGTGCAGCCGGGAGCTGGTCGTGTCCACTTAACTACTAGTCAGACACGATGGAGTCAAGTCCCATGGTTGCCACTCAATTACAGATATCATAAACAAAAGTGGTAAACATGAGTTATCTCTGTGTCAAGTATAGTCTATATACACACACATTGTCACACACTGACTACACACTGGGAGTGAGTGAGTAAAGGGGAAGTTAAAGGGCGGTTCTAGCGGTTTTAACTCTGTGTTAACAGCCAGACAGCAGCGTGCGGCCGCCACCTGAAGCCCCATCAGGGAACGGAGAGGATATGAGAACGCAGCGGCGGGCTGCAGAGGAACAGCCTAACACCTGTTTCATTCAATCCCAGCTCTTTTATGCACAATCCAAGTCCATTCCACCAGGTCTCTCGACATGAAAAGAAAACCAGCGCACAGTGCCGCCTTTTAGTGGGGAAACCAAGGTGTTCCAAAAAACATAAATCTGTAAATTCTCCAGCAGGTTGCACGTCACACTAGTAATGAATAGCAGTGTTTTTATACAGGTAGGGTTGATTAGCTAATGAGCTGCAGCTGGCCTCTTTGTCTCTGCTCTTGTGAAAGGTAAGATGGGCCACGCCTTGATCTCCATCCCTCCCCCCCCTCCCCCCACACACACACACAGACTCCGTAGGCAATAGGTAGGTAACTGACTTGGTGCTTCTGATGCTAATGACCGACTGCTGTAACGAAGGCAAGCTCGGATTTCTGCACACACACACACAAACACACACACTTCTAGCCTTCCTCTAACAGTCCTTTACAGGCAAATAAAGGGTATTAGTGTAGAGGCTGTAAAACCTGTCACGCCTTCAGTTTTCTGTGTCAGACAATCAAAGCACTCAAAAAAAGTACAGCAGGGTACAAAGGAATCGATAAAGGAAAAGAGTGAGTGCAAAAAGGGAGCGAGATTAGCCGTGTTTGTAGCGATGTGCACTCAGTGGAACGCCAGCAGGCTAATTGCTTTGAGACCAACGTGAGGAGTGGGATTGGGAAGCCTGGCTGGCTGGCAGCAGCAATCGATTGTTAGAACTTCCAGTGATGCGTGTAGGGTCACGGAAGAGGCCCCCAACCCCACACACACCCACTCCCTCTTAGCGCCTGCACGTGTCCCCATAGGAGCGCAGTGTGGCCATCTTACGTCATGATTTTGTAAACATGGATAACGGGAGCCGTTCCCCCACCATTAGCGAAACGGGGAATGACGGCCCTATTACTCTGAAAAACGGGTTGAAACATCACTTTTCCACTGCTCGATTCCCATCGACCCAAATTACCTGGGAAGCATCAGGGTTCGTCTCCCTGGAACCCCGGACATCAGCTGGTGCTCGGATCAATTAGGGATTGACTTTTCAATGCTCTCCCTTTCTCACTCTGTGCTAAGCCTGAAAACAAGGACCCGATGAAATGGGAGGTCATATGAATAGCTCAAACGGGTCTGCGTTACCCACTATAGATTTGCTTTGATGAACCAGGATCTCGATGGTCTCAGGCTCAGCATCTTGGAAGGTGTGGGGGTAGGTGCCGGACAAAGTGCTGTGATTCACGCCATTCAGAAGTGTTATGGTTTGACACGCAGGAAGTGGACATGGACATATTGAACCAACTATATCTGACTGGCACCAGGTGAGGCGTGTCATTCTGTTTTGAAACCCTGGAACAGATTGAGGGCAACAAAAAGTAAAGAGACAAGTAACAAGGATATTTCTGTACTTAAAATGATGCCTGTTAAAAGGAGAACCATACACCAACACCACTTGTATGCTTGTTTGCATTGGATGACCGCCTCTCTTGCTTAAACACAACATTTATTAGTTAATTATGAACTAAATGAGTCGGTTCTTTATAGCTCAACCATTCCTTGTGATAGAAGATAGGGACTGTTCGGGTTGCGTGCCATTGGGGCGTCCAAGCAGGGACACAATCACATTGAGAAAAGGAAACCTTGCTCGTGTCACACAAATGTACCTACCTATACAGGAACACAGGCCACATGGGGACATTGAGAAACCCAATGACTGCGGTACACGTGAATTACACAAAAGGGTTTTCAGAAGTCATAACCTTAAAAATACCACATATTGCAGCTCACAATTTTTACAGCCAATCATTGATTATTCATTCAAATAAGTACCAGAACACAATGTACCCCTGTGAAGGGCTGTATAAATGTTGAGTGTGTCAATATAACCCATCTCTCCAGATTCGATGAGACATGGTTTACAGACATCTCAGCAATTTAATGGATCGGTCATCCAGAAAACAATAGTACTACTCCTACTATGTTGAACTCATGTAGGTTTTAGCACAGATTAGAATGACCCCAGAATTGGTTGGCACCTGGCTCCTTTTTTTCCACAGTGTATGACATCTATGAATTCACACATTGTACAAGTTAAATAGTTATGAGTCAAACCACTAAGAAAGATACAGTGCAAATTAAACCCCTTTAATTTCCATGATTGAAAAATTGCATAAACAAAGCAAAACAAAGTGTGGATTCTTAAGATACTGCCAGAATATAATTTTTGCAAAACTAATTTTAATTTTGGTTATTTTAAACCTTATGGTGTTTAAATACTTGAGTTTTGTTTTACTGTTTGTTGTTCCTAGACCTAGCAGGTGTGTGGGATTAGCTATCATGACAACTGGCGGGCGGGCTATAAATGAAAGATTCTGTGATTGTCAAACGTTAGGCTACAGACAAGTAAGTCATAAGGAACTGTCCTACCTTTGCAAAGCATAATTGGTAATATACCCCAATTACATGTGGAGCCCCTACCCTGGCTTTAGATTAGATGATCGCATTTCATGGTTTATCCTCATAAAAGAAGAGTCTACATCATAGATCTCATACAGGCCTCTGTGAGGACAAAGTAAAAATCCTCAGAAAAAGCTCCTCTGTTCCACATGAATCTGTTTAGATTCAACCGCAAATGGTATCGCTCCATGCTATCACAGCCCCACCATTTGGAATGACTGAAGGGCTCAAGAGCTTAGGTGTACTAAACCGTCTTATATTTTAAGGCTTCCTTAACACCACACTATTATAGGATATTTGTGTAAACGGCAATAGTGTTCATATGTAAGGCCCATATAAAACTCAGCAAAAACGTTATACTTTCCATATATATATATATATATATATATATATGATCACAATTTGTAATCAAATCTTATCATTCATGTTTAAAAAATAATTCATACATTTGAAATATTATGAATATCTATATCCCTTAAAAGTATAAATTAAACGTATTGCGGTGTGTCAAGACCCAATTAACTCATGAGAATACAGTTCCACTGTATGCCATTAATACTGTAGGTCACCTGTGTGGTACACATCCATGTCACTCAGAAGATATAATTCATGGAGCTAAATTGTTCTGTGTATACAACCGTATGCCGGGCTCTGACACTAACTTCACTGTGCTTTTTGGTGCTTTGTCCTTAGACGTCTCTCTTGCTCAGCCGAGTCTCCTCATTTGTCTTAATTGTTTCACAAGTGTCAATTAGTTAATTGCGTTCACCTGTGCGTGTATATTTGAGTCAGCCTTTTGGTTCCCCTTGGTCTGCTCCGGTGTCTGTAACCTCTATGTGCCAGTCGCCATTCAGAGTTTGTCGGTTATCGTTTAGTTAGCGGGCAGACTTTCTAGTTAGTTTCTGGTCGATTCCTTATGGGGTGCAGCTCGTGCTTGCTTTTTATTCTTTTGAAAGGGCTCCACGCCTTGAAATCGTAAAATCTTAAACCAGCGCATAAGAAATGTAATTTGTCAAGAGTAGGACAACCATTCACTGATTGGCCATACTGGTTTCTGAAGAGGAAAAGATTGACAGATGTATGAAACATCTATGTGGCCACAGATCTGAGTTAAGAAAAAAGCTTACATGGAAATGAATTATTTCCATGTATTTCTATAAACCCAATTTTATGCAAACATATGCTCCTCATCATGTGTTATTTATGTTGATTAAACGCATTGAGTTGGTGGTGTGTGAGCCGGCTGTATATAGTGTGACCTTTACTCTGGCAGTATAGCCGCCATGAGGGAACGGGATGGAGGAGGACTGCATAGTGATTACCATACACTGATATACTGGGGGCCGGGGCTACTCGTCTTGACCTTGATTTAGTTTTATTTAGAAATTCATGTCACCCACGGTAACTGTCAACAAAAGTGCTGCGATGACAAATGGCCGGTTGGAAATGTGCACTGGAGCCAAAAACTAAGATGTACTTTTCTCTTAAGATAACTTTTTCCTCTTCGTGAAAGTGACTTTGAATAACACTCGAGGGGAAGTCTTCTCTCTTTCTTTTTTTCACTCCATAAACAAATATTCACATTTAGTTTGCCCTTCTCCTTTCCATTGTCCACATCAATTGGTCTGCAGAGAGCATCTTGGCTTGCTGGATGTTAACAGAGATAAGTACCTATATAAATAAGAGATAAATAACCTGTTCAGTGTCCCTGGTTTGCCTTTTAGGGATTAATCATATTTCATTGCTGGGAGATATCTTAAATGTTGTTGGGACAATGGATTCTTTATAATGGATTACATTATATAACCCCGTATAACCAACCTGACATTCAGTGTGTAATGTGCAGAGCCATTAACAGCAGTTAGTACTTGTAGGATGAGGAAATGAGCATTGAACCCAACTTACAGAAAATGAATAATGTATGCAGTCGCTCTAGCTCTCTTGCCTCTCACTGTGGCCAAATTTGTAATAGGCCTGATGTGGTCTCAGCCGTCTTCCAACATTCAACCGTAATTCGGCTCCTAGCCTCTAGAGGTCCCTGTTAGTAAAGTTATCATGCTTTGCTCGCCCCTTCTCAATATAAATCTTGTCACACATCCATGGTATCTTATGGCTGACATAGAAGGCAATAACATCGATAGTAAATATCCATGTTTCACTGCATGCATGTATGTAACCGTCTTTGTTTGTATGTATTGTGTGTCCACAGCATTCACGTTATTAAGTAACAAAATTAGAAATATGTTATATGATATAAATCCACCAGGTTGCTCTCTACATGGGATTCTGTACAAGTTCTCCTGCATAGAGTTTAAGGATATCAAATGAAAAAACACATATTTATCTCTGAATAATACAAAACAAGCTGAGCAAACGCTACAATTCAAAAGAAAAAAAACACATTAACACAATGTCTTACCACAAACTGACAGAATTCACTTAATTGTACTGGTAAAATGTGTGCAATTTATCATAACATATTTATCAAGCCACAATGTATGATGATGCTTATGCTAATTTATAGAATCACTTGTTTAGCTATTCAGCAATTGTGAATAGAAAATATAATTCTAGATATTGAACTAGATAGATGGATAGAAAGATAGATAGAAACAAGAGGTCTAGATGGACAGGCAGACAGACTTAGAGAAAAAGTAATTATACGTGTTCACTAAAAAAATAGAAGGACTCATTTGTTAGTAATCTCCTATTTAGGTTTAATAGACATGGTGGCCAATTCTCACACATTACAAGGAAGACAACTGAGATTCTTGAAAAAGAAAATCGGACAGAGTTCTGCTACATACCAGACATGTGCTACATCCACTAAATATAAACCACTCACGTACAGAGTATTACATATCTGCAGAGGCGCTGCATCCCATTAGGCATACCAGGCAATTGCCTGGGGCCCCGCAATTGCGGGCCCCCCCCTCCCCGTCAACAATCCTCTGCCTAGGGCCCCCACACTCCCTAGAATCGCCCCTGCATATCTGTATATGAGCTGCACATAAGCGCACAAGTGTGCACTGCAAAATGAATTTGCCCTTCAATAAGAGGTAATGAGGTAAAATATTAAACAGAACCCGATTTTAAAAGCCACTTAAGTCCTGTGCTTTTAAAAGGGCTTTAAGGCTCTTTTTTTTATAAAAGATTAATGACATCTTTAATCTGACCCAAAAAACATGGAGACATCTCTGAAGAGTTATAAGACTCGCTGTCCTAAACCACGGCTTTGTAGCCTACTGCATATCTCGCTACCTAGAACTCCTAACAACCTCGTTCCCTTTTGAAATGTCCAGGTACAAATCAATGCTGATGCAAAGAAATACATTTGGAAAGATGTGTATATTAAACCCCATCTCTGAAAGTGTCTTCACCCAGCACTCATGCAGTTCATCGCATGCTCCAACGCCCTTCTCATGCATTACTTTGGCTCACATGCTACAGCAAATAAATAAACCAAAACACAAATACCCACTCATCCCACATCCTCATCGTGAAGCAGTGGTGTGACCTATCCAAGCAGTAGAAAGTGTCCTTAGACATGCACAACAGGTGTTCAGTGAAATCATGTTGTTGTTGTTCTTTTTGTGTATCGATCCCTCATCACACACAACCCCTGGACCCCCTCTACACCGACTTCCTACGGGAGCGGGGGAACTCCCCTGAGCTGTGCCCGGGCGAGAGCACGCTCCCTGGGGACGAGAGTCCGCTGCGCTGCCCCACTGAGTCGGGCGAGCGGCCCTGGATCCTGTAGGACACGGAGTTGTAGTACACCGATTGGTGGTGCTCGCAGCCCGACATGAGCGGGCTGTCGCACAGGCCCAGCTGGTAGCACACGACGCAGGAGCACAGCGAGCCCAGGCTGGAGTCCGGCTGCAGGCCACCTCGCCGCCGGGACCCCTTCTCCTCCCGCCCCTCCATCTGCGGGGAGATGAGATTGGTGCGGCTGGTGCCTTCCTCCATGGGCAGGAAGAGGGTGCTGCTGTTGCTCCGGCCACACCGTCCCCTCATCTCTCCTCCTCCTCCTCCTCCTCCTCCTCCCCCCCGCCGCCTCTCTCCGCCCTCCTCCCCGCCGGCTCCGCGGAGGGCCAGGGGGGACCCTATCAGGCCCCTGTCCCGCTTGATGGAGGCCCGCTCCTGGGCGTCCCGCCGTTCGTCCTCAGTGTTCATGGTGAGGAAGCGCAGCACCACCAGGTTGAGGAAGGCCCCGATGACTGTCAGCCCCACCAGGATGTACACGAAGCTGAAGGCCACGTAGGGGGTCTTCTCCTGGAGGTCGCCCTGCTTCTGCAGTGCCACAAAGTCCCCGAAGCCGATGGTGGTGAGCGTGATGAAGCAGTAGTAGTAGGCGTGGAAGAAGCTCCAGCCCTCGAAGTGGGAGAAGGCGGAGGCACCCACGCACAGCGTGCCGATGCAGGACAGGAAGCCCACGAACACCATGTTCTCCATGGACACCTGGATACGGTGGAAGCCCAGGCACTGTTTGGCCTTGCGCAGGAGGTAGCGCACAAAGGTGTTCATCCTCTCGCCCAGGCTTTGGAACATGACCAAAGTGAGAGGGATGCCCAGCACGGCGTAAAACATGCAGAAGACCTTTCCTGCATCGGTGCCTGGAGCTGCATGTCCATAACCTTAATGAAGAGGAGGCCATTACTAGAACAGTGTGAAGAAACACATGATGCTGGCCGGTGAACAAAACAATTAGTCAATTAGTGTCAATTCCTATGTAATATTGGTGGAATGTGTGTGCATTTCCCTTCCAATATACAACTGTAAACGAATTTTGCAGTGCGCTTTTATGTCAATATATCGTTTCCAAGAAAAAAAATAAAGATGCAATCTGAACTCACCAATGGTGGTGATGACTGTTATGGCAAAGTAAAAGGATCCCGCAAATTTCCACTGCGTCCCCGCGCGATGGGGCTCCGCTTGCATCACCACTCGCTCGATCTCCAGGTAGTCGTCTTCGGAGAAGCGGTACTTCTTCTTCATCTCGTTCCGCTTCTTCTCCAAGACGCGCCTCCGGGAGGACTCGGACTCGGACTCGAGCGCGTCGAACACCGCGGCGCCCACCAGCAAGTAGGAGAACATGCACAGGATGAGCGACAGCGTCCGGATGTTCTGCTTCTTCATCTTCCTTCGACTCGCTGGGAAAAAGTACGCTTAATGAGCGTGAAAAACAGAAGCCACAGTTACAGGTGGTGGTGGTGGTACTGTTGACAGCACACACACACACACACACACGCACACGCACACGCACACACACACACACACACACACACACACACACACACACACACACACACACACACACACAGGCGCGCTGCACACACAGACCTCCCACCACTATGTATTCCAGTCGGTTGCGTTAAATTGAGCCATCGACGTGGTTTGGAGAAGAGCTGAAAGCTTCGGTCGTGTTATCATTAACTCTCTCTGAATCGATAATTTATAAACCAGAGCATTTTCGCGTTTTTTTAATACTGGAGCATTCGGCATGGGCATGTGTTTCTGTCACACACACACACACACACACACACACACACACACACACACACATACACACATACACACACACACACACACACACACACACACACACACACACACACACACACACACACACACACACACACACACACATCTACTCCCATGCGCGCAGAAGGGACTACAGGCTACAACGCTGACTGTGAATTGTTTAAACAGTTAAGCCCAATTAATTTGCCGTCTTTATTGCACGAAGGATCGGGTGGCTACAGACACAACCGTTGTGTGATCTTATCATACTCAGCCGCCTCATGCTTTAAATACCCCTCTGTATCTGTATCTACGAGCGCTCTCCAAGTCCTTTTTTCATTTGATGCTCGCAGAAAGTCAAACTGTAGGTGATGCCGGTTGCCATGGTTACCCTGGCCGGCGAGCAGCGGAGAGTGGGATGGATACTTGGAGGGAGGCCATGTTGAGCACTAGACCACAACATTAGAAGGCTAATTGTCTTTCCTGGCCAAAAATAATTAAACGCTTCTAGCGACCTGTGTATCCTGTGTTATTCAACCTGGCATTTGCATTAACATTTAAATAAATACTACTCTGACACAAAAAGATCTGCAGCGCTCCATTTGGACCGGCGGTACAGCAAATGGCAATTAAGTTATATTAAGATGTATAGCTCATAGTATCGTTTCTATGTCAACCCTTACACTACCAGGTGGATGGTTGGGTTGAGCACTGCATAAACTGTTGTTCATTAGTGGTCTTGCCTCAAAGTGTGTTAATGAATGCACTTGAGTTCCACTTTTAATTTGCATGGATAACATCTTGGTTGATAACAGATGCGTACGCACTAAGTTAACCATTACTCCACATTATGGCCTTCATTTGCATCCAGGTGAACGGAAAGTCCTGTTGCCAAGGTTACATCAACCTGACTTAACCAAGTCAGCATGAGTGTTAAAGGTCACGAAAGGCCCCCAATAATATAGATCTGTCTTTGCCGATGGTTGCTTGCTTCCTATGTTGAATAAAACATTGTTTTTATTCAAACATTTCTTGGCTTCATGTTTTGTCTTTTTCCCTATTCATTTTTAAATGAATTAGCATTTCATTCATAATTTGTTAAAACTAACAGGTTATAAAAGGTGATTTTTGTGGTAAAGGCATTTTTTTATTTATATTCTCAACATTAGAACATATGATGTGAATGATGTGTGATCATAATGCATAATGTATTCTACATTCACTAATATGCTGAGCACAGCTCAGTCGTTCGGTAATACTGCGTAACGGATGTTGTCCAGCATGCAGCATGTCCAGCAATGTATGACCCACATGCAGATAGCAATGGGGTGAAACAGAAAGAGTGAGATGATTTGACTGAAGGCATCTTATCCTCATTCATGAGATAAATCCTTCAAAGATAAATAAAGTATTCATTGTAATGGATTTCACATAAAGAGCTAGTATATCATATTTTATGAATAGTACACAGTGACATTAAACAATCCTTAACCATCATCAAAGACATACCGTTCACCTCCCAATGCAAGCTTAAACCTTACTGATTGCTTTGCAGGGAAAATGTAAGAAACTGCCACACAGACGCAGTACCTGGCATCTACAGCAGATCGTCTCAAAATGAATAATGAGGAAGAGAGAAAAGTATGTTGTAAAACATACAAGATGACCTATCATTTGTATAAAACCCCTTTAATCTCGTACAGGGCTTCTAAACTCCAAAGCCATAGCATCCGCTCTCAAAAAGACCATTGAGTTCTTACAGTTTATATTTATAATGCAATAAACTCAAAATACAGGTGTGTGCTTTTGGTGATAACAATGGTGCAAATTACACAACAACAAACAGTGGATAAAGTAGAATGAATTTAGCAATAAACAGTGCTGCCGTTGGGTTTACTTGGGATAGACACAAAAGACTATAAGTAATGGATGACAATTTACAGACAGCTCCAGGTATGGGTTGCTGTGCTGGTTTGTTGTCTCGGTTCAAAGTCCCAAAGGTAAACAAAGGTTCTGTGAACGTTTCTAGTGTAAAAAAACGAAAGACAGCAGTCTGGCATCAGCTTTAATCAGCTTTAATGTTGCCTGTATTACACTGGAACAAAAGAGAGAGCATTTGCCCAGGTTAGGCATTGAGAAGATTTAAAGCATATAGATTGATTGAAAATAACATAACACAAAATTGTCATTCAATTTCAGTATGCAATATTTGGTTGCATTACTTTTTGTGTGTTATTGATCATCATTTATTTTATTTATTTTATTTTATTGATCATTTATTTTAATTTACTCCAAAGTTAATCGTATAATGTTCACTAATCAGTCCCATTGCTCTCATCACTGGGACTGATTTGACCCATTGCATTGAAACACAAAGTCACAACAGCGGCATGTAGCAGAGACGCTACAGCGAATTCTAGATGCCTGCACATTTTTTCAGTTTCCACAGTAACTAAAGACAAAAATAGAAACTCAATCTAGTGGCCACTCATCATTCAATTTCATTTGATAACGCTGGATTCTATTTATATCTAACTAATGTATAAATGCCAAGATACCGTATATTGGACGTTACAGACATAATTTTGGCTCATTTGTATGATACAGGTACCATACATTGTGAAAAAACGTTCCCAGTAATCTTATTGAGTAAGTGAGTGAGTGAGTGAGTGAGTGAGTGAGTGAGTGAGTGAGTGAGTGAGTGAGTGAGTGAGTGAGTGAGTGAGTGAGTGAGTGAGTGAGTAAATTCTGTGGGTGGGAAATTAAGGACCTTTTGCAGCCAGTTGGTGGCAGGAATTGAATGATATGTGGATGTACATGTAAAAATCAACGGCTGATCACGTTCTCTCTACCACCAAGCATAACACTCAGAATGTTTGTAGAACAGCGCCATTGCTGTTTTTCCCAACTGGAATCCCTGGCCTTGCAGTTTAGAATGCCGTCTGGTTGAGTTGCTCGCAGGTAATATAAGGGCTAGACAGCTGGCCTGTGAGGAAGGGTTCTTTGGAGTCGAGTAGTCTTTTTCCATAAATAAGAGGTGCCTTTTCTTAGTTCAGTGGCGCCACAAGTTGCTTGGCAGAGTTTATCAGGGAGACATCTTTTGTCCCTTTAGGGGCACCTGGATGGGGTCGGGTTCAACGTTTAATGATCTGCTGAACAGGGAACAAAAAACTGCAAAAGTTGTATTGCTGGGCCTATGAGAGCGGACTAAAAGGGTGGCCTAAGAGTGGAACTTCAAGAATCTGAGGGTTTCAGTGCAAGGGTGCCACCGAACCAAAAAAATGTTTTCTTGTTGTTTGAGAAGGTATTCTATGAACTTCAATTAACTCTGTCAAGCCTTGTGGATTTACATCCAAACCAGTGTGACTCCTTATTCGTCGTTGGACAATGACGTCCCCTAAATTTTAAGAATTAAAAAGAAAAAAATTACTGTCCACTGTCCATAGATTTCACTATTCCTTTTTTTTCCACCGAAAATGTAACCCTTGGGGTTCTTAACCAAGTGGGCTGGCACAGCAGCTCCGTTACTGCAATCTCACGAACATCGAATATGACGCTTACTTCACCCCGGCGCAGCCTCCTCGGTTCCGCGCTATGCCAACGTGAAAGGATGTCGGGAAGGCTGGTCGCTTGAGGTCTGGGGCTAGCACGCAGTGGGGGGATTCAACAGTGTGGCGCAACTCATGTCTCATCTTAGATATAAAACTACATCGTCCGAATCTTGTGCTCTAGCTAGCCTTGGTGTGTTGGTGTAACGATGGAGGACGACTACGTGTGTGAGTACGACTCGACCTGGGACACGGAGAGTGATGGAGAAGAGCAGACCGTGGGGAGACCAACCCGTCGACAAGATAAAAACAAACCCTGGGCGTTGGTACGTACCCCCTCTGTGTTGTTTTTGAACCAGATCGAGGGGCCCTCGTCGTGTCAGGTGTCAGACCACGGCCCGGTTAGGTGAACGGTCAGCAGTAGGCCAGTTTCTTGGTTGTTCTTCTCATAGTAATTGCTAAGCTAGCTTGTTGCTAGCATGCTAGCCACTGGCATTAGCTAACTTTTCATAGGTTTCATCTATGTACAACATTATGCCGGGCAGTCAACTCGTTTTTATCTAGTGTTTAATTTGATCAATACCTCACTTTAGGTGGTAGGCCCATAGCAATGACATTCACGTTACCATGTTGTCGTTTCATACTAAGTCCTATGCAACAGCGACCATCTCACCAAACGTCAATACATGGTAATACGAATGTACCTTCAACCATCGAGGGGAGACGACAATCTTAGTCAAATTGCCCCATAAAATCAACACTTTGTGCAGGCACATTGCACTAACGTTAAACATTTGAGAAGACGGGGTGTTTGTTTCCTGCACAGATCAACCTATCCGGTTGGTCGAGTTAGTTCCTAGGGGATCTTCTGCGGTCTGGATGAGCCTGACCACACGACACCTCAAGGACAAACGAAGGAACACTTATTTGATTTAAAATGTGTTCATTATTGGAGACTGTGTAAAGACGTTTTGTAAGACGGTTGTTGTCGCAAAGGGCAAAGTTGAAGGATGTCAGTTATGTGTCAAAGCTAGAATGGCCTGGTTTAGATCACCATGGTTGCCAATGCCATTAATGTCGGCTCGCAAATGCACATAGATAGCTTGCTTATGTTTACTCCATACAGTGTACAAAAGGTTTACTCACGAATATATATCGTATAACAATGGCAATTGTTTATTCCTTTGTCTAAATATGTTGTCTTCCCTATTGGGATATATCTGCTCTGATGATATCATGATTAAACGATTTCCAGCCATGGCCGCATACGTCCAGGAATATGAGGGCAGCAAAGGACATGCAAAACTACAGGCGGGGGTATCCAGTAAGTCCTAACTCAAATTCAACTTTGCCCTCAAATAAATTACGAGTTAGGTTGAGATGTGCTTTTGTTTATATGCCTGTTTGTAATGTCTTTGCAGAATCTCACAGATGATGAGTGTTCAGAAGACAAAATGAACAATTTGAAGTTTTATCTAAACCAGTTTCCCTCAGCTCCTGATGGTAACTACCAACGTTCCAATACATGTGTTAAACAGTTGTTGTTTTTACTTCTATTAGTTGTCAAAGGTTTAAGGTTGACCTTTTTGTTGCTTCATTTGTAGATGTCTTCATTGAAACTTTTCATAAAGAATGGAAGACTGACTACAAGAAGCTTGAGAGGGTGCATTCCTACATCCAATGGTAATATTGAACTATTAACTATGCTTTGTTATGTACGTTTTGATACTTGATTTTGCCCATACAAATCTTAATTTGATTAAAATACAGTTACACTATTTAGCTATACATCTAATTGAAGGAAGCTCGCTGATTATGTTTCAGGATGTAGTGTGCAGCAGACAACATTTAAGGAGATTATAATAATAAGTATTATTATTATTATTATTATATTGAATTAAGATAATTCACAAAGGTTCCTATAAATAATGCCTTGATTGTAGGCCTTCCCTTAATGGCCAAAGTTGCATTTCAATTTTACATAATGTCAAGTTGTCGTATTACCCAGTAATCATTTGTAAATTCTTTGTCAAAGGCTGTTTCCATTAAGGGAACCAGGAGTGAACTACATGGCTTCAGAACTTACGAAGAAGGAGATTGAGGTGAGTGGGAGTCTTTTTGGTTCCTGTTAGAATATTGTGTGTCCTTTATGGAATTGGTTACATTTTGAAGTATCATGTGTGTATCTAATTACTACCATGTTTGAGTTAGACATGACATGTTATTTTATGATTTTCCAAATTTCTGTTTCTGTCAATAACATTTGCAGTGATTTCATCATTTACTGAATCCATACTTCGGTTCTTAGGCATTTAAAAAGAACGACGAGGCCAAGGGGAGACTGGTCGAGTCCTATGAACTTATGCTGGGGTTTTATGGCATCCAGTTGGTCAACAGAGAGACGGGCGAAGTCAAACGTGCTGACAACTCGAAGGAACGCTTTGGAAACCTTGAGAGGTATGTTTGTATGATACAAACGGATCAGCCAAACAGACCTTATCTTACCTTCAATCAACTTTAAGTTGAGTTTTGGTGAAATTCTGTGAACAGACTATTATCGAAAAGTCATAATTCTATAATTTTGTTGCCTGAGTTGCAGCTGTTGGGATGATGAATGGCGTCATTTTGTTTTGAAGATGTTCCCTCATTCACAATTCAACACGGATGTTAACTCACTCTGTTGTTGTTCTCCCTGCCTTCTTTTGTACCAGGAACATGCACAACAACCTCCGCATCACACGCATCCTGAAGAGTCTGGGCGAGCTGGGCTTCGACCACTACCAGGCCCCGCTGGTGCGCTTCTTCCTGGAGGAAACGCTGGTCAAGAAGAGCCTCGGCAGCATCAAGCGCAGCGTGCTGGACTACTTCCTGTTCGCCGTGCTGGACAAGCAGAAGCGCCAGGAGCTGGTGCGCTACGCCTATCAGAACTTTGAGCCCAAGGACAAGTTTGTTTGGTGCCCGCGGAAGATCCTCAAGCAGTTCAAAAGAGCGGAGAAGAAGCCTGACGCAGTGGGGAACGGCGACGGGAAGGAGGATCACTCATCCCGGGGGAAAGGCAAGGACGGGGAGGCAGCCGGCGGTGCCCAGAAGGAGGAGGCGGCGGCGGCGGCGAGAGCTGATGGCACTGCAGACACTCAGAAGAGCGAGCAGACGACGAGTGGAGACAAAACCAAGCCGTCTGGAGCGGAGTCTAAGCCGGAAGCCGGGACTCTTGAAAACGGGAATGCCAAGGCTTTGTTAGTAGACAACCATAACGGTTGTGACACGGTCGAGGATGAGGATGCTGGGAATGTTGATGATGATGATGAAGATGACGGTGGGGATGACGACGACAATGATGATGATGTTGATGATGAAATGGACCAGTCAGTAAGTCCTGATCCTGTTACAAATGTAGTCCCGGACAGCAGGGACCCCAGTTCATCAAAGGACATCACACCAGAGACGGTCAGTGTTATAGAGTCTGAGAGGAAGACGAAGGATGAGGGGGAGGACGGCAAGGTGCTGCAAAGCAGTACTCTAGCAGTGGACTCGGCCAATGGGCAGATGGAGGAGAAATCATCAGTCACCAACGCTCTTCCCATGCATACAAGCCCGTCAGCAGGCCCCAAGACAAAGCCAGAGGGCTCCTCTAAGTCCTCACCCTCTCGGCCCTCTGGGAGGGAGGAGAAGATCCCCAGGACTGACTTTGGGACAGAGGAGGGCAGGAAAGCTGCGGAGGTGTCGAGCGAGTCATTGCTTAGTGTGAATAAACACACTGATGAACAGACTAATGGGAAGGGCTGTGAGGCCATGGACGTTGAGTCAAACCAGCCCACCGCAGGCCAGGACAGGAACTCATGAATATAGACGACTGGTGGACATTAGGTTGTTTCAATGACAATCGCTTAGTTGAGCTTAAATTAAATCAAATCGAATGAAGTGAAATGATATATATTAAGGTTTTTTCTAGCCTTACGTTTTCCTTTTTTAAGGGGCGATTGTTTCTTTGTTTAAAAAAAATAAATAGATACTGTTGCTACATGGCTGTCCTACAAGTTCCAACCAAGAGACCAATCACTGGGACAACAGTAATAATAATAACTACTATTTGATACCCCTACAAAATAATTGGTATTATAGTTATTATTCGTTAAATGTCGTTTTCCCTAAAAGAAGAATAATTTTGAATGAAATTAAAAAAGGTGTATTTAAGTTCAGTACTTTTGCAACTGAAGACAGTTATTTGCACTGATATGTTTAGCAGATTAATTGAACTGTACTTTATTTGATTGAGACATCACAAGATATGTATTTCTGTTGAACCCGCTGTCGAATGGGGAAAATAATTGAATGTCATTCCCCTTAGAATGTTACACAATTGATATGTTTTGTTGCACAGTTGGGGAGCAAAAATTAACACTTTGCCAAAAATATAATAGACTGGTTGATTGTATGTTTTGGCAGTGTATGCAATGCTTTGGTTGAAATTTCAGTATGTTGTATATTAATGCTACGTGGCTGGCTGGCTATTAATGATTTTATTAACTTTATAAAGAATAGTCTATGAGATGTTTTGCCAAAGCCAAAATCTATTCTTAGTTAATTAATTGCAATTCTCAGGAAAATCCTGCAGTAGATATCAGCTTTTGTTACATTTTCTTGTGGCTGCATTTTACTTGGTTAATGACATGGAATGCATCTCAGGATTAGCGTGACATTCAACGAGAATCCTAGAATCCATCTGAAGTGCAGAAGTCTGAGTGGGAAATTACTCTTTAAAACTAATTCAAAGAGATTCTTGACGTTCGTCAGGGCACTATCCTGAACACCTTTCCTGTTGAATAATTAAAAAATAAAATGTTTTAAGAATTTGTATATGCTTTCATTCAGATTGTTGTGCTGACGATACCGGAAGGACATCAGTTCAGATTAGAAGTTAAATACTGTTCATCACTTGAATACCGCTGTATCATACCTTTGCTTGGCATGCTATATGCAACACAGTTCTGTCCTGCATCCCATCGTCCACACAGGCCTACGCTTTTATAGTGAAAGTGGCCTCTTGTGCTGGACTGCTATAGGCTAGACCTCGTCTTGACATATCACGACGACCCAGCCCACTTGTTTGGTCTCCTCCTAGGGTTGCCCTTCTCTAGCTCTCCCCCGTCCCATTGCCTCTCATCGCCCCCCCTCACCCACTTCCAACACTGTCCGAGATTTGAGTTCAGCCCCTTCAGCCGGAGGCTCGGGTTTATCTGGATTCAAAGCGGATGTCATTCAGGAGCTGTGCGTCGCAAGGTGAAGGAAGGCTCCGTCGCTGATACGGGGGGAGCTAACGAGGACCAGGGCACCGGGGTTGCATTAATTCCCGTTTCGTAATCGGATTTTAGGGGCGAGCGGGAGCCATGGCGTTATTCTCTGCTCTTGGGGTGCTCTTACTGTGCCAACTTTTGACATCCTCTACAGCCCAGGTAAGGTTGGTGGTGGGGCACCTCCGAACGAGACCACAGCCCGTCTTAAAAATAAAGATAGGCCTATAGCTTCTGTTTAAATACCTTATCCCTATGATGCCATTAATGTTGTGCCTGATAAAGTGAAACACTTCACCTGACTGCATTGATAACTGGGCGAGTAAATGCTGTCTGCCATACTGGCCTGATTCAAAGGCTGTCAAAGTCTAATTAAATGTGGATTAAAGTTGTACCTATTACTGTATAGCTGACGCTTTAAAGAGAAGAACCCATATAAAACAATCTATAATAGGTTATATTTTGTTGCCATCAATATACCTATGCATTATTGGCATTTAACGTTAAACATAGCTCAGAGGCCCTGCTGTGTTTTTTTGTCAATTGTATGGACATTTTCTATGAATTAGGACCTTAATGGTCCGCAGGTGGTAACTCAGCGAGTCGGTTATGTTTGTCCAGACCTATGGAATGTTTTCTTTGGAAAGCAGCAGGCCTACCGGGCGCATAATACCATCTTTGTTCATTGATCCAATTCAACTATTGGCTATTTCAAACTCATGAAGAGAATAATACATTACCAAATTAAATCATTGTTTATTATTATTGTGTATTACATATATATAGCATTTGTAGCCCATGTATATTCATTATATAGTTATGTCACATTTTAGTGTCATAACTACGCATGCGTTTTTGAGTCCCAATTAACAACATTACTTTATTGTGTAATTTTATGTTAGAATTTCCTAAATTATGTATGCTTCTTGAACCAGTTAAAAAAAGGTATCTTATTTAACCGTCTGGACCGGATTGAAGGATAAACTGTTGTTTCTTTCTCAGTAATGATCAATTACAAATAACGTGCTGTATAATAATTGTGCTGGAAATAGCTGACGATTTCCAGCACAAGCAGGTGATCAAGGAATGATTTTTCTTTGTAGAGACCTGGACCAAGAGGGGCATCTGGGCCCCCAGGACCTCATGGTCCCCCGGGGAAGGATGGCACTGACGTGAGTGAGGCCGCTCCAGCTGCTAGTCAGCAGCCTGGTTTTCAGATTATATACGTTTTAAATATGTTTTACGATTTTAAGATATTGCAAACAAGATTTTTATCAAAGGACACCATCAACGAAATGTGTTTCCATGTGTGCGTGAAAGCGAAAGAGAGAGAGGGAAAGTGAGAGTGTGTTTGTGTGAATAAAGTCAACAGTTCTAGACATAATGTCCAATGTATGGTAGTGCAACAAGTGGTTCCACACATCTTATCCAAACTGCAGCCTCTCTTATGTTACCTTATGTTACGGCCCCTTTATTTATTCTTGTGTCTACCATATTTGATCACATTGGCTCCTCCTCCTTTCCGAAGCCATTGCCCCTCCCTCCAGGTGTTGACTCAGGGGTGTTGGTGGTACTTACTCTCTGGTAGTCAATGTACATATGGTTTTGGCTGAGTGGATACGATGGGAGGCTTGACAACCTACTGTGGTGGGAGCGTGGCTCCAGAAACACATGACCAAAACACAGTTGGCCAATGTCAGAAGAATACTGGTATGTTGGAAGCTGTGAAAGAAAAGCTTTCTATGAAGAAATAGGAAATCTCAACTACAGTGGTTGCTTACACAGCAAACAAAACCAAAGAAAGGAAAATGGATGAATGGATAATGAATTAATTAATCCATGTATTGATTATGGTCTATCAAAGGCATTTCAAGGAAAATAACTAATAAATAAAAGCAAAAAAATGCTTTTTAAAATTTCCGGTCCAGTGTGACCCTTTGCCTCTGGTTATTTCTGTTTCTGTATCCTAAATGAGGAGTGCTCAGCCACACAGAGGGTCTATTCATTCATGCATTCCCCAGTCCTATGAGAGCATCTAAAGTTTCACCTCCGAGCTCCTCCCTGTCCGTACACACGCTACAGCCAACCTGGAGCTCTCATCCTGTAGACCGCCTGGCAGGGGGCGGCCCCTGATCCAGATGCTCACCAAAGCATCCTTTATTCATGATGTGATGAGGACATATATATATGTCCCCATCTGTTGCAGTCTTTTATCAGAGTGATGATGCGTTTCAAATGCTAATTATAAATACAGTGTGATGTGATGCTTATGTTATTGATTTCTCTGTCTCCTTTCTCCTATCTATATTGACCACAGGGGAAAACTGGCCCTGCTGGACTCTCCGGAAAAGCTGTAAGTTAACATCCACATAATAGTGTACGCAGAACATGCATCTGATTTGGTTTATTCACCTCGTTTTCTCCTCGTCTTCCTTCTCTTCAGGGTCCTAAGGGGAAAGCAGGTTTGCCGGGTGGACCTGGGAAGCCGGGACTCCCTGGACTGCCAGGGGTAGATGTAAGTCTCTTCAACAAACAAAAACAACCCAACTCCATGCCCATGACATGAACGTCTAGCAACACTTTCTCACAAAAGGTTTAAACCCCGTGAGGCTAAATATCTCGCGCTAGCACCAACATTCACATGATATCATGCACATGTTTGTGTTGTAAAATGAGTGGATAGAATAGTCTATGGATAATGATTTATTATCATGTGCCCTCAGGGTTTGACCGGCCCTGATGGCCCCTCGGGGAAGGACGGCCCCCCAGGAGACGCGGTAAGTGACACTCGGGGTACACACCCTGGTTGTACCCTACCTGACATCCCCTTCATTCTGTCTCTGCACTGACATCGATCTACCAGCTGCAATTAAGCAGGAAAACACCACACAGAATAGTATTATACTCATACACACATGGCTACACGCGCCTGTTCTCAGTTGGAGTGATTTGTAGCTACAATCATCACAATTGTGATAAGTGGTGTAAAAAAACCCACAACTGCCTACTGTTAGATATGGGTCCTCAGTCATGCAGGGATAAGGCCCCCCAGTCTTCCTGTCTCTCTGGATTTACCCAGACGGTTGGTGCGCTTGGTGGGAAGGTTTTTAATGAGGGCAGACCCAATCGGATTTGGGCACTGCTGACTGCTGGCTCTGTCCTAATCCTGTATGGAATGCACCGAGCTGCCCACCTCCACCAGGTACCGGGGAGAGGGGGGGTCTTTGGCCCTGGGGCTCAGAGTGCCACTGCTCACATGATGAAACAGATGCCTTACACGGTATATTGGAGTCACCTACTTCTTCACCTGGTTGTGAACACACAGCCATGCCATAGAAAATCCCTTGCATTCCAGCTAATTATCCCGAGCTAAACATGAAGAGCTAGGCAACAGTTAATGCTTGTGCTGTTGGAAACTGTCTGGTAGGGTTTACAGTTGAACCTTTATTATGTGAGGTTAAAACAAGGATAAGTGATGACACCATTGATAAGCCCTTGCCTAATTGAGTTAATGCCATCTTAATGTTCCCGTGCTTGTGTGTAGACAATATCAAAAATAATAATAAAACAATACATCCTAGAAGGTAATGACTGCGTATGTTTGTGTGTGTTGTGTGTGTGTGTGTGTGTGTGTGTGTGTGTGTGTGTGTGTGTGTGTGTGTGTGTGTGTGTGTGTGTGTGTGTGTGTGTGTGTGTGTGTGTGTGTGTGTGTGCGAGTGTTTGTGTGTGTGCGTGTGCATGTGTGTGCACATGTGTGTACCTGCTTGCATGTTAGTGTGGGTGTGTGCTTGCGTGTTAGTGTGGGAGTGTACAACAAAGACTGGTAAAATATTCTACCAAATTTGTGCATTTGTGCAGCCGTCTGCGCTCTTGTTTCGTTTGCACAACGAGGAATGCAGAGACTCCCGACCACACAGCCATGTGAAGACGCACTGTGCACTTCTCACCACACAAGAAAACCAAATACAGCCAATGAGAATGCAGGAATAGGATGAAGGAGTCAGTTCTGTAGGTTGGAGATTTTAAAATAGGAAGGGAAAATTACTTTCAGTTTAAAACCGCCAATCCACCCGGAGTGAAATGTAATTTCAACTACATAATAATGGATTGCTGCAGGGAGACAATTACCATGTGTAACGGTTATCACCGTTTCATATTTATTTCAAGGAGTTTTTTGCATTTGTGAATTGGTATTTTGTTTTGCTCTTGTATGTATTGATAATCATTGAGTTACAGTACTGTATTCTCAATTATGTCAAAAGTGTTCCCCCCCCCCCCCCCAGGACACACACAGTCACAGACATAAACCATTGTATCTACTTAACATACCTCATTATATATGATATAGGATACACCCTACAACTTAGTTGTTGAGATAAACATGTTTTGTTTCTATTTAATGGCAATTAAATTGTATATTCAAATATATATATAATTCATATATATACAATAATACAGTGAATATAACTATGTTAGCATTGTCATTAGCATCCTTAGAAGATGCATCATTGTAATAATTGTCTTCCTTATTGTGCAGGGTGATGCGGGACCCCCTGGGCCAGGTGGGCCTCCTGTAAGTACCTCTACCTTTAACTAAAACATCCTCTTCTGGTCAGGTCACATACTTATTCAAATTGATATCCAGATATTGTAACTACTTGATGCATGTGATGGGTCAGCCTGACACTGCTTGTACACGTCCTCAAATGAGGCGTTTGCAAGGGACATATGAATGTAATCACGAGGCAGAGCCATCCACTGCTCTGAAGAGGACACGGCTATATTACAACCCAAAATTGGGTTATGCTGTTTGAAATTACACAAATACAAGCTAAAGGAGAGAAGCTGAACATGTTTGATGAACATAAGTAATTGGAACTCATAATTACGAGGATAAATACACATTATGTAAAATCAGTGATAATGAATGGACCAATGATTGTACCAATCTAATCAATGTGAAGGTGCAATGCAATCAATGCAAAATAAGTCATACGTGTGCTCTATGCGTGGAAGAAACAAGAAAGTAGAAGTCAGAAAGAAAATATGCATAATTAAATTAGCCAAGGGATAATGAGAGAGCGAAAATGTTCATCAGGTTCCCATTGAGAGGCACTAATATTTAACAGGATACAGAACAATTCAAAGCTTTGATTGCTGAACATGTGATTATGCATAATTCTGTGACTTAATTTGCCCTCCCCTCTCTTCGTAGGGCAGAGGGAGATCAGGAGCTGCAGTGAGTAAAGCTTTTTTCCTATCTGTATCTGTGTGTGTGTGGGCGTGCATGTGTCTATGTGTCTGTCCGTGCATGTGTGTGCATGCACCATGTTTGCATTATTGCTCCAAGGAAAATAAATAATGGACAATATGGGAAATGAAAAATAAATCGAATCTCAACCCAAAATATAAAAAAGTGCAAAATCCAATGACATTAGGTATTTATAGCATATAGCAACACCATAACGGCACTCTATTCCATAATGATTATATGCTGCTATTTGTTTTCAAGTACACTTATTTCCTGTCTATTCATTTCAGGGGTTGCCGGGAACCAACGGATTGCCAGGCGGAGTGGGACCACAGGGCCCAGCAGTGAGTATTTGAGCACGCTTCCTGAAGCCTGCTGTTCCCAGGGGGCCGTTCATCCTTGCTCTTGCTGTACTCCCACAACAGTCTGCTAGTGTATCTCTGACCCTCATTACCATATCGTACAGTAAAACACAGCACTAAAAATAACCACACAAGCAGCGATGTTGCTTGAAGAAAACATCGTTAGTACCGCTCCTTTGTGTGCTCAGTGTGTATGCGTTATGAGGGTGATGCGTGACAGAGTTCGATGGGAGGATGAACTCACCCTGGCTGCACAGACTGCGGCCTTTAGATCATATTTTTTAATTGGCATTTTTCGTCCGGAGAAGATTCCAAAACACACAAACAAATTTGAATTCCCATCTCAGCAAAATAGCAAACAACGCAGTCTAGAGTGAAAGCAGACAAGATGTGAGTGAATAGTGTAATAAATGTATTTTATCAGCATGAAGTGAGCGTGGGGAGAGATTTTTAGTAAGATAAGGTTACAAGCAATACTTGTAACCTTATGTTTAGGATTTTGTCTTTATTTTGTCGCATTTGTGTCAGTTTGATGGGAGACTTTGCACAGTTATCTGCGATTGTCAACTATCACTGAAAATGAAAACATTAAATCAAATATAATTTATATTATAAGGCCTAATGCATGAGACAATTGCAGTAAAACCAAACAAGAAGATGATATGATTTTTGAGTTGCATTTCATCTTGAACATAGAAATGTTATGTAAGTAGGTGAGGCTCTGGATGGTTTGCAAGAACATTGCTGATGTTCTCTATTCTTCCACCAGGGCTCTGAAGGTCTTGCAGGGCTTGCTGGCCCTGTCGGCGCTGATGGACCCCCAGTAAGTGCTAATGGGATTATGCTTTGAGACAATGGCAAGACAAGTCAGATATTACTTCAGCACATTTTTATTATTATTAAAATACTTTTCCTCTTTTTCCTCTCCCACCAACAACCAGGGTCTTCCTGGCACTCTTCCTGATGGCAGTGGGGATCTTCTGGTACGTGTGCAGTGGTCTTGATTCACGTAGCTGTAAAGATAACATAAGAAAATACTTGTTGATCCCGGCTGTGAAACAGACATAATGTACCACAGCATGCTACATTATTCAGGCGGCAGAGCAGTGCAGTGCTCCACAGAGGCTGTGCCTCAGTCTTATCTGTGTCTCGGTCTGTCCTTTGCAGTGTCCCGCCATTTGTCCCCATGGCCCGCCTGGTCCTCCTGGGATGCCAGGATTCAAAGTGAGCATGTCCATCCGCGGCGGCTGTCGCTTCTCAACATTCAGAACTGATTGAATTGTGTGCTCTCTAACACACAATCCCTCTTCCCGTCGTATTCTTGTAGGGACACACAGGCCATAAGGGAGACAAAGGAGAACTCGGCAAAGACGGGGAGAAGGTGAGCCTTCGTTAAACACCGTCGATACTTTCATTGGGCCTACTGTGCACTGTAGTCTGTGAAAAACAGCACCATCAGCAGCTGGGCAAGAAGTATTGATTCAATACAACTGTTGATAATAAGAAATTGTAAAAAGTAAATATCTTATCATCTTTCTTGTAGGGTATCGTTGGCCCGCCTGGTCCTCCAGGTATTCCTGGTACTGTGGGTCTGCAGGTGAGTTTACAGACTAGAACCCTCCTATTTGATTAGTTATGCATATTGTGCGTATTTCTTCCATTGTGGATGAGACATTCAGGCCAGTATTAAGATGCCTTTACAACGAAGTCGGCTTGTTTTTCAGGGCCCACGTGGTCTCAGGGGCCTCCAGGGGCCAATGGGAGCTGTAGGAAACAGGGTAGGTATCATTTACAACGTGGATCACACACTTGGTATTTAAGCGGGTGTTGGTGTTTTATATCCTCACTGTCGTGGCTGACATGTTGTGTTCTGCCTCCAGGGTCTGACAGGCTTCAGAGGCAAGCCTGGTATCACAGGCGTCATTGGAAAGACAGTGAGTCTCTCATCCTGCTTCTAACGCACTCCAAGAGGGAATTACTGGAGGGGGGGGGGGGGGGGGGGAAGTAAAGTGGGATGCTGTTGCAAAACGGATAACTGCTCCCATCAATGAATAGCTGGGTGTGTGTTTCAATCTGATGCTTTCAGGGTGACGCAGGAGAGAAGGGACCCCAGGGATTCAACGGACCCAAGGGAGACATTGTGAGTAGAGGACCAGGTCTCAGACACTTCTCTTAACAATCCTTTTTAAAAAAGGATTATAAATGCCTTTGTTGGGGAAGCAGAGCTAGAAATATCTCCCCCATTCTCTCAGGGCAAAATCGGTCCTAAAGGAGGTCCCGGTGGACTAGGACCCAAAGGAGAGCCTGTGAGTGTCTTGTTCAGTAGAACTACCTGTTTTAACACAATACATGGTTCGTGGGTTTTATCCTAAAGTGGCCGGTTCTAATTAGACTTGATTCTAACTACAGGGCATCCCCGGCAGGGATGGCAAAGACGGCACCCAGGGACTTGACGGAGAGAAGGTGAGTGCCCCCACCAATCCCCCTGCTGCTAGACGTTACAGTACCCCTCTGTTGATGTTAATCAATCCGTTAATCCATCAATGGGATCCAACCAAGCTCAATACCACACGAGATGCCTCTGAGTTCATAGGGAGAGGATGACACTGTTAACGGTCTGTGTGTCCCCAGGGCGATCCGGGCCGGAACGGGGTCCCTGGAGAGAAAGGGCCCAACGGACTTCCTGTGAGTTTCACAGCGGCGGCGGCCGAGTGCCTCGTTGTGTTGTGTCATGTGTTGGTTCATCTATGAAGTCAAAGAACCTAAGTAACATTCTCCTGATCTACATACGTCTCCATCTCAATGTCCCTTTGTTACCGTCTGGAATACAACCGCAAGCCATTTAACTTTGTTGTTATTCTGTTCCAGGGTCTACAAGGAAGGGCTGGAGGAAAGGGGTCTAAAGGGACAGTCGTGAGTGCATTATTAAGTCTGTCGAGCCACTGAGCAGAGGTAAGACCCAAGGAGGGAGCAGCCAGTCTGACTCTACCTTCTCTCACTCCAGGGTGATGCAGGGAAGATGGGCGAAACGGGACCCTCTGGAGAGCCAGGTATTCCTGTATGTATCTGAAGGGGGAAGGGATTGACCCATTTTAGATGATTCCGTAGGATAAGATAGATCCGTGATTCAACGATAAAATGTGTACACATCTCGATCAACGACAACATGCATTTTGATTGACTGGTCTAAATTGTGAAAGTTGAAGATGAGGACTGTCCAATCACTGCGCTCTGTTGATGTGCCCGTTCTGTCTTCCCCCACAGGGTGACATCGGTGTCCCTGGAGAGAGAGGAATGGCTGGACCCAGAGGAGTCGTTGTAAGTTGTCATGGTTACGTGTGCCCAATGACGCAGCAGATTGCAGGGGCAATGATCGTTTGCATAGTGCGTTGCTCTAAAGCACTGTAACACTGTAGAAATACTTCTGACGTACATGACTTAAGTCGTTTACATGTATAGATGTGAAGGTAAACAGCTGGTGACTTCCCTGGTCCTTCCAGGGCACAGCAGGCCTGAAGGTTTAACAGAGTCTTGGGGTTAAATAAGCATTGTGTGCTGGTCTTGGTGGATGACTTCATTGTTCTAGCAACAAACAAACTGACAAACTTCCAAAAGCCTTTTGGTAGAAACTAAAGAGACTTGTTCCGTCAGTCGGTATCTCTGGAGCGCTGAGAAGGTGGCTTGATGACGATGGTCTGTCTATATATAGGCTTGGCTGTCTCGTTGCCAGAGGAAACGACCACGTCTTTGACAGTCTTGGCCGGAAACACTATTTAAAAGTATATTTATTAGTTTTACCTTGCTGTGAAATATGCTTTCTCAATCTTGCACGAATGCTAGAGAAGCAATGTTTTAAAAAACATTAAATGCATAGTAGGATAATAAATATACACCTTCCATTAAAAATAATATGAACCTATAAACAGAAAACATTGATATTAACGTAAATGAGAAGAACTTGTAGAATAAAATGGCTGCCGCCTCGGGGTATTGCTCAGATTAATGCAGAGGTAGTGCTGGGTCAGTGGGGAGAGCAGGTATTTACATAGCAAGAATGAATAGACAGAGGGACACTGTGCAATCTACACTACCCCATGCATTGTGCTACCCCAGGCTAGCCCTAACACATCCTGCATCACATAGCATTGCATATCTCAGGAAAACGTATAATATCCAAACCAAAACCCAGATGAATACATTTCAAGCGTATTCGTTATTTTGCAAATCCCATCTGTTTGGATTGTTAGATTGTTTTAAGAGGCAAAGATTCATCCTATATTTCTTCCTGCTTTCCACAGGGGGGCATCGGACCAGTGGGCAACGTGGGGGTTCAGGGAGTTAAAGGCTTCCAGGTCAGTGGTGTGAGGAGCTGCTTCTGTGGTTATGCAGGACCTATTCTTTTCCCTTGTATTATGGTGTTTTACTATTCTTCTGTATGTCATGATAACCTGCTTATGACCAACAGGGAGGTAAGGGAGCTATGGGGGACCCAGGACTTCCAGGTCCGACCGGTATCCGTGGAGGATTTGGTGAGAGGGTGAGTTTTGTTGACAAAGCACCAAATGATCAATTGCAGTTACCACACCCAATGACACCAAGCCCAACTGCAACAGTACCGCAGTGAATATTCTGCAGTCAGGTGATTACCAACACTCTTTCGCCCATCTTCCAAACAGCCAGATGGCAACCATAAACCAAGTGAGCTAATCATATCGTGGATATGGAAATTGAGTGAATATAATCAATCACAGCACACAGACCCTTTTGAAATGGTTGTGGTCTCCCTTCAGACCAATAAAGTGCACATACCAATAACCCAAACAATCAATATCAACTCCCCACACCGTACATGCAGACTTGTTGTCACAACATGGAGGTCACATACTTGTATCTAACTAGCCAAGGCGCCCCCCCCCCCCCCCCCCCCCCCCCCATGTACTCCAGGGGGCTAACAAGGTAGCCGTCTGTTCAAGCCCTGTTGACGGAACAAAGGCCGTCTTTATACAGGTTCCCTTGGACCGGTCTGCATCCTATACCCCTCTCCCTGTAGCACAGCCTGCCCCATCCATACAGCCTGCTGCCCCAAGCTTACATTTTTTTCAGCAGTTTCTTTGACTAAACATACCCTCTCGCTCTCTCTTTTCCTCAGGGCCCCACCGGAGCTTCCGGCCCTAAGGGAGAGATGGTAATGGAAGCAATATGCTGGCACAGAAACTCTATTGGTTAATATGTGCAAGGCGTTTGTGCTCATTTAAATCAGCCTTAAAGGGACTGTGTCTCTGATGTTACAGTTTAGGTAACGATCTGGTCTTGTGCTTGATCAAGCCACTTGTGTTTCTGTTTAGGGCGTGGCAGGAAGTGATGGTTTGCCGGGAGAGAATGGAGAACCTGTAAGTATAGACTCCATCTTTTGAAGAGGCAGGGCTAGTGTGCAATGCACGGTTTACCGTTGGGCTTTAATACAGTTATTATTCTTATGTACCATTGATTTGGTCGTGGGTCTTATGACGGAATATTATGAAAATAATTGATAATCAATTATGTATTACATGTATCATGTATTATTTAATGTGTAATTATGTGGTAAACTATGGATACTGTTATTCTTTTCCAGGGTCCATTTGGACCAGTTGGTCATAAAGGAGAGGTAAATCCACATATTTTACGTTGCATTATTAATGGATCGATTTGTATTTGTGCTTTTCTTTTTCGTAATATCAACCCCATCAATATATCATGTTACATACGATTTCTGTTCAAATGGCAAAACAAAAACGATTTTCAGCTTTGTACTGGTGCTAATTTCCTCAAATGGCCTAACATCAACCTCACATTCCAATTGTAAGAGGATTAATCGGTTAGTTGTTCAGCATTAGCCTTCAGTATTAAGTCTCTTCACTGCAATGCACCAATGGGGAGTCACATTAAGCCGTAGAGCAATTAAAGTAATTACAGAAACAGCACTGATGAGTCTCTATCTCATTGGTTTTGCTGTTAGCGTTAACCAAAGTAATTATGAAGCAACAATGCACCTTATGAGTATTTTCACTCAGGGTGTTAAAGGGTTGAGGCATAATGAAAGTGTGTCTTTGTAATATAATAAAATGACAATTTCATCCCAGAAAATGTGAAGAGTTGGATGCATGTGGTGCGTGATCATTTTCATTGTTTAATTGTTCTCAGTCAGGAAAGCGTGGAGAGCTGGGCCCTAAGGGCGTGTCGGGGCCACAAGGAGAGCTGGGGGCCAGAGGGGTCCCGGGAAAATCTGGACCAATGGGCTTCCAAGGAGAACAGGGCCTGCCTGGGATTGCAGGAAAGAACGGCGTACCTGTGAGTGTTGGTTGGTCACCTCGGAGGACAAATATGTAACCTCGCCAATGCATTGTGATTAGTTTGCTATCTTTTGAAAGAGATAACTGAAGTGTTTGTGTTTCAGGGTAAACTGACCAGTGAACAGCACATCAGAGAGCTGTGTGGCTCCATGATCGATGGTGAAGATCTGAACCTCTCCTGTCCATTCATACCTCAAGTCTGACACAGGCGGCCAAGCAGCTCACAACGTCTCCCTTCCATCTCCTTCCGTTCCGCAGATCAAATCGCCCAGCTTGCGGCTAACCTGAGGAGGCCCCTTGCACCTGGTGGGGTGGGCAGACCCGGCCCTGCAGGACCCCAAGGGATGCCCGGTGATACCGGCTCCATCGGACACCCTGGTACCCAGGGACCCCCGGGGTACAGGGGGCTTCCAGGAGACCTCGGGGACAACGGCCCCAGAGGTAATAAAAACGTATATCATAGAAAAACATTGATGGAAGAGTGGATTTATTATTTTTTATAATTACAACTAAAGTAAAATACCTTTTGATAATAATTAAATTAAATGTCTTCATCGCCCCAACAGGTGAAGTTGGTACACAAGGTGACAAGGGCCCTCTCGGCAAAGCTATCGAGGGGCCGGCAGGAGACCAGGGCTACCAAGGTTTGAGACCTCAACAGATAGGACTAATGTTGATATGTCTGCAGTTATACTGGCTGCTTAATGCTGCTCTTAAAAACGTCCCACTCGTATACTTGACTCACCTTGACATACGTTTGTTAACAGGTCTTCCGGGCGTTGCCGGCATTGTGAAGGACGGGCGTGATGGCGCCCCCGGAGACCCCGGGGAGCCCGGAGAGTCAGGCCGGGTAGGTAGGACTGGGCACCATGGCACCCCTGGAATCTGTGACACATCGGCCTGCCAGGGCGCCTCGGTGGCCGGGAAATCCTCCAACCCCAAGAACCATTAGACGTTACTCTGTTGCCCCGAGGCACCACCCCCCCCCCCCCCCCCATTCCACGACGGGGGACCGGAGGAGGACGAGCGGAGAGGAAAAGAGACACGTCGTCACACACATTCCCTTTATGCGTTAATAATTGAAGACGGGGTTTCGGAGGAAACGAGGGAAACATCACGAGTGGGAAGAGAACAAAAACGCAGCTGAGAGACTAAAAATATTGATCACATCAATGAAACAGACAAGAGTGAGACGAGGGTGCAAGACAACACCTGCGGCACAGCCATTACCATCAGCAGATAACGACAATAGCCTGACTTCCAATGACTCATCAGAAAGTGGCCGTAGTACATTCATTTTTCTAAGTCCTTGGTTTGTAAAATAATAACACCAACCGTTAGCCCCCGTTACAGATGGTGCTCTTCAGCAGTACTGTGATTGTCCTTTATGTACAAGTATCACGGTCTATGAATGGTCATTCCAGGTACCATTCCATTTACCTCAAAAGTCAAGATACACAATGTAATATATAGAGATTGGTGCCAGTGTTGAGAGGCTAGTCTTGACTATTTGTAATTTTGTAACTAAAATTAAAAAAAGGAAAACCCAAGGCCCAGAATTTTTGTATATTAATGCAAAAGATTTCTAACTCTTACCAGTCTTTTTTTGGCAGTCTAGGTTTTTATGTTTATGTTTGTTTTATTACAGCTTTAAGTTCATACAATTTCCCTTCAATCAAGTTTTGATATTTAATTATCTAGGATGTGGATGACGAATTGAGATTGAAGAATTGATGGAAGTTTTCTTTTTTCAGTTCGCCAATGACCACATCCACTATGTAATACTGGTGCAGTACCAATTAAATATACATGCGTTTAAATAATATTTATTATTGGTGGGTGACTGTTGTATGTACAGTAAGATGCTACAGCGTCATGTTGTGAGAAATAACAAATAAAGCCACTTTTCAGTAAAACATTACTCTTCTGTAAATCAAGATAATCTATACCCATCAACCCATAAAGAATAAAGCGAAGCCATTACATAAAAGCAGTAACATTTACTTTCAATTGAATACAACCAGGACAGAAGAATCACATGAAAAAATATTGAACACAAATTAACATTTTCTTTAAATATTTGCTAAATGTAACGGATGTACAATGCAATTCGATTCTGTTTCTTAAATTCGCACCTTGAGGCAAAATATCATGAGTGATAATAAATACTATAAATACATTTCGTACACCCTGTAATTTGTCTTTCAATGCGAAACAGTGCCACCTGCATATCACTTTCCGCAATGTCCTGTAAAAAGCATTTCGGCACCCAAATGAAATTTTTTTAAAGTCTTAAGGAGAAAACGGATGGTAATTCACAGTAACGAGACCTGCTGAAGGCACTAATGCTTACCGTCTGCAAAAGAGACCCCTACTAAAGGGATACCTTTCCTTTAAAAAATTATTATTATTTGGCATGTCTGATGAACCCTACATTTGGAAAATGGGGAATACATCTATTATAATATAAAATATAGGAAATAGGAAGTTTCAAAATAATAATGCAATAAAGTAATAAGGAATATTACAATTTAACAATGCATCCTCACACATTTTCCTTGAATTTGTCTTTACTTGATGCTTTCTGGTCGAACAGCAACTTTGATGAAACCTCAGCCACTAAGATGTGATATCAATTCATAGATATATGGATAACTAAAGAGAGCAGTGTTGGGGTTTCACTGTTCTGCTGCCAGAGCAGTGCTTGCTGTGCCTGCCATCTCCTGGTGGAGGTGGACGTGGTCAGAGTCTGTGCTGGGCTTCTTGCGGAGGCCGGTCGTACCACAGAAAGCGCTCTGGAAATTCTGTGTCAAAATCAACAGAGAGAATATTGTGAAGCTAGTCACCATCCGACAAATTCATAATTTATACATACTTGTGCGAGCCAACCATCTATAATATATATTTATTTTTTTACTTTTTAATTTATTTTTAATTACTGATTGTATGTTTCTCAAAATATAGTTTGAAATAGGGACATCAGGTTACTTCATCCATCCTATGATATTGAGAAAGTACAAAGATCTTCCCCGTACATTAAGAGGAAGGTGATCATGAAAGGATTTGAATGGTTATCCAGATTGATAACTCAGGCCACCTCTTTGGGTGAGTCTCCGTACATCTCCTCGATGTACTTGAGGTAAGCTGCGGTCCACTGCAGAGTGGAGGCCTTGTCCGTGTCTGGTCTGCAGAAGGGCACCAGGGTGTTCAACTCATTGCAGCACATGCGAATCCGCCTCCTGCACAACGGTTGCCGTAATACATCAGAATTAATTAATTAAGTATTACCATTCACTCTTGAAAAAATAAAAGGAGGAATTACAATACGATAAATGTTCGACACAAACTACACAAATTCTTTTAGCAACTGTTTGCAAAGTAATCTTAAACCATATTAAGTATGTACTTTCATTGAAGTCCTGTCCTGTTATTTACTGTTAACCAGGACTCCAGGGGCTGGTTAACAGTTGATACTTGTAGCAGAGATGGTAGCGCTCCTGCCTACCTGCGGTCCCTCTCTTTACTGTTATGTTTCTCTCTGCGCTGGCTACTCTCAGCCGGGTTGCCTGCCTTCTTCCTGCCACTCCTCCCTGCCTCTACAGCAGCTCTAGGGCCTTCTACCTGAGAAGCCACGCTGGGACCCCTCGTGATCCGGGACCGGGTGCGCTTTACAGGGGCTGTAGGCACCGCCTCCTCTACATAAATGATGACGTGTCAGATTAAACATGCCTCTCATATATAATCGTATATTAAAAGTAAGAACAATATATGAGACATTTGACGTGTAATAATACATATATAAATTGATATATATAGAAAGTAAGAACAATATATAATACATTTCATGTGAAATAATCTGTATATAAAATATATTATATATATACATAAAGTAAGAACAATATATAATACATTTGAAATGTAAAGATACATCTATAAAAGATGATATATAGAAAGAAAGGAATAAGTAATTCTTACTTTCCACTTTAACCCATTCCTGTTCTTCTGTTTGGTTGGTGCAGTTGACACACTGCCCCTTAGCAGCCGCTTTCTCTGGACAATAACTTAAAAAGTTATTTGCATTGATCAGGCCTTGATGCTTGTTGGGTTCAACAATATGTGAAATATGTCCAAAAGCCTGAGATGAACATGAAAAATAAAGCAGGGGGGGGGGTATTAATTAGTGAACAATGACTAAGAAAACGTTAGGAGCAGAATAATACAATTGTTAATATTTAGGTTTGTACTAGTCCACACACGCCAGTGATTGGGTTGAACAGGGCCCCTCCGTATGGGTTTGAAAGCTCAATGGGATTAGTTCGATCTGATTTCATCCACTTCTGCATTTGTTGATGAATGCTTGGTTCTTGAGATTCAGTGGATTGCTGAAGCATCGTCAAAAAACTAGGAGCAGAACAAAACATAACTGTCACACAATAGCATTGATCATTCCACCATTTCACAAGGACAAATATAGATTGCTCATACTTGGTAAGAACTGCCGTCTGGGTGTCCTGCTGTCTGGGGACATCCTCGGCCATGCAGCTAAACCTCTTCTCCAGACAAACTCTAGCAGAGGAATGGGGTCGGTTCAGTGAGAATCCACAACCGTGAGCAGGTGCTTCGGTCAGGGTCTCACCGGCTTCCCGTTTAACTCTAACAAGCACAGAGCCTGGCACTTCGCCACAAGTAGTAGGAGTTTTTTCTCCAGAGTGGCCACTGCCACTGCAGGAAATGACCATGGCTAGTTCCTCTATGTCCACCGTCTCATTCAGCCTCAGATCTGGGATGACACATTGCTCATCATTTGAGGTTGAAAGGTCCATAGCTTGGATGGTCGGGGAGGTAAACATTTTTGCCAATCCGGGATCATATTTAGGGGTCGCAGGTTGAGTGGTCGCAGGTTGAGTGGTCACACTGAGGCCGAATATAGTTGCGGGGAATCGGACGTCTACGCCGTCATGCTCCGTGGCCTGCCCGTCCATCTGCGTCTGGAGGAGGTGCTGGAGGTGTGTGTATTCACCTTCCGACATCTCCATCAGGTTGATCTCAGTGCCCAAAAGCTGCCCCATGTCATTGGACATGGTCGATCTAAAGAGAGGTGAACAGAGCAATATGTTCTCAATTACGACCTGTTGTTAAAGATGGCGTCCGTTTCGCGCCGTGAAGTCTCGCGCTGATGCGGTTATTGTTAGCTCGATTAGCTAACGTTTAACCTTATTTATCTTCATAATATCTGACTACATCGATCTAAGAGCGTGGTTGGGTTTGGTGTTGTACCGAGTTCATGGTCATATTACAATATTTTGACATTTTAAATAACATATTAGCTATACGTATGTGTGGCGAGATCACAGTTTGTCACGATCGATAAAGACAACGAGTTGATTAAATTCATTTAAATTATTGAAAGACAGATCTAAAGAAACTTACCAGAGAAATCTAATTCGCCAAGCTGACAAATTGTACAGTATTTAGAAATGTGAACAGGCTGTTCAATTGCACTCAAAGTCTAATAAAAGCCTACCGATCTTCACGACTGCAATGCATGTTAGTACATTACGCAGTAGATTATTGGGGCTCAAGTTTAGAGACAGCAACTCCGGTGGCAACTGACGTCCTCAGTGATTGGTTCATGAACGGTCTGCGCACCCAACCAAAATCCCACCTGAACCCCACTGTCAGAGTGAGATAAAAGATATCTGAAGGCGGAGCACTGCCAGGCGTTTGGAAAGACCCCAGATATTTGTTTTAAATAAGTTTATTATGTTTTTTGATCCTGTGAAAATAATTATTTCTGTTTATAGATAACATATTTTTTATCATATTTGCTTGTTGTAAACTTGTTGTAAATAGGGTTTGGATCTATGCTGAAATGTATATATCTATGCTGTATAATGTATATATATATATATATATATATGTATATATATATATATATATATATATATATATATATATACACACACAGTATTGGGTAACAGGGCTAAGCCCTCCCTACCTTTTACAGTAAAAATTAAAAAATATTATTAAAAACCTTAGAACATATTGTTTTATATTTTGGTAGAACCTAAAGCAGCAACAGCACCAAAAAGTGACCAAAAAAACCAGGATATATGATATATCTTGTTTTTTTTCCTGTGAATGGGCTAAATGTATTCAGCCCAAGCGGAGTAGCGTAAGCTTCCATTCAATTTTGATTGACAGGTATCGTGACACGCCCCATATGCTTCCCATTTGGGTTAAAGCAGAGAATGTCTAATAGATGGGCTCTGGCTCATTCAGCCCAAGCACAGTAGCGTAAGCGGCCATTTCATTGTGATTGGCATGTGTCGTGACACGCCCCCATTTGGGCTAATTTCATTTAGCCCAAGCACAGCAGCGTAAGCTTCCATTGACATTTGATTGACAGGTGCCCTGACACGCCTCCTTCATATGCTTCCCATTTGTGCTAAATTAGTTTAGCCCAAAGGCTGACCTTGGACCAGCTAGCACAGTAGCTACAGTACAGTGAACTTCGACCAACCACAGCACAGTAGCGCAAGTGCAGTATGGCGTATGTGTAGCATGTGTTTTTAAACGTTTCTATCATAATTGATTTATTTAAACAAATGAATCAACTTTAAATGTATCCATGAAATATAGTTGTTTCTGTCACACAAATTAATTAAATGCTGACTCATCTATCTAACATTTTATTATTACGCAGTGCATTACGGAACGCACTGCTTTTACTGTCAGTGCGGTCAGAATATGGCCGGTAATAGTGCATTTGTAAGCGGGTCAACAACGTATCGATACATTAAAAAAGCATATGTCTAAATAACCCAACATGTCATGACAAGTGTGTAAAGAAAGTGGCCCCTCTCCCAGCCGCATTTCAGCGACAGGCAGTAACAATAAGGTGCTCTAAGGAATCGGAAATGATCAAGTTTAATGTTGCATACAACATTGCGAAAGAGGAGGTGCCATTCACCAAATTTAAATCCGAAATTATTCTCATGAAGAAAAATGGATTAAACGTCAACCCGACGTATAGCAATGAGATGGCATGTGCACAATTCATTGCGGTAATAGGCGACACCTTAAAGCAAAAGACAGCTGCGAACGTCGGAAACACCACATACATGTCCTTCACGATTCACGGAGACAGACGTCTCGAACAAAGAGTGTGTGATCGTCTACAGCCGCATTTTTGCGCAAAGGGAGACGGTCAACATTTTAATTGTTTAATACTATTAAAATGTTCAATTGCACTCAAAATAACGGACGCCATTTTACTTAATGGTTGAGTTCGAAATGTTCAATTTCAGCTCAAGCACTTTAAACACCTTATTTTTCTTTTTATTTATAATTGTGCTTCAAATAAAAACACGCATCTCTCTACACCTTATTCTTGTTTAAAAATCATTCACATTATATGAAAGTTATGAACAGAGATATAAAGGTGACCTCATGGCGTCTGGCCCTGCTAAGTATTGATAAATGTTAGCCCACCCACCCAAAAGCACCACCAGCCGTCACTGTATATATATATATACAGCAAATATATATATAAACAGTATATATAGCCTATATATTAAAATATAGACATATAGATATAGATAAAGAAAATAATTAAATATATAGATAGATCCTAACGACTCCCTGATCATCACGTAGAAAATTGAAAATCAAAAACTGTAACAAGTATAAAAGAGTGGAAAATTTAAATAAATATAAATTTGTTCTCATAACACTTTAATGATTTCAATATCAAAGGACAAAACATGTCATTAAAACATCATTGGTTGAGTTAAACATGTATACCAGATCTAGGCTACTGTCCTGAAACTATGGCGATGTTGAGCTAATATAAAATATATCTTTGCTTTACTTAATGAACAAATAAACTTGAAAAGCCATTTGCATTACTTTTAGGAAGCAATATATTTGAACATCAAATCTGAAACAAATATGAATTCAGAGAATGAAGAGCATATTAACTTAAAAATAAACATAAAATACACTTGTGGCGATATCTACATCAAAAAAAGAGTTTGACCATTTACAGGGGTTTTTACAATATTACAATGACTTTTCAATGCAAGGACTACAACTATAGACAAATGTTTGCCCTTGCATTTCTATGCCTTAAACCTTGTGATGTCATCCAGCTCCCTTACTGTCCATGGGGATGGCATACATGTCATTTGGTTGCCTTTTTCTCGACTGGCTCTTCACCTGTCTTTTTAGAATTCTTATCAGAGTCTGTTTCACATTTCAAAGGGTCATTGAGTTTCTCATTTGGGTTGTCCTCCTTGTTAATTGGACCTGAAGTTCCTCTGCTTATGCCAACAGGTGTTCTATTCCAGTCCCTTCCATGAACAAAAACATTGGGTTTGTGTATCAAACGGTTTGGAGGGCGAATGAGTCCTGTGGGCGTAGGTAGTAGAGGTGTTTTATGTTTTAAAAGTCTGTTTGCTGAGTTATTATGTGGGCTGTCAAAATTAAGATGAGGGAGGCCTCCAATGCCTTCAGTTGGACTCAAAGTTTTGTTGACAGGTGACTGTCCATGTGAACCTAAACCTTCGATTTCAGGCACTTTAGGTTGAGGTTTGAGTCCTGGGCCCATTGACTTCAGACCTGGTGATCGACTCAGACCTGCCCCTTTGTTGAAATCAGAGTCAAGACCTCTTGGATCTAAATCCCTGCTGCCCTGTGACAGTGGACCTTCACTTCCTTGTTCAGAAACAAGATCCTGATTCCTCTCTGATCCTCTCCTATTAGGCCATGGATCCGCCACATTTGGACCTCTGAATCCCCCCCTAAAGCCGGGTCTACTGCCTGTCCCACGAGCACCATGATATTGTCTGTCAGAACCCTCAAGCTCTGATTCACGGTGGTCTTGCTGCCAATCTTCAATTGGATATTCACTGTCACCTCCACCTCGATATGGCCCCTCCATATTTGGCCCTCTCCCATCAGGCATGGGTCCCTCTATAGCTGAACCCCTCCTATAAGGCCTTGGCCCACTACAGGAATCTTTGTTTGGCCAGTCTTGATTACCACTACCCCTGAAGTCTTCAAAATTTGTAAATTCTGGTCCCCTACCAGACCCTGGGCCCCCTCCTCTCGTTTCTTGCCCTGGCTCTATACAGTCTGGACCGCCCCGGCCTCTTGTAACAGCACCTCTTCCCCTGAAGTTTGGCCCACCTCGTCCTCTCCTTTCATGACCTCTTCCCCTGAAGTCCGGCCCACCTGGCCCTCTCCTATCAAGAACAGGTCCCCTGAAGTCCGGACCACCTGGCCCTCTCCTATCAGGCCCTGGTCCCCCAAAATCGGTCCCATCTGGCCCTCTCCTATCCGGTTCCCCTCCCCCAAATTCTGAACCACCTGGTGCTCTCCCATCTGGACTAGGTCCCCTGAAGTCTGGCCCACCTGGTCCTCTTCTATCAGGCCCGGGTCCCCTGAAGTCTGGCCCACCTGGTCCTCTCCTATCAGGCCCGGGTCCCCTGAAGTCTGGCCCACCTGGCCCTCTCCCATCAGGGGAAGGTCCCCTGAAGTCAGGCCCACCTGGCCCTCTCCTATCAGGCCCGGGTCCCCTGAAGTCTGGACCACCTGGCCCTCTCCTATCAGGCCCGGGTCCCCTGAAGTCTGGCCCACCTGGCCCTCTCCTATCAGGCCCGGGTCCCCTGAAGTCTGGCCCACCTGGCCCTCTCCCATCAGGGGAAGGTCCCCTGAAGTCAGGCCCACCTGGCCCTCTCCTATCAGTTCCGGGTCCCCTGAAGTCTGGCCCACCTGGCCCTCTCCCATCAGGGGAAGGTCCCCTGAAGTCAGGCCCACCTGGCCCTCTCCTATCAGGCCCGGGTCCCCTGAAGTCTGGACCACCTGGCCCTCTCCTATCAGGACTAGGTCCCCTGAAGTCTGGCCCACCTGGCCCTCCCCCATCAGGACCGGGTCCCCTGCCATCTGAACCATCTGGCCCTCTCCTACCAGGCCCTGGTCCCCCAAAAGCTGGACCACCAGGCCCTCTTCTATCAGGACCGGGTCCCCTGAAGTCCGGACCAATTGGCCCTCTCCCATCAGGCCCTGGTCCCCCAAAATCTGGACCACCTGGCCCTCTTCTATCAGGACCTGGTCCCCTGAAGTCCGGACCAATTGGCCCTCTCCCATCAGGACCTGGTCCCCTGAAATCTGGACCACCTGGCCCTCTTCTATCAGGTCCTGGTCCCCGGCAGTCCGGCCCATCTGGCCCTCTCCCATCTGGTTCTGGTCCCCCAAAATCTGGACCATCTGGCCCTCTCCTATCAGGACCGTGTCCCCCAAAATCCGGAACATCTGGCCCTCTCCTATCAGGCCCTGGTCCCCTGAAGTCAGGCCTACCTGGTCCTCTCCTATCAGGTCCTTGTCCTCTGAAGTTGGGGCCACCTCGCCCCCTCCTATCAGGCCCTGGTTCCCTGAATTCTTGACCACCTGGCCCTCTATCAGGTGCTGGTCTTCTGAATTCTGGACCACCTGGCCCTCTGTCATCAGTCCCTGGTCCCATGAAGTCTGGACCAGCGGAACCTCTCCTATCATGATCTGGAACCATGAAGTCTTGACCATCTGGCCCTCTCCTATCAGGCCCTAGTTCCCTGAAATCTGGTCCATTTGGGCCTCTTCTATCAGCTCCTGGTCTCCTGAAATCTGGTCCACATGGCCCTCTCCCATCAGGCCCTGGTCCGATGATGTCAGGACCTTCTGGCCCTCTTATTTCAGGTCCTGGATCCCTGAAATCGGGAGCACCTGGCCCTCTCCTGTCTGGCCGTGTTCCACTGAAATCTGGATCAACTGGCCCCCTCACAACAGACCTTGCACCACTGAAATCAGGGCTGAAATGTGTTCTCCGATCAGGTCCTGATTCCCTGAAGTCTGGACCATCTGACCCTATCCTATCAAACCCTGGTCTTCTGATGTCTGGACCATCTGACCCACTTCTATCGGACCCTGGTTCGAGGAAGTCTGGATCAACCATCAATCCCCAATCTGGACCCCCTGGTCCTCCCCTGTCAAGCCCTGGACCCCCAGAATCTGAACCACCTGACCCTCTCCAGTCAGGCCCTGGCCCCTTAAAGTTTGGGCCACAAGACAATCTCATTCGAGGGCCATATCCCTCCATTTCCGGTTCTGTACCCTCGATATCTGGCCCTCGCATATCATGTCCAAGACTTCTACCATCTGGCCTTCTTGGTCTCTTCCTATCAGGTTCCAGTTCCTGTTCCCCACAATCTATATTGCCAAGTCCTCTAATAACAGGCTCAAATTCAATTTGTGGAATACTTTTTTCAAGCCCATCGCTTCTCAAGTCTGTCCCCGGTGCACCTCTCCTTTCAGGCCCACGGTATGGACCACTGATTCTTGGGCGTTCAACCCGTGTCACGTCAGGCCCAGGATTTTCCAAATCTATTCCTCTCCCATCAGGTGCCGTTCCTTTAAGATCTGAACCTCCGACTTCAGGTCCTGATCTATCAACTGATAGGCCTTCTTTATCTCGGCCTCTCCTACCTTCCATCCCTCTCCAACCAGGCCCTGGAGGGTCCAAATCAGGCCTTCTCCTGTCAGGCCGTGACCTCCTTAAATCTGGACTCCTTGGCCCTCTTCGATCAGAACCTGGACTCTCCCTGCCTGGCCCCGTCTTATCAAGTCCTTGATATTCTATATCTGATCTTCTCCTTTCAGGTCCGGGCCCCCTCAAGCGTGGACCTCCCCTGCCTCTCCTATCAAGCCCCGGTCCCTCTAGATCTGACCATTTTCGATCGCGTCCTGGTTCGGAGTCAGTACCCCTCATAGAAGGCCCAGGACCTTTGATATCGGTCTCCCTCCTATCAGGTACTTGCACCCGGTATTGTGAACCGTCTTGCCATTTTCTATCTAGTCCTGGGCTATCCATACGTGCTCCTCTCCGATCTGACCTTGTGCCCCTGGAATCTGGGCCTCCTTCCCTTCTTCTATCAGGCCCCGGGCCTTCAACATATGGCTCTCTCCTATCAGCTCCTACCCCCCTGATATCTGTATCTTTTGGCCCTCTCATATGTGGTGCTGTTCCTCCAACATCTGGACAGCCTAAGGCCCTCCCTGAGCTTTCCATACCTAAGCCCCTCTTTTCATCCCCTGGTCCCCTAGAATCCGAACCTCCTGGTCCTTTCCTCTCAGGTCCTGGGCCGTCCATATCTGATGCTCTTCTATCAGGCCGTGGGTCCCTTAAATGTGGGCGTCCCATCGCTCGCCTATCCTGCCCTGGACCCATCATATTTGCACCTCCTCCAGTATTTCCATGTTCCATGAAATGTGGACCTTCCCGACCCCTCTCCTCAGGGCCTGGGCATACACCTGGACCTCTTCTATAAGAACCTGGTTCTCTGATGTCTGGACCACCTGACCTGCTCATGTCAGGCCCTTGGCCCTCGATTTCTGAAGTTGTTTTTTCTGGCAACTGTCCCTTACAATCCGTTTCTTTTATAGCAGATCTTGCCCCTTTGAAAGGTTGACCACCAAACCCACTCATATTAGGCCCAGTACCTTCAATGGCTGGCCCTCTCCTATCAAGCCCTGGCCCAATGTTTCTCCATTCATCTTGTACATTAAGTACAGTGAAGGATGAATCTGACACTCTCTCTGGCCCCTTCCATTCATCTCTCACATCTAATCCTGGACCAATCAATGTTGGTTCTCTTGGCTTATGCACAACCCAGCGCCCTTCCCAACCAGGGCTACCAGTGTTTGGACCACTCCTGACCTCTTGGTTTCTATTTTCATTCTGCATGTCTGGGCACAGTATGGCTGGGTTACCTCCATCAGATCCTATGTATGGCTCTCCCATTTCCTGTTTAACATTTAATTGCAGCTCAATGGGGTTGGATCTCAGGCCTTTATTGTCTTTTCTGGCACCACCTACATTATAACCAGCCCTTTCATCTCTAAAGCTGGGCCCTGGTCTCCCCAGTTCTGGACCTAGAGCTCTTGGAGGACCCTGCCTGTCATTGTTCACACCTTTGCCTAAATTGGATGCAGCACCTTCTCTGCTTTGACTCTGACCCCTTAAACATGATTCAGGATCTGGTCTCCGTCTCTCTTCAATAAATCCTCCTTTATCTGAATGAGATTTGAAATCAGGACTTTCAGCTACAACACCAGGACTTGAATGTCTCATATTGGGTGCAAGGATTGGACTGTAATCCCCAAACCTACTAGAACCTCGACCTCTACCTCGAACATCAGTTCCTATACCTCTCATCGCTGCACTGTCACCAGGGCCTCCTTTCACATCCATCATCGCTAGTCCTCTGCTGTCTTGAATCTTAAGTTGTGGATTTGTAGCAGCTAGTGTTCCCCCTCCTCCTGGGTTAACACCTTGTGAGCTGGGCCCATGCACGTTGGAATTCAGACCCCTTATGCTTGGATCCTGCATGGCTTGCCCCAAACTGATTATATCTGGATTTTGAATGACTGGGATTTCTTGGTTTTCCATTTGCACTCTCATTCTCACATCTGACATGTTTGGTCCAGTTTTCCAACTGTCTGGGCCACCCATGAACTGCCAAAGACCTCTCATCATTGACCCTGACGTATTAGTCCCTGGCCCTATCACATTTTGCTTAGCCCCCGAAACCCCTTGTCCAATGGGTACCGGAGCTTTAGAAAAGTCCCCCCCTAGGCTTGCAAGAGTGTGCATTGGTGGTACCTTTACATCTGGTCGAGAATTATTTATCTCCAAGCCCATACTGTTGGTAACTGCTTGACCTTTACTCAAAATATCACAGTGTTTTGTTCCAATGCTTTTTGTTTCAATCTGTATACCTGGCACTTTTTGACCAGTCACGTCATCCATCTCTTCTTCCTTTATCACTCCGTCCAGATCTCCCTCTGTGTTACTTTGCGTAACAAATTGTGGTTCTGGATCAGGGCTCTGGGGAGAATCCCGAGTGGGTGGTTCAAGTACTCTCAGAGGGATAGTACACTCAATTTTGCTATTAAGGGCCAATTCGTTTTCTAATTGCAGAGTAGTACGGTTGAAGCCCTGTTGATGCCAGGTTGCATATTTGAGCGGTATAAGAGATAGTGGACGCTCTTCTTTGTTGAGGGAGGGACTGCTTTTCACATCATGGTTACTTGTTATAGCAACCGGGGTCTGTGATGTTGTCTTAATTCCCTCATGTGGTTCTGAAACAGGACCCAAAGGAGGATCACTCTGAGCACTCAACTTTTGTGATTCCTGAGGGAGCTGAGGTGAAGCTCCCACTTGGCGGTTTGGTGAAAATGATGCAGAATCTCTTCTTCTGGAAGACGGAGATTCTCTCTGTCCCCTAGAATGGCGCCGCGAGGCCCGTTCTCTGCGATGGCGGCCCTGGCGTTCGGACTGGTCCCGGGTGCTATGTTTTGACCGATCCCGTTCACTTCTTTTGTGTCTTTCTCGATCCTTCCGTCTTCGTGAATGAGATGGAGATCGCTGGGTAGCACTTCTTGAAGGACTTCCACGATGGTCTCTATCTCGCCGACTCCGCCTCTTAGGTGACTGCCGTTGTCTTCTACCACGGTGTAAACTTGAAGGGGACCCTTTTCTGGGGGAACCAGGTCGTGAACGGGACAATGAGCCATCTCGAGGCTTTGTGCCATCTCCTTGGAATATATCATCTTGCATTTCATTAAAGAGGGATTCATCCTCTGGGTCATAAGCAACATCAGAGTCTTCAATCTCTCCAGCTGAGAAATATTGTTCAGTGTCCTTAACAGTTGCATCTTGTTCTATAATGGCAGATGCTGTAATTGTTTCTTCCTTCTTGACAATTTCTAAAGTCGTATTGTTCGTGTCTGTCGACTCTGAATTCTTTGGCCCAGACTGCGCTGTACCACTTGGCTGAGAGGGAAGTAGAGCGGCCGCTGCTAGTTTTTGAGGGGGAGACATTAATGTATCAGAAACGGAAAAGTGAGCCATGAACATGCCCACTGCCTCTCTCTGTTGGCGCAGGGCCTCTTCTTGCTCCTTCAACTGCCGCTTTTGTTCCTCAATCTGTTTATTCAGGTCCTCAAGCATCCGCTGTTGTTCCGTTAGCGTTGCAGCAGAGACGACCACAATGCCGGTGGGGAGGTTCTGCAGGACAGGGGCAGTGGTGGCCGTTTCTGGAGTTGTGGCTGGTGCAGGGGCCTGGGCTGGAGCAGGGGCCTGGGCTGGAGCAGGGGCCTGGGCTGGAGCAGGGGCCTGGATGGCAGCTGGCGCCGGGCCTGTTATGGAGGTTGGAACTTGGCCTTTTGCTACCGTATTATGTTTTTTGACATCCTCAAACATAGTCTCATCTTCAGGATCATAAGCGACATCATCCTCTACAAATGAGGACGGTACCGGTAGATCTGCATGGACTTTCATTGCAGTACTTACAGCTCCGTATCCCATTGCTGGATCATACTCCTCCTCAGGATCATATGGTCGATCAAAGTCGTGGTCCTCCTCCTCCATCTCTTTGATTTTAGATTTCTGCCCGTACTGTTGAACAATGGGATCTACCATTGGGCGAGTTGTTTGAGATTTATAAAGAGGCATAGTAGCACAGACTGTTGGTACTACAGAGCTGCTCTCAGCAAGCCCCGCTGCGTCAGATGGCTTACCTCCAAACAGGCTTTTTAGGATGGTCTGCAATGGTGTTTTATGAGCTGAAGTTGCACTGGGATTATTTTCAGAATTTGCCGTTATGATAGATTGATTAGAAGAAGCAGGGCCTGAGGTAGGAACAGGGAGTGTCCTTCTGTTTGATGGTATTGAGGAGTTTGACGAAATGGTTAACGTGCCAGAGACAGCAGGAGAGGGAGGAGGTGAACAGGGGATAGGGGTTTCTGGGTCATAGGGTTGGAATATGTCTAGTTTGTCAGAGCCATAAAGAACTGGGGGTTTGGGCATCCACATGGGGTCTTTGACCGCTTGAACTTTGGGTCTTTTCTCCTCACTTTCTGGTTGTAAGCATCCTGGTCGCTTGGGTTTCTGAATAATTGCAAGCCCAAGAAGGAGATTGGGACGGTTCTTTTCAAGTCCTACGAAAAAATATTACGCAATATAAATACATTTTACATAAATTAAAATGCTTTTATCTAAAGTGACTTTGAGATTGATAGATTTTAGCTAGAAGTCAAATTGGCAATTTCAAAGATTTTCATGTAAATAAATGTTGGTTTAATCATGATGTATCGCTGAATAACATAACCAAATGGTGACTGAGCCTATGCCCCACAGATAAAAGCCTTTGCATTTGTAGTTTTAAGAACTGGGTGATGGAGGCCAAACTGTTTTTATCACTGGGAAAGATTACAGCTTATCACCAAAGCGATCAAAACAAAAAAATCTTCGAGATTGATACTTTAAGCATTCAACATAAACCCTATGTTTTCCTATGTTTTTAACACACAGGGTTAGGGTTAGGGTACAATTAAAAAACAAGTTAAAGCATTTACACACCGGGTCCTTCGAGAGGTTGCAAAATGGATGGGATGGCCTCTTTTGCACCGATCGGAACCAGGTACATGTCCTTGATGTTGCTGGTGCTGTTAGCCACCACACCGAAGCGCCTTCTGCTGCTAAAGTAGGAGAACAGGGACACGTAGGCAACCTCCTCTTCTTCAGTGGCAGGGAGGAAGCGGACCACACAGAGCTCCTATCCAACAAATGAGTGGAATCATTTTAAAGGTCGGAGTTCAACATTTAATCAGTGATTATTTCAGAATTAAGCAAAAACACTGGAATTAGCAAAACATAACTTGCCTTGGTAACTGAGGTTTTCAATCTCTCAACATAATCCCATACAGTTTGAGGCAGGATGCGTCCACCAATCTGTATGGTATCAGGTAGTTCCTACAGCAAGAAAAAGATGACTCATATAATACAACTCTTCAATTATTGTTAGTGTTTATGTTACAATTTTCAGCTGAAGTCCAACAACATTAATGTGCCACTCAATTGACACTTATCAGTCAACCGTAGCTGTCAACCGACATGAAAACATACAGCATGTGAGGCTAGTGAAGAAAGGATGAAATAAATAAACAAAAATAAAAAGTAAATACCGATTTGAGGAGTTCGCCCGATCCAGACACCACGTAGCCCTTTGTCATAAACTTGGCCACACTCAGCATGTTTAGAAAGCCCTTCCACAAGATTGTCTGTTTGGCCAGAAACTGAGTCGTTTCACCATCAGCAGTTGAATGGGAGTGCATGTTCCTGAGAAAATAAAACACAAGGACGACCATGTCGAATATGAGCACACACACCTTTGAAAAATATCAACATTGTTAATACTTTTGTGTCAAGGGAAACAGGGCCAAAGAATCGTTGTAAGCCAATTACTATATAAATCCTGAATGAGAAATTCAGGCTTCACAGCCTGAAGTACAGGACAAAAGTAAGTAAGTGCAATAAGCAGGGCGATGAGCAGGAAGAGCAGAAAATGTTTGCTAGCCTACACTAAGGTTCGGGATAAGGGGCTCATTGTTCCAACATACCTTGCAGACGTTTGATAGAGCCTGAGATCGGCAGATGGAGAGGGCTTCGTCAGGATAGACCTGGGCATCGGTGGCGGGGGAAGTGGCATGGCTGGTGGCATAGTCCTCTCAGAGCTAGCCACTCTCAGAGCGGCGTAGGGTGCCATCTGGTTCTGAGCTGGGCGACTTGGAACGGCTGGTCCGCTGGAAAGGGCTGAGGACCTGTTGGCAGCCGTGCGGGGGTCACGCCTGTTGATGGTCACGACGGAGACGGCTGGAATGACGACAGGTGAGTAGGCTCTGGTGGGGGGCTTCGCCTTGAAGCCATCCGCAGTCGGGGACGCGGGGGAATCCATGACGGGCGAAGCTGGGGACTCTAGGACATGCAAGGCCGGAGACTCCATGACCGGGGAGGCAGGAGACTCAACGATGGAGAGCTCTGGAGAGTCGATAACGAGGCGGGATGAGGGGTCCAGCAGGGGGTTGGTAGGGGAGTCCATGTCAGGGGAGTCGGGTGGGGCCCGCAGAGGGGATTCGTCTCCAGCACAGCTTCTCCAGGGGTTCTCTGGGGGTTTGCTGTATGAGGTGCGCCCATAGTCACGCTTGTCCCTCGGGTCAGAAACCTTTGATCTCTTCTGCGCTGGTTCAGCGTCCTCTTCGGTTATCTGCCCTATAAGCAGAAGAAGTGTTGGTACAATTGGAACTCCCAGCACCAGCGATGAAAACTAATAATTAATTACTGCAATTCTGAATGTAATGATTATTGTGTGTGTACTATTAAGTCTCCTATAATGTAGGGAGGGAGATCATTCACCTGTACATATCCTGCATTTAAGGTCAAACAGGTGAGTCTTGTGCTCTGAAGTTGTGTCTTTCAGCATACAGCTGAGCATGTCCGGAACAGAACTTGTTTTCCCAGGCTGGACTGGTCTGGATCTGGCTGCGAGGGGAATGCCTCTCTTCTGCTCCTTATGATGCAGACGCACACAATGAAGCATAATCACCATATGTTAGTATTCGTTTAGCAAACAATACAGCCCAAGTGAATTACATAACAGCATAAGTATAAATAAGAGAGAGGAGCGCACCATGGTTTTCTCAGACTTGGGAGTACTCAGACTAGGCAGGTCAACCTTCACTGCATCTGGCTTCTGCAGGGAACACTGTGGTGCTTTGCCATCCGTTTCCTTAACCTATCATAACAAATAAAAGGGAAAACAGAGTTGACAAGAGTACACAACACTCAGGACAGATCTCAATCACAGCTTATTCTCAGCTTGTGTTTAAAGGAAATAGGACTATGGTTTGCTGGTGACAGGCGTGTTTCATATATATGTGGATGTATACGTGTGAAACTTGGTCGGAATGGAATGGGTTATATATATGCACTTGTTTAATCAAGGAATCAGGGATTTTAAGTGATTTCATGGCATCATTTTTTTATACTCGTTATTTGAATGTTGACAGAGGTGACTAGAGTGCGGAGATGCACCAGCAGAACGACATGTTCAGGGTTTGTATCATCCTGACTTCAAATGTTGCGTTTTTCAGTTCCGTTTTTGTAACGGTACCTCTTGGGTTTCTTTGCCACTAGGTTCAGGAACCTTGGTGGCCTGCATGTCCTTCTGGCTCATCCGGGCCAGCCTGAAGGGACTTATCTCTCCTCGTATGACCCGGAACAGCAAACCCTGAGGGGACGGAGAACAGGATGCACTCATGAGGCAAGGCTGAATCTCGGGGGATGGGCTAATACCTGGTAGCTAATCAGTTAGTCAATTAATTTAAACTCAAGTAAAGAAATAATGGGATTTTGCTACAACTTTAAATTATTTCAACATAAATGTTTGCTTATTATTCCAGCTATAATTAAGAGGTATTCAATTATTAACATAAACATTAAAGGATTATTTTTACGGACCTTGTTCTTGGGATCTTTCAGGTTGAACATTATGGTTCGGTATTTGTTCATGTACTTGCTGTCCGTGTTGCGGAAGATGTCAAACATCTCCATTTCAATGCTGGTGACGAGCTTGCCAACGTCACTCTCTGACATATCCAACTCTCCACAACTGGTCACCCTAAAGAGAAGAACAAATTGTGTCCATTCAAAGATCAGAACATTAAGCATTAACTGCACACACACATTTTGAGAGTACGGGTTCTAAACCGTCCTGCCAGCGAGCAGACGTTGGTCCTCACCTCTTGAACAGGATGCTGGTAAGGGAACGCTGGATGCTCTGCCTGACCTGGTTGTTGGTCTGGGAGGGGCGGGAGGAGGGGGCGATGGGGGCGGGTGCGACAGGCAGAGTCCGCGTTTCGTTGGCGGCCACCGGGCCAGAGGAGGGCGGAGGGCCCGCCGCAGGGCAGGGTCCCTGACTGGGCGGGGGCGGAGCTGCTGCTGCCGCCGCCGGCTGCTGCTGCTGCTGCTGCTGCTGCTGCTTTTTGGGAATGATGAATGAACCCTTGGCCAGCCTCAGGGGCGGCACCAAGAGAGGTCTTGAGGACGAGGGGCTGGGCGCCACGGGGGTTGGTGTCACGTTGGGTTTGTTGAGGTTGGCGAGCTTGTGCTGAGGCGAGCCCAGCCGTTGTTTCTTGGCGACACCGCCAGTGGTCAGTGTCTTCTTGGTCCTGCCCTGGGTGCTGCCCTGGGTGCTGCCCTGAGGCAGGGGTGTGTCGGCGGTGACGGGAATGGAAGAGGAAGTGGCGGTGTTGGGCTCCTGGGGCACGGAAGGTACAGATTCCCCTTTTGCCTCCATATGTTCAGGGCCCTTGTTTGCTGAAAACCATAAGAGAACAGGGCATTTAGAACGGTACGAGTCCTCATTGGATCATTAATGTGCTACCAAATGTATTATAAGTAAATCGATTTATAAATGTTTTGGCTCTGATAACATTCCTATTTCGAGTGTCCCCCTGTGATGGGGTTATTGGATACATTAATATTTCATGCCTAGTGGGGAATCTCATATGCACAGGATACGCGTGCAGTGTGCATTATCACCACATCCATCATGTGTGTGTGAAAATGTGAGCCCAGGGCTCTGTACAGCATCTACACTGGTAATAAGGGTTACAACAAAGAGAAAGCAGGCAACAATTGGACGATATGTAAAGTAGCAGGTTCATGACGTGTGCTTTGCAAATGTCCCCGTGCCGAGCACTTCTGCATCTTTGTAGAGCCTTACACAATGGCTCAATTATCAGAGCAGTGCTTCATACGTTGAAACAAAGGAAGGAACATGTTTTGGTAATTAATTATTATTCTTGTTTGAAAGAAAAGCTAAAAAAGTGATGTTGTTGGAACTCTACATTTTCACTGTGTGTGTGTGTGTGTGTGTGTGTGTGTGTGTGTGTGTGTGTGTGTGTGTGTGTGTGTGTGTGTGTGTGTGTGTGTGTGTGTGTGTGTGTCTGTGTGTATGTGTATGTGTGTGTGTTATTGCTACAGCCAGTTGCCATAACAACATGATCACTACCGACAGAAGACCAACACATGCCTTGGCTATGCTCATAATGGGCTCATTAAGCTCACAGCGACTATAAATAGAACGTTACTGACAATATCCGTTATAGTAAATTGTAATTGAGTGGAAAATTCAACATTTAAATGATGAAGGGTTTAAGTAGGTCTGTATGAAAGACCAGTAGACACCAACATTGTAGAGCTATTGAACAGAAAGGAAGAGCTATTGTGTAAAGGTATTGCTGATGGGTTACAGCTAGTGCAAAGACCATCAATGACCCCAGCACTCTTAATAATAATAATAATTATAAAACAGCTCAGATATTTATTGTGATACAATCCAGATCAAGATTCAAGATTCAAGTTTGCCATAAGCATATATATCTTGGCTCGGCAGCAATTCATTTCAAAATGTGTAAAAAAAAAAAAAGATTGCTCCGGGGTTTGCTTTGGGTGGTGCCATTGTTTCTAATTTTTATTTTGCAGACTGCAATCCTCCTTGTTCATTGTGAACCGTAACTCCCTCCCCCAAGCAGTCATTGGACCTATCAGACATTTTCAAAAGAGGCTTTTGATGGGCTTGAGGCCAGAATGAACTGCTGAGGAACAGAACCTGAACTCTCAACATCAGGTGGTCTCACGAGGCTCACTCCGAAAAGCACAGGAACAGAAACTGCCCGTAGAGGTATCACTTTGTGTTTGATGTGCCAAGATAAAGTGCTACACTTTTGTATGAACAGGAATGGTGGACCGTATCGTTTGTGTCCAGTATAGCTTGTTGTATAGCTATATCTGAAAGATTTAATACAGTGTTGAACAGTTTCTTTCGAAATTCCTCTTCTCTAAAATCAATACCTGACCTTACATTCTATAGGTGCCTCAATTTGACAAACATAATGTCGACAGGTTGGCATTGTGCATTCAATGCACATCTGTACCGCACATGTATGCAAAATTCAAATGGCAATGCAATTTGCAATTCAATTAGTCATTACATTATGCACTTATTAAATGTATAATTACATTATACATTTAATAATGTAATTTGAAAATACGTTATTCAAAGTGTATTTTAATATGCAAAGTGACAATGAAATCGTCAATTCAATTTGAAAAAGTTATAACAATAAAAATAGAATAACATTTCTATTTCACAATAACAAATCTTATTTGTTGTTTTATTGGTCCTTAATGTGCTGAGTAAACAAGGTGCAAGTAAATAAGGTGCAAATTGATTCCGGAATTGATTTTTGTTAGAGGACCAATCACAGCCCTAGCCATCTCCGTTGCGTCTACAGATAGTTTAAAAATATAGGATGAGCACGTAAGCTACGGAGAGGGAGAGGGCTCTCCGTGTCTATGTAAAGCACTTTACGGAGGAGTATAAACCGGCCTTTACCAGAGAATGTCTAATATTTGGTTGGGCTGACGAGGAAGTGACGTAGTTCTTGCCCTGACACGATACGCTTTGCAAAATCTTTTGCAAAATCTTTGGCAGATTGAAATGTCACTTGAATTCTGCAACACACAGAGCGTGGTGAAGTGCATTGCAATCACGTGGGCACTATAGCTTTTCCATTCTAATAAAGGCACTAAAAAAATGTGACATGCTATTCTATTTCTATTGTTATAACTTTTTCAAATGGAATTTAGGATTTAATTGTCACTTTGCATATTAAAATACACTTTGAATGACGTATTTTCAAATTACATTATTAAATTGCAAAATGAATTGTCAATTGCATAATGTAATGACATATTGAATTGCAAATTGCAAATTGCATTGCCATTTGAATTTTGCTACATATATGCATCCATACACATGCGATATTGTGTGCATGGTCAATCTTTAGAAATCGTTGTTTTTTATACAAATTAAAGTTTTGGAGCCAGTTGATTTGCGAGGTCGTATTTAATATATATATTATATACTTCAAAGTAAAAAGATCTATGTATTTACGTATGTATGTATGTATGTATGTATGTATGTATGTATGTATGTATGTATGTATGTATGTATGTATGTATGTATGTATGTATGTATGTATGCATGCATGCATGCATGCATGCATGTATGTATGCATGTATGTATGTATGTATGTATGTATGTATGCATGCATACATTCATGCATACATTCATGCATGCATGTATCTATGTATGCATGTAGGTTGTATCTCTGCAAAAAAAAAAGAATGCAAGTGCCATGTGAATCACAGTTGCCTTTTCGTTTTGAAAAAAAAAAAACTACGGTACCTAAAATAACATTTTGGGTCGGTTACCCTTTAGTCAAAACGAAAAGTCTTTGAGGAATTGGCTGAGAAATTGGGAACATCACTCCTGCGGGATTGAGTGCATGGTCAATCTTCAGAAATCTTTGCTTTTTTCATACCAATAAAAGTTTGTAACTGTGTGCTCGTGTTTGTTAACTCTGGTATGTTTGCCCCCCCCCCCCTCCAGTTCAGACAGATTTCCAGACATGGCTCGGGATCGGCCCAATCACAGCCGCTCCAATATTGGAACAGGCGTGATGCGATTAGAACCAAGAAGGCTGTTGCTAATGTGTCACATGTTTGATCTGATTGGTTGTAGGTCTTTTCAATTGCATCCAGAAGCCATTGATAATAACACCCCTTGGAAATCGAAAATTAACTGAGCAGTTGATGACTAATACTAATATGCGAATCGTTCTGGCAATGTCCGGCAAAAAGAAAGTCACTCAGTAATCAATTACTTCCAAACTGAGCCTTTGCATGCTATTAAATAAATACTAGATATTCATCAAGCCATATATAAATAATTTATCTAAATATCCTACTATATGGTTTCAACGATGGCCGCCCTAACAAACTCAACCTCTGAATATCCAAGGTCTGATTTCCCCATGCATTAATTTGGAGAAAAAACAGCATTTCTTATGTCAAGATAATGAAACTGCTCACAGAAGGAGAGCAGCATTTCAGGTAGCCTCGGCGCGGCCGTTTGGGCCACAATAGGGTTCAAGGATACCGTTCTCACCATAACAAACCATACCAAATCTATAGGAGCAGAATCACCCTACTCTAGTTTTATCTAAGGTTTACAATTGGTGTTACTTCCAAAAGTAGCATTTCACGTTCACATCACCGATTCGTCAAGGGTTAACCCTAAGATTTAAAGGTGTGCTGGACTTGATTGTGATCTGGTATAACGATTTAATCGAATGGAGGCTTTCAGGCTACCCACTTTGGATCGCAATCCCACAATCCAAGTACCTTTATGGGAAAAGTATTGTGACTGCTGTCTGGCTATTCGATGGACTTTCCTCCAAGGTGATATTATATCACCAGGTGTGAGTTTGATTATCCCATTATCTGCCTCTTCTGACATCACAAGTGGGCGTGTCCACCTAGATGTATGCTGGATATAGAGCTCGTATGTCCGCCCCTTCTGGTAGACCCCCATGGGACCTTTGAGATTGTAAAATATGAATGGGTTTCAATGGAGAAAGTGATTATTTTCCCTTCCCAGTCTTTATATGCCCTGGATTATTGATTGTGGATTTAAATGATAATTGTTCATGTCAAGAGTTTGACCATTTATTGTGCAATTGTTCAGTTAAAGGCTGTAGAGGAAAAACAATGAGAAAGACTACACGTCTCGTACGTGACGTCACGCTCCCTGAAACTGGCGCGGACAAGACCGTCAATCTCCCCATTGGCAAAACTGAAAATCGACACATGCCCCGACTTATAATGGTTTTCACCTCCTTCGATGCTGTTATCCTCCCCTTGGAAAAGTGCGGTGAAGTGGAGCAGAGAGATCGCCATGTCTGTACAAGAGCGGCCTCACACAAAACCTAACATTATCAAACTTCCTCACTAATTGTTTTTGTTTTCTTTACATGAAAAATTATAATTTAAATCCACAAACAACCTATGTGTAATCCAGGGCACATGAAGACCAGGACCAGCAAATAATTACTTTCTCTTCATTGAAACCCATTCAATGAAGAGAAAGCCCTGAGGTTCCATGGGGGTCACCCGTCAGTTTACCAGCCTACCCAGTGGATTGCATGGACCTATTAAAGAAAGGACAGCGGATTAAAAAATGGCGCCCATTCATTCCTATGAAAACTGCTCAATGGCGCCGGGCAACATCAAGGAGAGATTTGCTTCCGCATCATGGGAGCCCGCCACGCCCTAGTGCATGACGTGCCGGATGTAGAAATATTCTCGTTGTCTAGCATTGTTAGCATTGTAGCATCATAAGCGAGAGGTCTGTCTACACATCCCTCGGCGACTTTAAGTAATAAAAAGTCAACACAGTGCCTAAAAACAGCCGACGTCATTCATGTTAAGTAAAAGGAAAATCCGGACACGAGAAGTTAACGGAGCCGTGCACTGAGCCCTCTCGGAGGCCGGGCCGAAACAACATGTGTTCTACTACGACTCCTTTCAGCTGCCCACCCCTCCTACTGCTTATAAAACGCTTGAGGTGGCGTTTTTTTTAAAAGAGAAAACTTACATTTTATAAGTACATGGTATAAAGATAATAATGAGCCTTTGATTGATATCCAGACATAAGTACATGGTATAAAGATAATAATGAGCCTTTGATTGATATCCAGACATTTTTTTCTGCGGAGACACATTCCTGTTCCCCACTTGTATTAGAGTGAACAGAGATATCTACTTCTGGGCCCCTTGTATCGTGGGACCCGTCCACAGCCCGCATAAACAGCTGCAATAACAGGCTTGGCCGCTGAGCACTGGAGGATTGCGGAAGTATTCACTGTTCCCAGGGGCTTGGTGGATTGTAGCAAACGTTGCTCATCCATCCGACATACATCTAGGTGGACAGGCCCACTTGCGATGTCGGAAGATGCCGATTTTCAAAACTGCTTGTAACTGCTAATCACACTCACACCTGGTGGTATAATGTGTCACCTTTAAGACGTAGAAACACCAAAAGTATTTATACTTATATTTTCCCTCGATTTGAAATCAATCGTAAATCTGTATTTTAATCAATTGAAATGTTTGTATTTTGCCATACACTTTTGAAATCTGATTAAAAAAAACAAGTCAAGGAAAGAAACGGGGCACAGTCGTTTGTTTGAGGAATTGGGGGAGGGGGAAACACACCCACAAACACTGTGGGTGTGTGTATTAGTCTGTAGGCCTACATTACTCTGCCATTGTCTCTGTTCTGCAGGACTTCACCTCAGGACTAAGGGAATAGTGTACATGCCTTGGATGTTATCAAAGCATTTCTGGTGCTTGTGTTTAACGATTGGCTGAGCAGCCCTCTGCATGATCTTCTGTGTGTACAGAGCATATGTTGTGATTTAATGGATGTTTGAGAAGGTTGTTGGTGAAGAAAACAACAAAGAACTAGAGTTAAGAATGTCAGAGAGGACTAACAAGCCCCAATGACAATCGGACCCCTAGTTGGTTTAGGTAGCACACCGTCCCTAAAGCCAGAGATGATTGAGGGACCAGAATTCAATGAAGTTCTAAACGTTCCACAATATCATGCTACCTTGGAAACTCTGAAACCTGTGATAAGTGCAGTGTTAACATGTTGATCTTAGTGTGACAAGTGGGAGAGATGAAGAGGTTGACAAGGATTAATGGTAATTATGTCAAAGTAAACTTAAGTATGACATGAATATGAAATGAAATACACTGCCATCATAGACTATTGTGATTTCTTTAACTGAGAGGACCAGGACACATTTCGGTACATTGTGTGCGAAGATATTTCTACTTAAATAAGTAATTGGTATAGTATATACATATATTGTATAGTCAATATTATAGATATTGAAGGACATTTTTTGGCTGAAACTAATGTTAACGTAAATTACTTTTATATTTGTTGTAACTAAGATTCCATTGTATTATTCAAAACAGCTTAACTTAATTAGTTCCGTTTGATTATTAAGCAAAAACCCGTAATCCCTTTAAAAATGTAAAAGGTGGTGAAGCTGTGCTGGTCCCTGCATCTCGAGAGATGTGGACAAATCCTCCACAGCCACTGCAAGGCTTGGTGGTTGTTGTGGCTGAAAAGTGTTGCACTGTTATGTAAATGGCTCCAAACTGACCAAGCGCCTTCTCGACCAAGTGCTAAAAAATCTCAATATACCTTCTGAGACTCATCTTCACTGGACAAATTCACAAGGACTCCTTTTGGTTGTTTGACGGGTGTGTTGTTAAATTAGTTGATTCACTCATAAAAAAACACTGGCTGAAGACTGGATGGATCGTCTCTGATGATTTAATCAATTACTGTGGTGATGAAGGGAACTTAATGGCATGGACAGAAACGTTTGTTGATGGAGGGTTTTAAGATGCTGCAGGCAACATTCAATAGTTGTAAAGAGAGGGCAGAAATTAGAATGGAGTTTGAAAGTGTAGAAGAAAAAAAAACACATCCCTCTCAGATATAATAGCTTATTGATTGCTCGGGCCTTTCTAACCAATTGCACTCAAATTAAAGCTCTTAAATTTTTTATCTACCAAACATTTAGGTAGCTATAAAATATATATATATATATATATATATATATATATGATTCTTTGTGTAATCATTTGTAAAATATACATAATATGATTAAATAGAAACTCTTGGCTCCTAGTTTTCCCATTAGAAAATATATGGCTACATTACTTTGATGTCTGTTTATGTATAATTATGAAAAAAAAAAAAAGGTTAAATCATCAATAGTAATGCGTCAAAGATGTACCCTTGCAGAACTAATTGTATTCCAACGTCATTTTTCTTTGAGCAGGAACTATTTTTAATAATGGCCTCTGAACATACGTTTTTTGGTCGTACAGCTCTCAGTCGGCCAGCAGAGGGTGCTTATGCACTACATATATAAAGAAGACAAAAAGGTCAAAATGACGATCCCGACGACGACCTGACAAGACCTTTTTAACTCAAAACTGCATCGAATAAAACGACATCCAACATGTATTTGCGAACAAAAGGTTTCGGTCGTAATAAACAGCCAATTGCTTTTGAAAAAGGATAAGACTGCTGACCATCTCCTCCACTGCCAAGTATAGCCAACCATCTTGTAGACCTAAAAGGACGTAAATATTCTCCTACTCCATTAACCCACACTAAAGCCACAAATCAATGTGTCCAATGCGTATGTCTGCATGTTGTAGTTCTGTAAAAAAAGGTTCCATTGCAAAAATATCCCAATATGCCAATCTGAAGTGTGTGTGTGTGTGTGTGTGTGTGTGTGTGTGTGTGTGTGTGTGTGTGTGTGTGTGTGTTTCCAGTCCGAACACAGCTGACTACGGCCAGAAATGACAAGGCAGCAAGTCTGGTCAGATGTCTGCTGATTGGAGTTATGTGAGAAAGAAGCTGCTCTGGCACAGATTTTACGATCATAAATGCAATAAAAACATTAATAACGTACGGTCACACCATGTGCAATGCTTAATTTAGTAGGCTGTGTGCTACAGGGCAACGGTAAACTCTGGACTCCAAGGGGCCCATGTGCAGCCTCAGATCTTTGTGCTACGATCAATCTTTTGCACTGTTACATACATTTTTGTAGATGACCAATATCTGACAAAGTGTGACCAGATCTCTGCCCTGAATGGCTAGACATGCGGCCAGTTACAATTACTATTTCTATGTTTCATCAAACAGAAAGTATCCTAATTGCAACTTTGCATAAAAAGTATTAGCATCTATTGCTAATATTAATGTGCAAAGGAGGAGGAGCCAGCAGCAACACATGAAATAAAACAGTCCAACCTGTTGTTAAATGGCCAGAGATCAGATAAGTGTCTGATATAGGACCACATATGACCCTGATTCAGATCAGATTCCTGTTATGAGGTCGTAAAATAAAGTAACCTGAATACATGTTATGTGGTCCCTAGGTGTGTGTGTGTGTGTGTGGGGGGGGGGGGGGGGGGGAGGAGGGGAATTCCTGAGTGACTAAATGTCTGCAGTATCGATACCCCAGTACCAGCTGCGCTTTCTCACTCTCCTTCCTCCTACAGCGAGCTGACAAGACACACAGCACTGCAGGGCCCACGGAACCCAGTGTCCTCTGACTCACTCGTATGGTCATCCCTCGCAGTAATTCGTCCCTTACTAGTCTTTCGGCTGTCATACCTTGTAAATATGGTATATTTATTTTTTAATAAAAAAATCTAAAAACTTGGATGGCATAAATTCGTTCCTGTGGTATCAAGAAGTCGTACGTGTCATGACACACACATTGTATGCAGACGACAAGTATGTATGTATGTATGCATGCATGTTTGAGTTGTATCTCTGCAAACAAATTAATGTAAGTGCACATGCCATGTGCATCACAGGAGGATTTTCACTTTGACTGAAGGGCAATCTACCTAAAATTTGTTATTATAACACCTTATAAAATTATCTCAGATGTGGTTTTGCTGAGACAAATCCATGCATCATAACCCACAAATCATTAAGATAGCCCTTGCTTGTTCGACCCAAAGGCAACTATAGTTACTCTTGCCTTTTTAAATTTGCACATCTCCTTTAGGAAACCTTCATGTGCCATGATGCCCGAAACAATGCAAGCCACTTACTACCTATCTATAAGGCAATGAATATTTACTTCTCTTTCTGCTACACATGAAACCTGGTGATGCAAAATGTATCAGTGCTCAGAGGTTGGGGAAGAGAAGTTAGGACTAGATGACCAGTTAAAGGAGACATATTATACCACCAGGTGAGATTGTGATTAGCCGTTACAAGCTGAAAATCTGTGTCTTCTGACATCACGAGTGGGCGTGTCCACCCAGATGTATGCTGGATAGATGAGCAACGTTTGCTTCAGTCCACTGGGTAGGCTGGTAGACTATCCAGCACACATCTAGGTGGACACGCCCACTTGGGATGTCGGAAGATGCAGATTTTCAAAACGGCTTGTAACTGCTAATCACACTCACACCTGGTGGTATAACATGTACCCATTAAGATGACTGGAGTCTCTGCTACAGGGTGAATAGTTTGTTGCTGTTGGCCAAGTTGTGCAAGAAATCCAAACTTTTCCCTAAATGTTGGTGTTAAGAAACACATCCTTTTTGTTCCTTAGAAAGAAGTGCTATTGACCACTGAATCCTGATGCAATGACGTGTAGAGGTCGTATGTATGCATGATTCCTGAATCCTGAATCCTAGATGATAAAACCTTTGCAGCCCCAAACCCAAAAAAATGATTGTGTTCCACACGGGCTGAGGAATTTGGAACATGTAACTCACTCAGGCCTGCTACGTCTTTAACTGCCAGTTTTCTTTGTGGAATGGTACCGACGGCTTTTTGGGTGGAGGCCGCTGATGCTTTTCTCTGACATCATCTTCATTGTTGACACCTTGGGATCGGTCTGTGCACCCAGATGTCAGTCCTCCCATTCCACGGCCGGGGTGGAGCACCGTGGCTTGTCATTCATTCTTGAACCCCCCCCCTCGCCCCGATTGACCCAGTTTTACCCAAGTTATTACGGACAGTTGTATGGTTTGATGGCTGGCCAGAGAGTAATGGTGTATGCGTGTCAATGTTTGTGTGTGAAAGAGGATGAATGACTTAAAGCCCTGAGAGCTGCACTGTACTATCCATGAACTTTTCCTTCAGTCAGAAAAGTTTGTGCATCAGATTCCAACGGACAAGGAAAGTGTTTTGTGATTGATATTGAATGTAGTGTGTATGGTCGTGGGTGTCCTTCCTTTCGAAATATAGAAGAAAGTTGCTTTGTGAGTTTGTTCTCCTGGTGCAGATGCTATGTAGGTCACAGCAATTTGTGTGTCAAGCAAAAAAACAACAACTGGTGAGCAGAAGAGAAATCCAAAGCAGACCAACGTTGTTTTGCTGCTACATCCCCAAGCAACAGGCCATGGACCGATTCAGTGGTAGTGGTGAGTAGGACAACGCTGAATGTTCTTCTTCCTCAAGGGCAGGTTATCACCCCAGAACTCAACCTCATTAAGCAACCCGTCATGTATTCACCAAATGCTGAGTATACAGGGGTGTCTGCTTTCTCATAGGGTTTCGAACGAAGGTTGAGGATCGATGGGCACTATTTAAGGCCAACCCAGCTTTTAAACCTTTTCCCAAAAAGAAAGTGTGTTGATGCCGGCTATCTGTTAGATAGCAGATCATTACTGAATGTACTGTATGGACTAAAATTGTGGGCTAAAAAGTATAGTAACAGTATAGTACAAAACTTAAAAGGGTTTACTGAGAGGATGAGTATACAATTGCATATACAAATATATGCTGATCAGAAACCGCAAGAAAGGGCCAAACTAAATAAAAGGGCTTGCCTACTAACAATCTGGAGAAATCACTCACAATATTTTGGACCCTAAGATATTCATATTTTAAGATGACGTGGGAGTTTTGAATGCGACTGTCATTTCCAGAGAATTGTGAAAGAAGATAACTAAATCTGCAGTGTTAGGTTACGAGTTAAGGTGTTGGGGGGGGTTCTTCTATGTCAAGTTCTTCCAATTTGCCCTGTCTTTCTTCACTGTTCAATAAAATAATTGTACAGCGTATGCTTTGTAACGTGTACATTGGCAGTAGTGTGGCAGTGCTGATGGTGTTCACATTGATATTGGGAACTGGAGTATTCAGACCAATTCCTGCTGTACGGGGTGGTTTGTGTCTATTCAGCTTCTGCATCGGTACTTTGAAAACGTGGTTTTGAGTCACATTTGCAACCAAATTGAGTGTGGCCGGTATACTGAAATGCAGACCCCTCAAGATTGACATGTACTGAATATAGATGTACATTCACTGAAGAAAGCAAAATAAAAAAGCGAACATACTTACCCATTGCTGAACTCTGCTAAATAAAATCTTTGTGTGTGTGTGTGTGTGTGTGTGTGTGTGTGTGTGTGTGTGTGTGTGTGTGTGTGTGTGTGTGTGTGTGTGTGTGTGTGTGTGTGTGTGTGTGTGTGTGTGTGTGTGTGTGTGTGTGTGTGTGTGTGTGTGTGTGTGTGTGTTCCCTTGCCTGGGACTACAAGTTGGAGATGTTGGCCTGTTTGTGATTTCACTGATTCATTTGAGGGTCTGTCGTGAGCCAGTTGGATGTGTTTGTGCAGTGAAAGATACCTACAGGCCATGCACAACACAGGCGACGCCTCTACAGGAGCAGCCTCAACTGCACTGAGGCTGGAATGACAGTCGAGGGGAGACGCTGCCTCTTTCTGACCCCCATCACCTTGCTGCTCCTCTTCATGTTCCTTCAGTTGCTCTGCCACACTCTGAGTCACCCCACCCGACCTCTGACCCTGTGGACAAAACATCGACCACAAAGAGTAAAGAACCAATACTCACGAGACCAGAGTATGTATCTTACAGGGAAATGAGGATGATAAGGTTGAATCAAACACAAACAAGGGAAAATGAGCACAGAAAAAGCACGTTCAGACTATGTTTGATTCTTTACCCTGGCGGCAGCTTTTCTCTGCGGTCGACTTCTGGGCTTGGGCTCGGTAAGGGACTTCATGGTGACTGCTGCATGCTTGAGGATACAATCAGTGCCACAGTACACAGAGTCTTGCAAGGCCTGTTTGGGGCAACTGGGGCCGATGCAGAGAGGAAACGAGCTGCCCGTCTCCGTCTTAATCTCAGGCGCTGGCCCGGCCTGCTCCGGCGTCACCTCAGCAGCCCCCTGAAAGCAGAGTTCAGTCTTAGGCCGTGTTCTAAACTACGATCATACATCCAGCTGGAGAGCACCTGAGATGGATCATACATCCAGCTGGAGAGCACCTGAGATGGATCATACATCCAGCTGGAGAGAACCCGAGATGGATGGCAGTCACACCCAGCCGAGGTTCACGTCGACAATATGGTCACATGCATTACGTTGTATAAATTTAGCTGACGCTTTTGTCTGAAGAGATGTACAATAGGTGCATACAACATGCCTCTAAGCGACAACTCCCATGTTCACAATCATGATGGCAATCTTCTTTTCATTCTTCTTTGGTTACATAAACACAGAACTCAAAACATTAGAAAATAAGATATACATTGTTGGCAAAAAAGACTTTCAGCAGTTCAACCAATATGCCAGGGCTCTATTCCCTCCTACCTTGCTTTCCTGCTGCTTGGGGACCTCTACTACTGTTTCGACAGAAGCAGTAGATGCGAGAACATTCGGCAAGCCTGTTGGAATTGCTCTCTCAGACAAATCTTCAGACGGGACGTCAGCAAGGAGTGATCTTTGTTTCTTGTTGGTGCAGGTAGGACAGTTGTACTCTTCTCTTCGCCTCTCCATGGAACGACCCTGTGCTTCGCTGATGCCAACACAGTCTCCGTGTAACCACTCCTGGCAGCCATCGCAGCAGATCATGAACCTAGGAGACGTGGACACGAGAAAATAAATGATAGCCAGGAGGGGCTTACAAACGTTAAAGGCGCTTACGTTGCAACGAGTGACGAGTACCTTTTGTTGTGTTTCTGACGGCAGATACAGTACAGGGCGTTGGGGTCGTAGCCTTCGCTGTCGGAAATACTCGAATAGCCCCTCTCCTCATCAACTCTCCCGTCCTCTGGATCGTCATATTGGCCTGGGGTGCCATCGGCAGACTGTTCAGGGTCACTGTCCAAGATTATGCAGTCAGAGTCTATAAGTTTGCTGGGACTGTTGGATGAGTCCAACACCACCACCTCCTTTGGACTGCCTTCTGGCTTTTGTTGTTCGTGCAGCAGTGACAGTGCTTTCTGACTCACTAGAGTATGATCTTCATCATCGTCTGCAGTGCTGGACTCTAGTTCCACTGCTCTGCCCCTTCCACGACCCCTCCCTTTACCTCTGCCCCTACCTCGCCCTCTCCCCCTACCTTTCCCACGGGCCTTCCCTCTCCCTCCACGGCCGGTTCGGCCTTTGGATGTCAGCTGTTCCTTCAGCTGCAGGAGAGTCAAGTTGTCGCTGTCATCTTCTTGACTGGAGATCATAAGCACTTCCTGGTTTTCATCCCCCGCCACGCCCACGAGAGAAGACTCAGGGGGGTCAGGATCCTCAGCCCCTTCCACACTGTCAGAACCGTCTGCTCCCATCTCGGGTAGCTCGGCCCCGGCTGAGCTAAGGGTTTCACTAAAATCCACTGCGCAAGTATCATCAGGGCCTGGCAGGGGATCTGCCATGTCCATTGGCGTGTCCTCATTCCCACCGAGAAGGGAGAAGGCAGTGTGGAAAGCAGAGCCAAAGTCCTGCCATAAGCTGGGGTCCAGCGCCCCTCCCGTGGAGGCCTCTGCGGCTGGTGTATCCACAGGCGAGGAGGGAGCGGACCATTCTAGGTTGTCTATAACTGAACTGGCTGAGCGGCTAGGTTTTGGGGGGGGCTCAGGGTCTACAGCGGGCTGGCGTGTTTGCCTGGTGCGGCGACTCCTGCCCCTGCGAATGGGGTTAGGGTCCAGGTCAATGATTTCCTCCATGAACTCCCTCTTGGCTACAGTTGTCCGCCTGAAGCCCCAAGACTTTTTAAATTCTGAGAGGCTAGGACGAGCAGTCTTATCTGTATCTTCTGATATCCCAATTTGGTGTTCCAGATCACCTTGTTGCTCTATAGAACAGGGGAAATTAAGTTAATCTCTTTTCTCGCTTATATTCCACAAGAGTTATACCTTGATCTAGCTCTACCTTGTCAAATAAAATATTTTCATTTTGTTGTTTATCAACTGACATTTTGTTTTACCTGACTTGTGATCACCAGCAATGTTGTCTTGTTCTGTTTCCAGACTGGCATCCATGGCAGCTGAGGTATTGTAAAAAGGCATGCTTGTCAACATATAGGTTCAATAAATGTAATGTACTTGTATGTTGTGCCCTATACGTTTTGTATGGTAGTGTACATAGTTGTGGCTCAGTTACTACACAATAAAACAATTGTTCTTTATATGACACAGGCCAAAAAGGTGGAGGCAAGTAACAACATAAAAAACAAATACTAGATTGGGTATTTGTATTTGCCAATTTATAATTTATATCACAAGATCATTTAAAAATATTCAGCATGATTTTGTTCGATGTACATGTTGCTGAAAGGGAAATCCAGTCTTATGAGGGATATATTATATATAAATACACTATTTCTCTATTTTACGATTGGGTATTTGTTTTAAAGAGATGAGATGCATGAATTATTTGTAGGGCTTAATAATATATTTCCACCCTGGTGGTGTTCAACATCTAAGATGGTTATATAATATAAATGCTAGGCTAACAGTATGAAATTGAAAACCCTACACTGCATGTGCACGTGATGTACCGTATATGATTCAGAAAGGGATATGTTATGATGTTATGAGGACTATATTAACAATTTCTGTGGTTCATGACATAAATTATGTATTTGTTATAACAGATGATTCCGTATGAATAAATTCGTTATATAATCTGGATCGACTTTTGTGGTAGCCTTCAACATCTAAGCTAGTTAACGTTATAGGATATAAATGTTAGGCTAACTATTATGAAACTGAAACGAGACAATTGCTAACCATGTCTGCGTTTTGTTTTATATTTTCCTCTAACCAAGAAATGGACAATATGCCATTTCAAATAAAAAGACGCGCAAACAGCCGTGGTCCATCATTTCGAAAAGATACATAAGATGTAAACTCCGAAGGGAGCGTCCGGGCTGCAATGTGGATTCATCCGACCTGCTCTCGTCCAGTCAGCTAAACATTAGCTAACAAGTCCCAGAATTCATCTAAACTTCGGACACAGACTTATTTGTATTTAAGGCAAGCTATCCAGGTGTTTAGCGATGCAATGTCAGCAAGGCCTTGTACTTTCCCAAACCAGGTTTGCGTGAAGCATTTTGGCAGCAAGACGCTATCGAGAGTGAATAATTTACCTCAGTTGGCCAACGTCCTGCTGCACTAGTTTGAACCAACAGGCATGAATTGTTAGCAATGTTGTTTTATATCGTAACCACGCCACACCTAGTAAAATACGAAAGTCCTAGTACAGGGAGCTGCGTCCTCTGGCCGACTGTTCTTCGTAGGCAGTAGTACATTGTTCTCAGCAGCAAGGCTAACTGTTGGAGTTGCTCCCGTGATCCAATAATGCTCTGCAAACACGGGTTTTCAAAACATGTACCGGACACTAGGCTGTGTTTCAGAAATATTCGCTTAAATTAAGCCCATACCTTAAGTACAAATGTTACATTTCCGAAACACACAAATGTCTTCTGCTAGCTCGCATCGCCTTCCATTTCCAATGCTTAGTGCGCTCAGTCTCGCGGTAAGATTATTGTTCACACGTGATTTGATCACAATCCCACGGTCAGTCTCGTTCACACGTGAACTGATCACATGTTGACGTGAGTGAAGACTAAAACATTACTGACCGTTAAATAATTGTTCGTGAATATTTCATTCAAATATGTCTGTTGAACTTTTATTTTAAATCCCACCATACAAGTAATAAAAACAAATCGTACCTATTCGACCAGAATAACATTCTTTCACTAACTGTTACCTGACACACAAAGGTAGTCAGAGCCATTCTGCCCAGTTTTATTATACTTCAACAATTCATTTAATCTATGTACAATATGTAAACGAGAACATGACAAAATATAAAAAGACATGCTCACAAATACAGTATCCACTTACCCCATTATAAGACTGTTTAACACTTTTTTTTTTTACGTTGAATAGATTTTGCTCTTTGTGGTGACAATCATCTCAAGTAAACGTATATCCTAAACATTTTTTGCTTTTAGACACATAGAAATGTGATTTGATTAAACATCCCATAACAATCATAACACTATAAATATTGTTCATGTTTCTTATTACAAAAAAGCTTTGTACAGTTAAAATGTTTTGATTATTTTTATAATCACATAATTGTATGTGTACAGAGGCGAACAACATTGGAAAACATGAGTCAATGTAAATGCTATTAGACAATATTGGTAAATGAGAAAGTGGGTGAACGTTACATTACTGAAAATATATATTGGCACCCCAGCAGTTGGGTTCACTTTTATTTTGGCTGCTTTGAAAACATTTGTTTTATAACCATTAAGTACACTGGTACTGCACTGATGACATGTAATGAATGTTCAATTGTTTGATACAATCTTCCTTCTTAGGTCAGAAATGAGCTGGTAACAAAGCCATTAAATCTCCCAAAAAATATCTTGTCCAAAAATATACAAGCATACATGTTTAAGAGAGTTACGAAGTGAGCCCCACTTTACAAACATTTGTGAAAATCCAAGTTATTGGATTATTTGAAATATTCAATCCCCAAGCAAAACAGGCAACACAGGAGCTGGGGAAATTAACACATTTTTCTTTCCGTTTTTACAGTGATGCAATGCGTGGCGTTTACACATTGCGCTTTTTCGTCTTGTGGTGCCCGTGGCGGCCATATTGAAAAGGAAAAACCGTATGTGTACATAGTGTCTAATTAGGTTACAGTAACTCCAGCCGCAGTGTCCTTGCTTTTTTCCAAATATCGGGGGGAGGAGTTTTTGTCTGGTATCGACCCAGCGGCGGAGGGAAGTGTCTGCGTGGCGGGGGGGTGAGTCGGAGGCTTGGCCGTAGGGTCGGAGCTGGGCTCTGTCTCGGGTTCCGGCTGTGGAGCTGTGGCTGTTTGAACGAGGGCAAAAGGGGACGTGCGTGTTAAAAATAGCCAAGGGAACGCTGGTGAAGATTTGTGAATTTGCCTGCAGTGAAGCTATGACTATGCAAAGAGAAGGAAACAAACAAAATATGTTATGGATGGAAAGTAGAAGTGACAATAGGTTCATACAGTTGGGCCGACCTGACTGAGTGCAGGACTTCATGTGCTCCGGCCAGTGGGCCTGCTGGCAGGGGTAGTCGCAGTAGCTGGTGTTCCAGCAGCAGTAGAAGATGGCCTCCTTCCTGCAGTTGGCGCACCATTGTTTCTTCTTGGTCTCGTCCACCGCCTGCTGCTTCTCCGACTCCGTCTGTTTCTTCACCTCGGCCACCAGCCGCTCCCTCTCCTGCTCCAGACTCTGGCGCATCTCCGCCATAGTCAGCTCTGTGGAGTTTACGAAGGCATTTGTAATGTTAAAGACTAACATTGCTGCAAACACAAGTGCTGAGTGCGTGTGTGCGGTTGCGGTTACATGTGCGCGTGTGAAGCCTACTCACCCAGATTGTGCTTCATCTCAGACAGCTCTTGCTGATGTAACCACTGCAGCTTCTCTATCTCTATCCGTAACCGTCGTATCTGTGAGAAAAATAGCAGAGGATTACCAATAGCAGTGGAAAGGAAAGTGGAAAGTTTAATTCAAGGTTACTTCATTAAAAGTAGCTAGTTTCGATGTAGAAACCAGAGCACCGACCTCAGCGATTGTGTTTCCTGATGTGCTTTTGGAAAGGTCGTTGTAGATCTCCGTCATTGTCCCTTTTATTGTGTCCATCATCTGAGAAGATTTGACAAAGGTATTGCATTTTAGACTCCAGGAGGAAGAGGATATCACTTTTGAGGCTGGTGCATATGTGCTTTGTGATATATTCACGACTACCAAATATGTTGGTAGTCGTCATTAGTTTATTTGGTGATTTGACACAACTCTGGGTTGAACGTACTTTGCTTGTGTACTTGGCTATGTCTGCGGCCACGTCAGCTGAGCCTGTGGGGATCTGCAGGTCTCCAATCAGGAAGGAGGAGGAGGAGGCGGCGGAGGAGGAGGTGGAGCTGGCCCCGCCAGCAGTGGTGGGCGTAGCAGACGAGGTTGAAGTGCTATGAGGGGGGTCTTTCACTGATGGACAAAATACAATTACTAAATATTCAGCACAAGAAATTCAAATTGACTAGTGGACCTGAAAAGCTCATCGTCCTATGATTTGCCTATTAAACAATATAATACATAAAAGGTCTTTATTAATTTAACATCCAAATCCAATCCGTGCACTGTGAGAGCTCAGCAAACTTTGGGGGATATATTTTCTAAAACCCACATGTGACTGAAACTGACACCCGAACTGAACCAACCTTCCTGTAGTCTACAGCCAAACTGTTTCATGTATGACAACAACTTGTCCATGTAGCAAATATTTCCACTGATAATATAAAATGTTTCCTCACATAAGGCCTGCAGTGCCTTAAAGCACAGCAAGCTAAAGTGTTTTGTCGCCAATCTAAACCCCAATCCACCCGAGTCCCACGACGGACATAAGATACGCTCTGAATGATTTTAACCTAACCTATCACCCCGTGTCTGCATGTGTTCACGTCCTCCTGTTCCACAGTTGCGTGTACCTTTAGCGGACTGCCTGGTCTGGTAGCGGCTGCTGGACGAGGAGTTCTGCTGCTGTGACTGTGACGGGCTGTGGGCCTGCAGCGGCGCCGCCACCGGGGCCGGCGCCGCCACCGCTGCCGGCTCCCCAGGCTGCTGCGGCGGCTGCTGATGCTGCTGGCTCTGAACTTTCTGCACGTGCACCTTCTTGAAGGAGGTGGGGAACTTGCTCGTGGGATTCCACACGACCGCGCGGGGCACAGCCTGACCCGCCTCCTTGGGCAGCAGAGGGCGCTGTTTCTTTGCAGCTGAAGGGGCGGCGGCGACGGATGTGGAGGTGCTGCTGGTGGTGGACGCCGAAGTGGAGGAAGGAGTGGGGGCGGGGGGGCTCCAGACAGGGGCTGTGGTGGTCTGAGCGGAAGCCGCTGCAGACACTAGGCTGTGGGCAGCCATTGTGGGGGGCTGGGAGGAGTCTTTTTGGTTCAAAGCTTCCTGTGCTGGTGAGGCTGCTACAGCAGACAATGGACATTTACCTAGGTCCAAAGTTAAAGCAAATCGACAGACAAACAAATATTAATATTGCAATATTTAACCTTCACCTTGGAGACATTTATCATTGCAGTTCATATCAACAGAGGAATAGGGCCAAGATAAATTCATAAAGTTTCACCTTCCATCTTGACAGCAGAAGGATCTTTGACCATTTTGGCCATAGAAGTTGCAGGCTCTTTCTTGGGCCTCTTGCGATCGCGGCCACCATTCTCATCACCCAGGTCGATCACCAGCTCTCTTTCAGAATCAGAGTCTTGCTCTGCCGAGGACGCAAGGGCAGCCGACCTCCCTTCCTCTGGGGCCTTGGTTGTATCCAGAGGGGGCTGACCCCCGGGCCCCCTGGGCTTGTCCTGGGGGTCCCTATCCTGGCCGTTGCTGCCCGGCTTCTCTGTGACCAAGGGATCGGAGGTGACCTTATCCCCCGTGTCCGACCCTCCCTCCGGGCCCTCCCCCTGGCCTAAGGACCTTGGCCTCCTTCTCTCAGCTTTCTCCTTGTCCTCGTGGGCCGAGCTCTTGGGCTTGTGCTCCTCATCGCTTGGGTACTCGCTGTCGCTGGAGTCGGATTTGTCTGAATCCTCAGAGTCACTGTGTTCCACACCTTTGTAGACATCTTCCGATATCTCGTCTATGCCTGTACAGACGGAAAAAAATTATGAGGATACTTTTGAGATTAAATGTTTTTGCCAGGACAAATAACAATTTAAGGGTACTTCAGCTTATGTGGCAGCTGTGTGGTTGACCCTACATTCAACCGCACAACATGATCAGTACGGCTTATTCCACAGAGTATTGATGTCGTCGTTAATAATTCAGAAACTTTGTGCCATGTTCAGTGAGAACGTCTTCGAGTCATGTTCAGTATATCAAATAACTCTTTGGATATCTAAAACAGAACAATAGATGAACACGTCAATGTTGTACATCGCTTCATTATAAAACCAAACGCAAACCGTCATGAAAACACTACAAGTTCAGTACTATCCCGACGATAAAGTATTATGGTATCTCACCCAGTTGGGCCTTGCAGCTTTCTATGGTCTTGTCCAGGCTTCTGATTGGTCTCTTCGGTGTGGGTAGGACCGCCGCACCCTGCTGCTGTTGCTGTTGCTGCTGCACAGACTCACTCAGCTCCTTCAGATCCATCTCAGCCTTCACCCGGTCTACAAAGCGAGCGGTCAACAGACAACCTTAACCTCTTTGAAAGCATTTCAGCCCTTCCTGAATTCCCAACAGTCTGATGCAACCTTAATTGTAAATGTACACAGCGTTATGCACACAAGCATACAACAGGACTGACCCAGATTCAGATTAAGGATGCTCCCTGGGCCTGTAGTCCTCTCCTGCTTTGGCACCAGCCCAGGGTTGAAGGGCTTCGGGCTGCCCGTCGCGCTGCCTGCTGGGCCTATCTTCGAAGAGGCGGGGGATGCTGGAGATAAACCGAAAACAAACCAAAACCGGGTCATGATCGTCCATTGTTTGAACACGTCATGTAAACACACCAGATAATACCCGCCCCCCACAGGTAAGGCCCCCCCTAACCACCAACATACACACTCAACCTAAGGCGTAAGGAACATGAAGTACCGCTGAAATCCATGGACTCCTCTCCCGTGCTGTAGTGGAACGGCAGGTTCCGGGGTGGCTTGTCGTTGCCGTCCGGCTCCGCGTCCGACCCCGTGTGGACGGAGGAGTTGGTGCTCATGGGGGAGCGCGGCATGTCCGTCATGGAGATGCGCCGGCTCATGCCGCTGGGCGCCGAGCTCTTGCCCAGGAGCATCTTGGGGGAAATGGTGATGTCAAAGTTGAGGCGCAGCTTTTCCGGTTTCTCAAGTTTCACGGTGCCCGCCCCGGGGTTGGACGGGTCCAGCAGCATCTGCAGCTGGTTGTTGGGGGTGAAGGGCGTGCGGAACGGCGCGTAGTTGAAGACGCCGAATTTCCTGCGGATGTTCTCCACGTAGACCTCCATCTCCTGCATGGCGCTGTTGAAGATGCTCTTGGTCTTCTTCACCGAGAACGGGATTTCTTTGGACATGAGGTAGCAGTTGTTGAGCGGCACCCAAGCCCTAGAAACAGAAAGAGATGCAGCAAAAGAAATGTCACAACAGCGTTTTGACGATGTGGAGGTAGAAACATTGATCCTCTAAGCTTTGTGTGAGTAGATCCATCAGTCTGACCCTCATGGTGTATGAGACTCACCTGTCGTGTTGACCGAAGAAGCGTGCGTCTACCTGGCCGTCCTTCTCCCGCAGTGCTTTAGCCGGCCAGAACGGGAAGCCCTTCAGCTTAGCCCACACCAGAGGGTGGGGCGGGCTCTGCAGGGACCAAGGGAGAGGAATCGATGGGCCACGGTTAGTTACAGTCCATATGGTTTCCATTAAAAAATATTAAAGGCGGGTTTACGCACACGCATACACACGGTTGGATATGGATAGAGACTCACACATGGCTCACAGAACCAGTTATCCCTTTTTTGGCAGGACGACAGGTAGCACTCTGGACAGACCTCTATCTCATTCATCTGTAAGAAATAGAAGTAGGAATGTTTAACATACAGAACACAACAACTCGAGTTTTCCATGATGAAGGGAAGGGACAAATCACTTACCTCATGTTCACAAATCTTAACAATGACCTTTGCTGTTGCGGTTAGTTTGTGATTACCTAGAAGGGGTTGAAAAAATGACACGTTTTGAACTCCAATTCTTTCACAGTAAAACACAGTGATGTATACACAAAATCAGCCTCAGGTTGCCTACCTCCATTATAAATTATACAATTGTGTAAGATCCATTTCACATCAGCCAGAAAGGCTTCAGTACAGCCATACATCTTCTTTTTGACATTCTGTAGAAGAACATGAACAGAATCAGTGTGATTAACACAAAATAAAGAAAATAAAAATGTGAAAAGTAGTTTCAGTTCATACGCGTACATACAAGTACCTTCTCTAGGGTGAAAAGGTCCATTGCGTGAAAGATGTATTCTGCATAATCTGGGTGCTGTTCCAAAGCCACAGGCTTATGGAAGGGCTCCGTCTAGACAGTGGCCAACACACATGCAGCCATTAGACAGAGTCATGTTGTCCGTTCACTAAATGTCCACAGTTCATGCCTGAAGAGTGTAAATATGAAGTCTCTGGGCATACCCCTGGCTGTTTCATCTTCTGGAGGGCAAACTTAAGCAGGTAGGATAGCTGGTCTATCGTGAGCATGGTCATGGCCTTGCTCTGGGTCTCTATGCATTCTGCCACGGTTATTTTCTGTAAAAGGAGGGGCAGACAAATTTCAATATGACAACAACAAAAGTATAACTTAGGCTAGCATCCCCCGCAAAACCAGACGTATACTTTAAACAAATAGTTAGTAGTATCAGTAAAAGTAATAAAATAATAAATGTATGTAGCTTAAACCTGTAAAGGGATAGGCCCAATACCCTTACATTAGGCCTACAATCAATTGCGTTGCAAGCACACACATCCACCATATAGGTCACGTGCAAATGATGTGCGCACCCACATGGGCGCGCGCGCCCACAGTACAAACCCACAAACACCCACAAGTGCACAAATCTCTGATGAGATACCTCACACTCTGGACAGAACCAATCGCCCTCAGGCTCGGCGGGCAGTTTGAGGCACTTGGCGTGGTACACCCGGGGGCAGAGCTCACAGCAGAGCACCTGACCCTCGCGGTGGCACAGCCAGCAATAGAAGTCGTTCCTGCCGTCCTGCGGTACAACGTCAACAGGGTCTGTGGTGAGTGCCGGCTGCTTGGCATAGTAAAAGGGGCCGTGCCTTAGCTCTGACTGGAATGCGGGTGAGAAGAAACAAGGGGGCAGGTTTCAAAAACACAGGCAGAAACAACAAACAAAAGAGGTGCAGTGCAACAGAAACCACAACAACAACAACAACACCAGGTGTCAATAAGGCAGGGTTAGGAGGAACCAAGGGGCAACCAAGCTGACACCCGACCCACAGGCTGGTTCAACTGGTGGTGTGCTTTGGACTATGGAGAGGCAAAGCTGTATGTTATTTAATTGTGCTTTTCCACGATATAGTGGAATATAAACTTGAGAATCCAAGCAACTGATCTTTTTGGGGAGTCAATAGAACGAAAAGGCCTGTGAGGTGGGTTTGTCTTCTAATAAACAAGTCAACTTAGTGATCAGAACACCTCAGCACATCTGAATGTCCTGATCATGTGACTGGTTCGGTTTAAGCATTGGGAAAAATGGAGCTGATTTGGCTAGATATTGCAGAGTAGTCATAAGACCTTGCAGAATAATCATAAGACATTGCAGAACAGTCATAATCTGTTCATTATTCTAGCCAAATCTGCCCACTGCAACAACGTATTGTAAACGTTAACAGTTTCAACAAAAAAAAAAAAGTTCAAAGCTCAAGCCTAGCTGGCCCCATGGCGATGATTAAACAGAGCATGAGCAGCATTCTACTGTCGTTCATTGGGCATGAAACTGTTGAAACTAATGAAACTGAATACCGTTAGTGAAACCTGATTTTGTGTTGCAAATGAGCGGTTTTGGTGAACATGGGGAGTATGCTTAATCAGTTTACTAAACGATCACTCACACGCCACACCAACCCCTCCCCCACTGATATCATGACCAACAAGTCATGTTTCAAGAGAGGAGGCGGCCGGTGGTGGTCGTGGCGGCGTTGTGTATTCATATGCCAATTAAAAAACAAATGAGCCCATTGATACGTAGGTAATCCTGTTGCAGTACCTCATGTAAAAAGATGGAATCATCCTTTATGCAAGTGTGTTTGTCATGCAAGTTACAAAGAGACAACATAGGGCATCAGTGGAAAACCTTTTGTGAATATTGTCCTTTTAATCAGCTTTCTGAACATTGGATCTTTATATGTAAAGTGATCAAAAAGCAATGCATACAACATGCATACCACGACAACAATCGAACACTTCATTAAAATCAACTGGAAAAAGCGTTGTGAGTAGGTGCAGGAAGTACAACTCTTCAAAAACCACTAAACACTGCCCAGCGAGTTTCAACCAAACAGGTCTCTCCATCCTTACCTGGTCTTTGTTGTGAGAGCTCATGGCTCCAGGTTTCTTCTTCTTTTTCACGGGGCTTGGGGAGGTGTCGGTCGGGGAGTGGCCATTGGAGGAATGGGTGGGACTCGACACCTTCCTTTTCTGAGGTACCAGCACCCGTTCCGCTGACCCTGGGGGGTCAGGGACTGGACACGGACGAGGGGAAATCAAATATTTGATCAAACACCAAACTAATGTCACCACCGCTCTCCTAACATCGGGACAAATGTTATTGGAAAGGATTTATTTTATTTCATTCAACAACAGAACGGTACTCAATTTGGCTGATTGCAGACATTCGTCTTTACTGGCTTGCAGCTTTTCTATACAAGGTCAACAGAGGCTTAAGAGATGCACCCAGACCACCAGGCGGCATATCTGTTGACTCCTGACACAAGCTCTAAAAACACGCTTTCAGGAACAATGTTATCTGTTTACCAGTGTGGCAACCCTGACCTTGGAACTTTCACACAATCTCTAAATTAACAAAAACTAAACCACTGAGACTAGACCTCAAGAACAGGGAGGTGATGTGAGGGGCTTACCTTTGGTTGGCACGGACACCTCCATCCCTTCTAGTACATCGGACTCAGTCTTGATTTCCTCTTCAGCCAAGCTGCAGAGCAGAGAACAAGTGCAACAAAGGAGGGAGGGGGTGAATTAGGAGGTGGGACAAAGTCAACAAGCGTTCACAGAGGAAAGAGAGCCACAGTAAACAAGTGCATCACCCTAGGCACCCCCCTTGCCCTGGGGAGGTGTCACTAGAGAGCGATTGCACACTTCTGGGTTATTTGTCAGTGCGATCGTTTGGTTGGGTCTTTAGGATTATGAATACGGCTCACATCGTTCTCTTTTGATCACAAGTAACCACCGCTCAAGCCTCAACATACCCACCTCAAAAAGTATATATCTCCATGACAACACTACAACAGGCCCGCAGCCCACATGTCCCTCCTCAATAGTATGAATAAGTTGTTTGGTCAAATCCCCAAAGTCAGCAACACTAGCCCTGGATTCATGCCTAACCGACAAGGTCTCACAGTGATTCACAGCAGTCACCTGTGACGCCTCCAGTGGCCCTTCTCTAACAACAGCTCGACCTCAGGGCTCTAGGGGCTGTTCTTAGAGACAAATAGCAACACAACGCTCAAATAGGCTCCCGGGATTAAAACCCTGGCACTGGTAAACATTTCTGGCTTTGGCTGAAACAATGAGGTCGGAGACTCAACAACAACAAGGAGTGTTCCGTTACTTTCATACAGATTGGATGTTTTCATCTGCATCATCCAATATTGAATCTGTCAAAAGAAGATAGAGCCCTACCATCCCATACACGCACAAAAACGCAACCCCAGCAGTGGTTATAAATCCTGGTTCTTTTTTTTTGGAGTCACCCCTTCTCTGCGTACTTCCTGAGCAGAGGAGGAGGAGAACAAAGGGGACGCCTGCTGATGAATGGGGCTCTTTCAGAGTCCGGCTCCTCCTTTGTCAGAGTCACAGAGGGCCGTGTTCCAAGGATGTCCCTCTCTTTGAGACGACCCTTAAGAGAAAAATCCTACGCAGGACCCCTGACAGGTCACACACTTCGCCGGGCATCGGCCCGGGTCCTCAGAGCTCTGGTTTCCAGTTGAGACATGGGTCGTATGGTCAACCGACAAAAAAGGTCAACCACATTGAAAGAGAGGCAGAAAGAGATTCCATAAGCTGTTTCAGGGTGGAATTCCACAAAGCGATGATCAAACAAGTCAACTAGCTGATTACAAAGGCACAGATAGTGAAGGGTAAGAAAAATAAGCGCTAGTAGCAATAGTAGCTTGAGAAGCTGGAATGCATCCAAAGCTGTAAACAATAGACGAGTACAATCTGTTTGACACATATGATATATATGGAGGGAAATACAATACTATATTACAGAAAGCCTGACTCAGCAACAACCTGATTAATAGTCACCAGGATTGTTGTTCCAAACGTTTTTTACCAATCCTCTCATCATTAGGCAAACGCAGAAACATGTTTTTTTTCTTTCAGGCACCAGCAGGATCACCTATATAGCATAAAACATGAAACCAGAATCAAACTACATACCTATTACTTACACCCACAGGCAAACACTCACACATACACACACCCACACCCACTCACTCACACACACACACAAACGTGCGCGCGCATGCATGCACACCCACAAACCGCTCCAGGGCCTTCCTGTTCCAGACCGAATGAACAAACGAGGCCCACATGAAAATGAGAAAACGTTAGCCAGCTTCCTCTGCTACGCGTTACTAAAGCAGGGACAGCACTCTTGTGCCTTTGGTTGCAAGAACGCCCACAGAACGTCTTGTTTATCACCAATGGACGTACCAATGCAACGGTGACATTAATCTTCTTGTCGAAAAAAGGAAAATAGACAGAATAAACAGACGCAAGTGAAGAAGATGTGGGCTGTTCCAAAATACATTCTCAGACCAGGACCTATGTTCCACTAACACTGCCCGTAATGCTATAAGGGTGGTAGACCAAATAAATCCTCTGCAGGTTCTGGGAATATTCCATAAAGACCAGGTTCAGCAAAACATTGACAGCATAGCCCTATCATTGAGTACCTGAGAGACAAAAAAAGGAGAGGGGAAACAACAACTGACTCGATGCCTTGAAATTCCACTCCTGTGAGAGCCGAGCAGGGTTTTCTCATCACAGAAAATGGAGGCCACAGCTTGCTCCCCCCCCCCCCACCACCACCACCACCTCCTCCGCCGCCTCCTCCTCCTCCTCCCCCACTGTCCCCCATCCCCCACTCGGAGGCTCAGTCTCAGGCACATCCATGCAGGAGGACCACCGCTCGGTGGAGATTACAGTTCAACGCTGAACCGGGCAAACCTAGGAACCGATGAGCATGAGAGGGAGAAAAACTACAATTGGATGAAAACCATATAAACAACTAGTAAACGTTTAGAAAAAAAAGATGCTGAGGTTTCAGAGAATGATTGACTACCTGTATTGGATAACGTCCTAGTAACATCTTAGTACACCATACCTATAACCTAGTTACATAAATGTAGCATGAGGTGCGAACTTGCATTCTTATTTTCAGGAAGGCCTATCCGCCTAAACAACAATTAGGATCAGTACAACCACATCCCAAAGAAAAAGCATTGTCCTTGTATAAATAGGAATGGAGAAACTGACAGGAGGAAAATGCAACCGTCCGTGACAACTGCACATTCATATGCAGACACACAAATGCACCCGTGCATTTTTGGATTACCAAGTTGTGAGGAAATACATCAGTAACATGTGTCTACTCGTGGTCAAGTACATGTCCTGCATTAAATCGAAAGTATGTAAATAAAAGAAAACTGGTTGGACAATGTATTAATGTCTGTTTAAAACATACCGATAATGTTACTCCGCCATTATGGCTCACATATTCCAACACGTCAAATCTACCTTTGTTACGCAAAGAAAACAAAAATGAAACCCTTCCAATCTTCATTTCATATCATGGAGGAAAAAAAAGGTGATTCAAAGATGGCTGTGGAATTTTCCAGAAGGCCCTTGCCCTCCCTCCTGCTCTCCCTCCGATTGTCAATCTTTAACCTCAACTACAGCTGCAATTGGCTGCGGGTCTAACAGGGTGGAACACTATTGGTCGGCTGTGCTGTGCCACACAGATCCCTGTGTGCGAGCTTCCCTCTTCCTCTTAAAAAGCATTTTGCTGCAATGCAGAGATTTCCCCTGCATCTGTTTATTTCCAATCAGTTTAGCTCACCCCGTATTGAACATGAATAACGTTAACCAGAGAGCTCCAGGAAAATGCCTTTGTAGATCATATCTAGGGTTTTGTGGAGCATGTTGGAGGGTCGTTTTGCAAACCTGTGGGTGGTTATCTACACACTCATCTGACTGTATCTTGTTCTTTACTTGTCGAACGCCATTCCTGTAAAATACCACGCATGATGACTAATTATTAAGGTAGTCATAGGAATGCGAGTGGATTATCTTTTAAGGATTTAGGTTAAATTAAAATGGTGTCAGAAATAACGTTGCTGAAACTGAAGAGAAAAAGCTTGGCATTGCTCTTGTGTTTTCCCCTTAAAATAGGAAGTGAGAGTGAAATTGAGTAATGGCTCTATTGGCTTTCTTCATTTCAATTTTCATCTTTACACTTTCATGAAGTTGAGAGAACAGATCATGAAGTTTGATCTGCTCTGATCCCAGGGAAGATAAATAAACAAATGACGGTTTACTATGAAGCTTCTTTGAATATGGAACAAGATGTGTTGGTGAACATAATGTCGATGAAACATTTTAATGGTGGATGGTGCTTTAGAAACAATGTAGCAGGGGGCTGTTTCATAGTGCCAGGACCGGAGAACCATGCAGCAGCACGTTGTACGGCCTAGTGACGATATATTGAAAGGAAAAATTAAAGAAAGGGAGAATATAAAGAAGACGTGTACATTAAATTCCAATGGAACAAGATAAACAGTCACTTTCCAACAATGACTAAAAACCAACAATGCCCTTTCATCTCGGTTCAGCGGTCAGAGGGAGGAAAAATCCAAACAGCCAAAATCTCCATGTACACGGCAGGTATTCATTAAAAATAAAGTATAACTATAATACTAAGAGTATTCAGGTACAGCTCTTAGAGAATGACTTGAGGCCACCACAAACCATATTCTTTTTACAGGCACATCTGTTTGCCCCCTGGCCCTCCATATGTCCATTCCCTGGCTTCAGAATGGTACAGAAGATAAGAACACAGCAGACCTGCTTACAAAGAGTACACAACACACCCCTGCTCCTCCAGTGCCCATCCCCCACGTCTCCTCTGCCAGTTTGCAAACCAAGGCTTCCAAAGCAGAACAAGGAGAACTGTGGGGCCATTTTCCTTTTCCCTATGAACATAAAATCTTCACTCCCTATGCATTATCAAAAGAGACGAATAAATGATTGGCCATGGTACACTCTGCCTCTTGCAGGTCAGTGTATTCGTCTGGGCCACCCATGTGACCCTGACAAACAAGAGAGAGACCAAGGGGTGAGAGTCCTCGCCCAACCCCCCACACTAAGCACTGTGTGCAGCTGAGGCCTGCAAGGCCTTCAGTCCACCCACACCCCTCCCCCTCCCCTTCCCTTCTGGGATATCAAGATCCCAGTTCTTCGGTATAGTATTCAGAAGCAACACAGTCACAGCAAGAGAAAGAAGCCCTGTTGTCATAGGAATCGAGAGGAAAAAGACGGGGCTTACCTCTGTGGATGCATGGCTGCCTGACACACTGTTATGTCAACACTTATAAAACATGGAGGACACTCTCAGCCCTCAGCCGGGGAAGGCTCCGCTCTTCAGGCAAGGCGATCAGGCCTGAGTGATGTTAGCCAGATTCTGACTGGCTGCTTCCCTCACAGGCAGAATGCAAGGCGGCTCCCCATTGGCCGCTGTGTTTCCTGAGTAATTATCTTTGTTCAGCGCAGGCAGGGGCAGCTCTGTGAGTGCGAGAGACAGGGAGAGAAAGAATGAGCGAGGCCTAAATGACAAAATAACACATAAAACGAGAGTATTGGTATACAAACCCTGTAAACCATTACTGTGACGCTTTCCAAGGTTGCATCTGGTGCTGGCTGCTTAATTTGGGAACCTACAGAGGTAGAATTGGCAGCATGTAGAATGTGAAAACAGGACACCATGCACTGCACAAGCCTCCATTTTTTTTTGTGTGGATAGGGCCTTTGTCTAACTCCTCCCTCCTTCTCACTCCTCAGAGGAAATAGAGGTTACAGCTATACACGATATACAAAGACCAAACATGTCCAATTATACAAGGTTTTAAAAAGGCCCACTATGTGGAAGCCTACAATTGTACAATAAATATTTTATGTATAAGATCTAAAAACCCATAGACCTCTAATAACCATATAAAATAAATGAGTAAGTAAACTACATGTTCAGAAAAAATCTTATATTCACCATTAAAGGAAGGAAAATCGAATCATTTTGTTGAATGATTTGAGTGTATAACCTTCATCACATTCTCTTTACATTAGGGGTGTGTGCCATGAATATGTCAGCTTTGTTGTTATGGTATCCTATCTAACTCGTTTAACGTGAGAGGGGAGGAATAACAAGACACACTGTTTCATAGGGGTGAGAAAAGTACTGCGCCCAACGTGGGGCTCGAACCCACGACCCTGAGATTAAGAGTCTCATGCTCTACCGACTGAGCTAGCCGGGCCTGAAAAGTACAGAATGTGACTCTCAATTTATTTCCACATTCGAGTGATTAATATGTAAACACAAATGTCGGTCGTGGCAAGTAATGACCGTTGCAAGACAGATACGTTGCAACGTTGCCCTACATTATCCGAGTGCACGCATCCTGTTGTAAGCCCATAGACTGGCCTACCCTGTAAAATGCTGACCTCTAGTGTCCAAACGGCTATAAAGCATGTATGAGCAAAGTGTTCCCTGAATTGCAAGGTAGATAACATAATAATAGGTAACAGTTTCTTGTGTACAAGATAAACAAGTCACCTAATTGGTCCCTGCAAGTTAATCATCCACATGTAGGCTCCTTGGTTGATTCTGCACATAATCAAACATAAAGGTAAAGATAAACGGGAGCTAAAGCCCTCGATAGTATGGCTCGATATTGCAGATGGAAATATGGGCTACAAAGACCTTAAAACGAATTTTAAAAGTGAATGAAATAATCGGGTTATTAAGTTGCATTGTAATAGAGTTGTTCTCATTTGAAATCGCATATCTTTCTCTCGGGTGGTCCACTGACGTATCAGCGGGGGTTACAAGCTGTTGACCCCGAGGGCCTGGTCCACACAATAGTGTCAGTTTCACATCAAATGTAATTTAACCATCGTAGTAACAGAGTACTGACATATGTACAAAGTTCATGTTATAATGCTGGTAAGGATACATATTTCGGTATATTGTACATTGCAATACAATTAGCATGCAACGTTAGTACGTAGGCCTACCTTTTGGTAACCGTTCAGATGATCGGTGACACATCTGTTTGCAGTCGGGTCATATAATAATATGTTTGTTTTAACACAAGGAGCATCAACATTTCCTCTTGCATCCCTCTCCTCATTGAAACATTACGACTAACTTCTATATCAATTTGTTAATGCAGGCCCTTATTATGCGTCATGAAACCTGATTGCAAAGTTTTGGGAATGGGAACTGGGTTCGGTTCGGGATAACCGTTCGGTGGTTACGAGTGTTTCTGGTCTCCGTGACGCCGGTGGGCGGTTCTATCCTGAAACGCAACACGATAACTGAATTTCCGGTATTCTACTTCCTGTTAACCGTTCACGCAAGTTAACATTCCCCGGAGTTCAAATAATACTAACATGACAAGAACAACCACCACGTCCACGGCAAGAATAATGAAAAGAGAGTTTTGTAGACTAATTTTATAAAGCAATATCCGAAAAATGTACCATCAATTAAAATATAAAGTCCCTCCCTCTCTCTCGCCTCTAGCCGTTTCTAGTTAAACTTTAATATGTCCATGGGTTAAACCCATATAAACTCAAAGTCCCGCCTCTCTCGACAGAACGCTCGTTTGGATCAACCTTTGCCAGGCCTTCCGTCTTTAAACGAGGACACCTGGGAACGAGGTTAGCTGGTGGGTGATTCATATAATTTAATGTTTTTCCTTTTTTTAATTTTGCAAATAAAAAATCCAAACAAATTCGAGTTTTCACATGAAAAGCATTGACGAATAAAATATGAAATAATTATAGTACACAATATACAAAAAAGAGACATTCCAAAACACAATAACAGAGGCTAAATACACAAAAAAAGGAGGCTGGGACATTAGAATAAAAAAAATTGACAAAACCTTAAACGGACAATCAGTATTACACGTTGTTTTAGCCATTTATCTGACAAATGTTGAAGTGAACCAAGTATTTTCACATTAATTCTGTCTTATTTCATTTGGATTTGGGAACATGGAATTTTTCCAGTATGATTAAATCAAATTATTTAGCAAATAGAGTATCATATTCGATAATCCCCCCAAAAATGCCATTCTAAAAAAGAGTCCCAAAAAGTGTCATAAATGATGGGCAGTTCATCATGAATGGGTTCTGGTTCTGGAGAGGGAGGGCGCGTCATCGAGACCTGCCCGGAAAAGTGGGTGTTTTGGGATACTCATACTACTAGCTCGATGCAGCTACTAGATTATTTTTATCCGCAGAACATTTTCTTCATTTATTGCATTTCAGAAAGCAGCAGTCAAAAGGATACATATTTTAAGACAGCGTTGTAGGAACAGCTAGCTAGACCACCAGACGCCGACGTTGGTTCAAAGCTCCAGAGGAAGATAGAAGTGTGCCCGCTAAGATGGGTTTCCGCAAGAAGAACAAGAGCCCACCGGTTCTGAGCCATGAGTTTGTGATCCAGAACCACGCCGACATGGTTTCTTGCTTGGCCATGGTCATCCTGCTTGGTCTGATGTTTGAGGTACTGTTTAACCTCGTTCTCATCTCACGACTGAACGCCTGTAACGGGCTGCTCAAAATTGGCGTTGTGGGCAAGAGAGAGAGGGGGTGGGACTTCGATTGAGAGATTTACGTTTAACCAGCATGTTTCGGACATTGCTTTGTCAAATTAATCATCCAACGAAAAGCATTTTTTCTGCATGTCGTTGCTTGTTATGACATGTTCTTATTATTGTCGCTCCGGAGACTTAACTAGCGTACACAGCTCTTAGGAAGTAAGTGACCGGAAGTGGAGTATTAGCAGACCGGGATAACGATACACTCTCATCCTATGCACTGTTTAGTAGCGGCCAGGTGCACCAATATATGTGGGTACCAGCCACTTCTAGCTAGCTGACATGGCAACAAGAGGCATGGTGCTGTCGTTTCTTTCCCCTGTCATGTCTGCAGGTCATCTTCATGTCAGCTATTGAGTTTAAAAAAATAAATGATCTAAGACTTGCATGAAACCTGCTGCAGCACAGAGGCCACTGGCAATCTTGTGGACTGTTTAATTTGTAACTCATTCAACATTACATGATAGAGGCTTAGCACGTCCAAATGTTACAAGTACACTGATTTCACATCACTTTAACTCAAATGAAAATATACCCTAATGAGTGTGCAGCTGCTGGTCATTGCTATGTCTAATAATAATACATAATAATATGATAATAAAAAAAATCGTAAATATATTACCATAATACCTTTGTTATTCAAAAATGTACTGCCACATTGTATTCATCCATTTTAATTCATAAATGTGAATAAAATGACATGAACTGCTATTGACCCTCTTAGTTATTCTATAATAAGCTATATCAATGTAATGGAGCTGTTAATGTGATACCCCCTTTTAGTGTCTGCAATGAATTGTTTCTGACTTTCTTTTTGTTACAGGTGACAGCCAAGTTTGCGATCATGTTCATTACGGTCCAGTATAATGTTACACAAGTTCTAGGTGAGGGATCATGTTGGATCTTATTGCTTTATTCAGGCATTAACATTGTGGCAGGATACTTCTGTAATTTATTGAAGAGTCCCTCGTTTTGTGAACCACTGTTTAACAATCCTTTTTTTGTGTTTTTATTCATTTTTGGAATAGAGGGAAAGAAGGAGCCAGTGAACTTTTACCAGTATGGCCCCAAAGATGCAGCTACAGTTGTCTTTTACCTGCTCATTGCAGTCATACTGCATGCCTTGATACAAGAATATATTCTCGACGTATGTATAATTTCAAATACAAAATGCACTTTTTTTTTTTTTTTTTAGTGTGTGTTTGTAGCAAGAGTGAATCTTATCCAATCTAATTTCAATCTAAGAGTGACAAGTAACTTCTGTCGTTTAGCCACATGTTCGCCCAGTCTAATCAATATAGCATTTAGTCTTACAAATTGAAACATACTTTTTAAGTGAATGCATGGTCTACTGTACTCTCAACTTGATAAGAGGGTTTGGCTAGTTCAATTTAATTGAAAAGTCAAATGCATTCATAAGAGATAACATGTATTGACCGAACCGTGTGGGAATATATTTGCTCTGCATTGATTTTATTCTTCTTTAAGGAATGCACTCCCCTAATGTCTCCCCTCTTTTCAATTCAAGAAAATGAACCGGAGGTTACACCTCTCAAAGACCAAGCACAGCAAGTTTAATGAATCTGGACAGCTGGCTGCCTTCTACCTGTTCTCCTTCGCGTGGGGCTGCAGCATCCTGACGGCAGTAAGAGGACCCAGCTGACACCACTGGAAACCCAGAGAGGCACAATGACATATGTAGTATTCATGCTGTTGTCTCTTTTCTTTTTCTTTTTCTCCAGGCGGAGTTTGCCACAAATCCCACATTCTTGTGGGAAGGTTACCCACACACCCACATGGGGTAAGTTGGACCTCAAGAGACGAACGCCCAGAGCCTTTCTTAAGATGCTACTACTACTCTTCAACGCACTTTGACATTTTTATGCAGATTTATCTGATGTAGAGCAACAACTTAACAGCACTCTAGCGAGCGAACAGGTGCTCTGTCTGCTGAGCTACTGCCCATGTGTATGAAGGCGCCCGCATCAAGAGATTTAAAGACCCAACGGAGCACAGATATATGGCGAAGCTTTAGCCTCATTGATGTTGTTTATCATCTTTTAAAATGTCATATATGCGTTAAGCTTTATCATCTGCTCTCACTGGTTACTTTTGTCATATTGTTTTGTTTGGCTTTTTTTGTAGACAATATGTGTTATGTATATGTTATTGTGTTTAGTGGTATGACTATCTAAGAATGTATCTCCTTGACAGCTTTCAGGTGAAGTTCTTCTACATTTGCCAAATTGCCTATTGGCTACACGCACTTCCTGAACTATACTTTCAAAAAGTACGAAAGGTAACGTTCGTTTGTAAATCAAATCCAAATACCCCAAACAATGCAAATAATGTGTAACGCTGTAGTGCCTTTTACATTGATCGATTTAATAAGGTAACACAATACTCAGCGGTTGCTTTATCCAAAGTGTCTCACAATACTGAGTGTATTTGTTTTTTGCTTGAGCTAATCAAGGTGTTATGTTTACCGTGATTTATTGTAAATGGTTCACAGTTCTCAAATAGCGTATTATGTTTTCGTACCAGGGTGTAAGTAAAACGCTGAACACCTGTCTTTAGCTGTGAATAGCTGTGTGATATCTTTAGATAATCATTTTATTATCAATTTTCTATTGTATTGCAGGAGGACATCCCTCGCCAACTCTACTACATTTGCCTTTATGTTGTCCACATCACTGGTGCCTATGTCTTAAAGTGAGTCACCCCTCAAGGCGTATGAGCCATGAGACGGCATTATTATTATTTTCTATTGCATTGTTGTTATTTACACTATTTGAATGGTCTGGATAATAGTTAGACAGTAATTATGTCTGTAAAACACATTCCTATGGAATAATACAAGCGCAACGTGTCCTTCGTTTGAAGTGAATACCTCTCTCTGAAAGTAAGATGGAGCCCAGGCAGTATCTTTAGCCCCCACCACTGACTTTGTGATTATTTAATCACGTCCTCTCAGCTCATCTCCTCACTTCAGACACTAAAAATACCACGGACAAATGACTTTGTTCCCTTGGACTCTGGGTTGACCTCAGCTAATGTTCTCACTGTGTGTGTGTGTGTGTGTGTGTGTGTGTGTGTGTGTGTGTGTGTCTGTGTCTGTGTCTGTGTCTGTGCGTGTGCGTGTGCGTGCGTGTGTGTGTGTGTGCAGCCTCCATCGACTGGGCCTGGTGCTGCTGGTGCCTCACTACCTGGTGGAGCTCCTGTTCCACGCCTCGCGTCTCTTCTACTTCAGTGACGAGAACAAGCAGAAGGGGTTTGTACCTCCACCCCACCTTCAATACGATTGGCTCTGTTGCTGTCCGATGGATCATTGCATTCAGCTTTACACTGTCTGTCCTTTGTGCTTTCAGATTCACCTTATGGGCGCTGCTGTTCGTGATTGCCCGTCTGCTCACCCTCACAGTCTCGGTTCTGACGTTTGGATTTGGGCTCCCCCGCACGGACAACCAGGGCTTCTCTCTGGCTGAAGGGAACTTCAATGTGCTCACCATCAGGTAGGTTTCATTCCTTAGCTGTGTTCGAAGTCGTTCCCTATTCACTCACTCACTATTCCCCACATAGTGTTCATGATATAGTGCACTATATAGTGAAAGAACAAACGAGATTTCGGACACTACGCTGAACATTGCTAAACGTCATTTGGTAAATGCGCCAGGTATTTGTGTGACACAGACAGATGCGCCCACATTATGTAAACAAACCGGGCACTCACGAGGAAAGCTGGAGGTTGTATTGATGTTGAATGTAACGTTTCCTTGATCAAGGTTTTTTTTATTAATTTTGAATGTTACATTTTCTTTGTTAAATCCCAAATAAATTGTTGACATTTCTAAACGAAAGCCGGAGACTACATCATTAAATGTATTTGTTTTTGCGGTTATTCAGCTTCTTCTTCTCCTCCGGAAATCCACGACCGCTTTGCATTGTGGTATACGGGAGTAACATGTAGGGAACATCGTATGTACACTCAAATTTTGGGTATTTTTTTATACACTCAAATTCTGGGTATTTTTTTGTGTGTATATATACTCAATATTTGAACACCACCACAAAAAAAATATCCGTGATAGGGAACGATTTCGAACACTGCTCTTTTGCTTGGCCACACGTCGGCTTAATCTGGCCGACCGTCGGTGTGATTTTAATTGCATTTTTAATTTTAATTTGAACTTTGGTTCGAAACGTCGGTGGACATTTGGCACCTTTTTTTCTGCCCGTAGGATGAGCTGCCTGGCTGCTATCTGCCTCACACAGGCCTGGATGATGTGGAAATTTATAAACTTTCAGCTGAAAAAGTGGAGGGAGCACAGTCAGAACCAGGGGTCCAAGAAGAAGACAACCAGTCCCAAGAGCAAGCCTTACAAGAGGGAGCCCGCGAGGGGTGAGTCTGCTAGGACCCTCCGTCCCTCCACTCTCAATCACCGTCCTCTTAAACATAACAAGGCATTCTTTCATTTATTTTCTACCACCTATGTTCAGAATTATTTATTATCGCCATGGCCATGTCCCGTACTACACCACCAAAATAATTGTGTGGCCTATCTCCGCTCTTTTTCAAAGATGTGTGATATTTGTGTTTCCCCCTCGTCTCCATAGGTGGCGCTACTAACGGCATCGTGAAGTCAGACGACAGGACATCACCGCGGGCCAGAAAAGCCAAAGCGTCATAGGGAGACAGAGGAGCGGTGGTTGTGTGTATGTATGGGTGTGTATGTGGCGGATGTGGTGGTGACACGCTATCGGGACCTATTATCGGTACACAGTTCAACGATCCACTATCAGGATGCACTATAGAGATATTATAGCTTCTTACTGCTTCAGGGTCCATGTTGTGACTTCACAACAACAACCGTTTAATCACACTCAACTACCATCTCCCACCTACCTGATCCTTCTCAGTATCCATACATTTAGGTGCGTTAGATATGGTCCATATCATCATTTGAGGTCTCTGTTGATGTAGTCTTGCGGAGCCAGAGATGACTATGCCACTTTGAATGGTGGGATTACAATACGTATGTAATCAATTATTTATCCTACATTTTTTTTGCAATCAATTGAAGGTATTTCTGACTCCCCAAGACTAGTAGAGGTGTGATGGGGGGGGGGGGGGGGGGGGGGGGGGGGGGCTACTGTCCAGTCTGGTTTCGATGCTCTAACATGGTGGGCGGGGCTCAGTAAGTAAGTGTCTGAACAATTGCTGTTGGGTAAAGACCCTTTCACACATGCATTGTTCCCCTGCAATGTTCCTGAACGTTTCCTGCATGGGTTCATGTGTGAATGGGAACAGGGATCAATATTCCAGGATATCTGCCCTAGCCATTTGCCAGCCGGTACGGCTGTGTTGTGACTGAAGCAGTGACCTTGCCAGGAGAGGCACGTGAAGTTATGTCGGTGTGAGGTAGGACAAGTTTGAACCAAAGACTCCGCTGATGACGCATTTCGCGTACGTATCTATCTACTGTTATCTTAAACCGCCAATGCACCCAACGCTCTTTTGATATCCCTTTAATTGTATCCAACACGCGTTTCTGATTGAAATAATTGACAAAAACATTAATTGTCTCGCAAACAAGTTAATAGCAACATTGGCAATGGAAAAACAGGAAAAACACGCCATCTGGCTTCCACAGATGGAATTACCGCCATCTGCTGGAGTGTCCCTGGGCCCATCTTTTCCAGCGTTGCTAGTTTGCTTGGTAAATCACTAGCGGTGCCTGCAATGTTATCCTAGTAATTTACCTGGAACTATGTGTGAAAGGGGCTTAATATAACAGTGAGTCATTTCCATTGTTAAAGTAAGTGTTGACACTTTCGTGACATTTTGACACGACATGTCAAATCTCCAACGATACACCGTTGATTAATTGTCCTTACATCATGGTATTTGACTTCAGGGCAGTGTATTATACTTTATTTTCTAGGTTAAGAAACCTACAATTTTAATTTCGGCCATCACCTTCATTCAAAATTATTTGAAATGAGGACTATGTGTCTAAAGAAACCCAGCCAGCCAGGCTCAATCAAACCGGAGATATCTTCCTGCTCGGAATCAATTTGATCAGTAAAGAAAAAACACAGAGGGTATTGTTTTCAAGGGGGAGAGGGATTAACGTGACCAATCTTAATTTTTTTATTAGATTGTATGTATGGGCTGAAAGTATGTATGGGCTGTGTACATATTATTATGCATAATTTCAAATATGTATTACAAAATGAATGGCTGAAATGAAAATGTTATATTAACTCATGTAAAAACATCCCCTTATTAAGGTTAATACCTGCAAAGATCACCACTAGCTCTGTTTGAAAAAAAAAAAAGACTCCTTGCTTTTTGAAAAATCACTGTAGTATTTAACTGAAAATAACATGTAGATAGCTAAAGTGAGGTCTATAGTGCATTATTTAAATCCACTTTCGTTCTTGGTAATGCCATATGAAGTCCATACTTTTCATGGGATTGAGGGCATTAATTGTTTTTTGTTTTTGTTTGCTACTCGCCTATATTATTATCAAGGTAATGGAGGCTATACCAAGTGGAAGCTGCTATGTAGCATGTTGCGCTGTATAGCATGCATACAGTTCAATCCTTGTGATGCCATTGTGGGAAATGTGCTCAGGATTACTGGTGGGCTGTGAGTAAGTGTATTTTTGTCAATGAGTCAGTGCATGAGGTGTAAAAGCGTGTTTCTTGCTGGTTAGGTTAGTACTGCTGTTTGTGTTTCATACGTACTAACGTGTTAGGTGGCCTTTTTAAAACTGCTGCAAGAATTCAAGTCAGATTTCAATATGGATCTGGGGAATATTATTTGACATGCTTTTTAAAAGCCACTACAACCAGCAAAGACCATAGTTGATAGTGTTGGGCACCTTGAGAGAGGTGTACTAGGTGATTGATATAATATACGACCCAGGCACAAAGGAGGCAGTGTAACACAAAGTATTTCAGTGTAAATATCCATGCTGAGGGGACGCAACTAAACTCAGGTTCTTCCCTCTCCAGGGTATTCTGCTTGCTCTCGAAGGGCAGGTCCATGATGATGCCTAGGGAGCATACAGAGCAATGGTTTCTGGCCTGTTCTGTGGAGTGTCTTCTTTCCACAGTCTATGGGCTCACTGTCCATTGGATTGCCTCCCTCTGGAGCTCCACATACACTCACAGAATCACAGCACCACCATGCAGTCTGAGGGCGTTTTCACTTCACACAGTCCTCATCCAACAAACCAAACCAGTCATCTTAAAGTAGAACAACAGAAAAGAAGACTCTGTTTTTTAGAGTTCACATTTTCAGGTAATTTCGAAGAGGACTCTGATGATTTCACTATCCTCTTTCTGTTCAGACAAGAGTTCCACTGAAGCTTCAACCTTTACTTTTATTATGGGTGGTTCACTTGGGACAAGATGGCTGCAGCTAGACTTGTCTTCCTGTGGTATTTGGTTAAATAGGCCGACAGAGATAGGGTTTGAGAACTACTCCTTTGCTTTGGAAGCCCTTCCTTTTGGAGGATTTGGATGATGGATGTATACAGGGGAGGGTATTTGGGTACATACCACTGTTTCAATCAATTCATGTGGTAGACCTGACGGGCCTTGTGACAGCCAGGTGGCCGGACCTTGAAGTTCAGCAGAGCCATTTCCACCTTTCTAATTCTTCATACTGATAAGCCAGGAGTTTACACTCACTCTCGGGTATGAGCCCCATCACCTTAGCGCTGTCTACATTTCAGTCACACAAATCCTCTCTTGTTTTGACACATTCCCCATCCATCAGGCTCTGGAAGAGACTGCTCTTGACAGCAGATGAGGCCGTTGGTCTCTGGGGAGCATAAGACACAGACAGAGGAAATTCTCAGAGCCTTCCACTTTGCCAGATGAGATTTATCCATGATCATATTCAACCATGTGGGCATTCACGATTTAGAATAATATCTTCCCATGTGTTCGTCTGTTTCAATCATTCGCTTCAGTGTTTGGTTGAACCTTTCTACCAGTCCATTGTTTATGGGGGGTGATTGACGGCAGTTTGTAGTTTTTTTTTACCCTCAGCCTCTTGAATATTTTGCGTAAAACTCGGGACCTGAAACAGGACACTTGGTCGGTGAGAATCTCCTTTGCCCGGCCCCCCCGGCTAAAAAGGAGGAGGACCTCGGACCACGGGGGAGCAAGTGGGGGTCTGCCACAACAGCCACAGTTGGGTTTTATTTAGACCACATGATTCTTCTTCAAGTGTCCTTACCATATCAGTGCTCCACAACACAAGTTAAATGAAATAAGAGAATTGTATTTAATTTCCCTTCTCATATGGACTTTTTATTTGTATTTTGTGTATCAGGGGAAAAGTTAACTTTATGTTGTGTGTGTGTGTGTGTGTGTGTGTGTGTGGTGTGTGGTGTGTGTGTGTGTGTGTGTGTGTGTGTGTGTGTGTGTGTGTGTGTGTGTGTGTGTGTGTGTGTGTGTGTGTGTGTGTGTGTGTGTTGTTACTACAGCTTGTCTCGTTATGCTTAATGTGTTTCTTTCATGGCCTTGAGAGATGAGTGTTCTGAGTGCAGAAGATGAGTATAATTCCTGCGTGTCTTGTTAAAACACTCTTACCCGTGTGCATCGCATCAAACTTCCCGCTTCGCTGATAGGCTCACACTGTTGACGGCATTGAAAAATCCGATTTTATTATTTATTTTGGCCTGGTCTCAAATACCTGGTCTTTTTTTTTTTATGTGGGTCAAGTACTCTACCTTCCTAACCACTGTGCACGTAAAGTCCTAAGTTGGCATGACCCAATGCTCTGCACAGTTGAGAGAGTTTGGACCAAAGTGATTTCTGTATTAAGACGGAAGGTTAAGGATTTAGTTTTTATCGGGGGTCCAGTATCATGGAAGCCCTGGGTCTGTGTATAGCAGTGTGGCATCGAAGGGGAATAAGGACCGACCGACCAGCCTGTCTAAATTTAATGGAGAAGTTGACTCAACCCTACACTGTATTACAAATGTGTCAGATTTTTTAACTATTTTTATAGAGGGGGAAAAATACTGTTGTTCAGTATGTGTGGATATTTGTTTGGAGACAGTATTTTATATATAACGAAGCTTGCGGACCTGTTGATGTTTGGTGCACATTGCTTTGTAGACATTTATTTAGCTTGGTGAAGGTATTATTCAACAAAGTTACAAAGAAACGGATGAGACTCAACACGACACTGCAGGTGGGAAACTGTAGCGTTTATAAGATAAATATCGATAGTCCTCTTCAAATCTCAACTTTATCTTGTTTAATTCAAGTTGAATAGTAGAGAAAAAACGTTTAAGAAAACTTGTGTATTGGCTCGTACAGCACACACACACACACACACACACACACACACACGAGCGCACAGTTGATGAGCCGCCACAGCACACAAATGCACTGGTTGTATAATACATGTATAGTGCATGTCACGTCAAAGCACTGTCAAGTTGGGTTGACTTACCCATATTTATTTATTCACCTGCAGTCATGAATTCAAAATACATTTCTGCATTAGGTCCCTCCTAATAGTTATTCTGGTAACCTATTGAAGAGGCTGTGAGCGGTTGCTTTATCCTAAACATATTTAACCGAGACTGCTTTGCAGAATGGATGAATATTCGTTGTCATACAGTCTTTATTTTTATTTTAGGTTGAAGCTTTGTAGATGTTTTGTTTTTTGAATGCTTTGATGGTATGTATGCAAAATTATTGTTGGTTCTATTGTTTTTTTTTGTTATCTTTTGTTACGTGTATCAATAAAGTATTTGTGGGATATACAAACGCCTTGATGTGAAATCCTGCATGAATCTGTATATTTAGGTTTATTTCCCTCAAGGGATTTATGGCACAACATGATAATACATGGAGAGTGCTGGCAGTAGTTTGAGGCAGTGTCAGAAATGTACCTTTTCAACTGAAAACTTAAACTTCCAGAGGCATTGGTGATATTTTATTTACCACCCATGTGAAAACATTGTTATATGATCACACGATTATTATGACCAGTTTATAGCAAAAATGTAATATTCAATATGAAAATGACTTAATACTTAATAATACTTACAAGACTTCACACAAATCCCTGCCACCAGGGGGTAGCGTCGCACTTTTAGTACCTGGGAGCAACCGGCAAGGCTGCAGTGACAAATTGTATTCAGATAATTCACAATAATAAATAATAATTCTGAAAAACAACATTCACACTCAAAAATATTGTAGAAGCTGTACTTGGTGATTTAGAGATAAGGAACATGTAGGTCAAAATACACTTGATCAAATTAGGGTGAGATAGGATTAGGATCACACCAAAGGGTTCTGCGTCATCTGATCTAGAACAGATACAAACAGGAGAGCATATGGTAGACGGAGACAGACAAAGAAACACCTGCAACCTCTAAGCAAATCAATGCATCCTGTTAGTTTAATGTCTTCTTCTTGGGGCGAATCAAACCAGCATGGTGGATCAGTGAAAACCAGTCAATCTGAGGCAATACAGATTCTCTCTGTCTGTCTGTCTGTCTGTCTGTCTGTCTGTCTGTCTGTCTGTCTCTGTGTGTGTTTGTCTCTCTCTTTCTCACTCTGTCTCTCTGTGTGGGTGTGTCACTCTCTGTGTCCCTGGCTCTGTATGTTTCTCTGTGTGTCTGTTTAGGTACGGAACATCAGCAGCCGTAACTGTGCGTCTGTGTAAAATAAAAAAAGTACATTTGAGTTTCCAAACCCAAGTCAATTGACCGACTATGGAAACTCTGGATCCCACTGTTTTGGATTCCAGCCCTTCGTCCAATGAGCTTGAATCTCTCTGTATCATCAGTATTATGTGCAATTTCCATATAAATTACCTTCATTAAAAGGGGAGTACTTTCTTATTTAACAAAGCTCATTTGAAATTCTGTATTTAATAAGACATGTAATCCAAGTCTCACAAGCTAATAGCCAACAATTAGCTCTATCTCAAAGAGCGAGTGTGTGTGTGTGTGTGTGTGTGTGTGTGTGTGTGTGTGTGTGTGTGTGTGTGTGTGTGTGTGTGTGTGTGTGTGTGTGTGTGTGTGTGTGTGTGTGTGTGTGTGTGTTACTGTGCACAAGTATGTTTGTGTGTGCGTGTGTGTGTGTGTGTGTGTCTCTTCATAAGTGTGATTGGGCATGTGCATCGGGGAACATTTGTGTGCATGTAATCTCTTGGAAGTATTGTCATTCTTCAGCGTTATCTTTATTGGTTGTCACAAATGAGCAAATTGGGCAGCAGCTGTTCTTTTGACCAGGTTTAGTGCGAGTAGGCCTACTTGCAGTGGTTCACTAATGCACCACAGACCGCATGGAAACCAAAAAGTTCCAGAGGAACTCCTGGCTTGGCCAGTGAACGGATGCAAGTGTGGGGGAGTGTGTGAGCTAGAGAGGAAGAAAAAAGCAAGGCACGGTTGAAGGGTTAGAGACGTTTGGAGAGTTGGAACCATTGTCATGAACGTCATGTCAGGGTTAGGGTTAGGGCCATTGTCGTGAAATGGGATAGAATGAGGAAGACAGACAGAGAGATGGAGAGTGGCCTTTAAAAAATTGTGATGAATATCAAAGCACGATATTGGACTGCATATTATGTTAATGTTAATGTTTATCCATTTTTGAATGTGGATTTTCATAAAAACCTGTGTAAATGTGTTATGCATGTGTGCGTTACACACTTGCGTGTGTGTAAAACAGAGCAGAGATCTGCTAGCATCTAGCATAGCCAACATATACAAATAGGGTGTCAGGACCAGAAGGGGGGAACCAATAGGATCGGCCATGCAGAAACAACAGCATTGAGAAGAACGGTGAGATAGACGCCTATGGAAGAACGTAGCCCGTAGAGGACAGGCTCTGTCCTCTACGAGAGATGACAGAACTATCAGAGAGATTACAGAACTATCAACACAGTAGGGCGAAGGGGGCTGACCTTGTCTGTATCAGCTCTCATTACATTTCTTTCATCCTCCTCAACATATCTAATTCTCCCATTGGATTTCCACTGTACATATTAATTATTGTTTCGCCTTTCTGTGTATGTCTGAGTATGGACAGCAATGAGGTGTGTGTCTGTGTGTGTGTGTCTGCGTGCGTGTGTGTGTTTATTTATGTATGTGTGTGTGTGTGCGTTTGTGTTGAGATGTGTGCGCAGCATTTATGGCTGGTATGGTGTGTGAGAATCCGTGCATCTGCGTCTATGTTTGTGTTTGTATTACTGTGCACAAACATTCATGCGTTAGGACACAGCAAAGGTTAGGTCAGTTCATGAGTTACAATTTAAATTTGCCAGCCCTGAGAGTGAAAACTGTTTACCAAACCTAGCCCTCCAACCCTATGATCTCTCAATTGCTCTATTAATGACATTTCTGTTCCTCTCCCACACAAATACTGTCACAGGACTTTCTACATGTGACCCAACTGTATCCACCCACATCCATATACACACTATGGCTGTGTTTATGCACGTGGATGTGTGAGTGTGGTGTGTGTGTGTGTGTGTGTGTGTGTGTGTGTGTGTGTGTGTGTGTGTGTGTGTGTGTGTGTGTGTGTGTGTGTGTGTGGGTGTGTGTCTCTCTCATTCCAATAACCTCAGGACTGTGTCTCGGACCCTTTACCACTTCTCCGACACATCCTCTGACAAAAGTACAAGCAAAGGCCAATTGATTGGATCTAACTGCGTTATTCGGTTAAAACCTAAAAGGGATCCTGCTCTCTGATTGGTTGGAGTTGTGGCTGCGTTGATGCTGCCGAGGCTTCACGCCGCAACTTCTATTTCCTGTTCTTCACCGTGGCCACTTTTCCACCATTACCTTCTGCTTCGCTGTCACGTTGCTCACTTTCTCTCTTCACTGTCCAATTATTTTAATGGAGTAGGACAGACAAGACACTGATAGTGCTAAGCCACCGTGTATGCGTGTGTGTGTGTGTGTGTGTGTGTGTGTGTGTGTGTGTGTGTGTGTGTGTGTGTGTGTGTGTGTGTGCGCGTGTGCGTGTGCGTCTGCGTCTGCGTGTGTGCGCGGGTGCGTGTGCGGGTGTGGGTGTGTGTGTGTGTGCGCGTGGGTGTGTGTGTGCCTGTGTGTTGTGTCTGTGTGTGTGGTTATATATTGGAGAAAGGAGCCGCTTGGAGACCAGACCTCTCTGTTTCCAGGAGATAGATCCCACAATCGCATATTGATTATGCAAATACATGTTATCTGGTCTTATTTTCTTATTAATAAGTGTCAGAATTCTCTCTGTCATCGGCCTAATTGAAAAATATATAAAATAAAAAATAATTATTTTTGTTACAACAATCTAGAGATTTTGCTAAATGAATACATTTCAAATGTTATGTTTAAAGGTCTTTAAAGGTCTTCTTTCTGCCTCATGTACACCATACTCCTTAGTTAAATTTCTCGTCCAGTTTGCCTCTTACTTTTCCTGAATTATTTTCACTCCACCTTGGAACAATTTCACTCCATTTCCACCGACAGCTCACACTTTCGTGTCGTTCTCCTTTCTCTCCTGCAGCTCACGGAAACACATCTCATTTGTTTTAAATCAAAGCTAACGTGTTTTATTACCACCCTTTATCCTTCTCTGCTTGTCATCGTCTTTGTTCATCTTCTGCTTAAACTGCCATCACTAAACATCCTCAGCATCTCCTCTAACACCTATGCTGCCTTCACTCCTTTTTACATTGCCACCTCAATTTGATAAAACCAAGGAGGTCCCATGTGTTTTTTTGCTCTATATGTGTGTGTGTGTGTGTGTGTGTGTGTGTGTGTGTGTGAGTGTGTGTGTGTCTGTGTGTGTTGTGTGTGTGTGTGTGTGTGTGTGTGTGTGTGTGTGTGGTGTGTGTGTGTGTGTGTGTGTGTGTGTGTGTGTTGTGTGTGCGTGGCGTGCGTGCGTGCGTGCGTGCGTGCGTGCGTGCGTGCGTGCGTGCGTGTGTGTGTGTGTGTGTGTGTGTAAGTGAGGGTTGATGGCTGGGTTGGGTTGTGGGGTGTCTAGTCTTTCTCTCACTCCCTCTTTCTCACTCACATATACTTTCTTTGTGCACTTAGCTGCATGGAAATACCAAACTGAAGGGTTTGGTGCAAACTCTCTGCCTGGTGTAATCCTGGCAAGGGAAGGGGGGCACATCTTCGCCACGCTCCGCTCGATTGGCCATCAGCCTTCTGATGTTGTTCCTCCATACCAGTCGAGCCAGCTCACATATGGAGCTCACATATGGGACTCATCTATAAGAAATAAGTGGCCTGCAGGAGGCTGGTCCCTGCCGTTTACAGTTTACAGTCTTCTGAAGGGGTTAGAGAGGAGAGAGAGAGAGAGAGAGAGAGAGAGAGAGAGAGAGAGAGAGAGAGAGAGAGAGAGAGAGAGAGAGAGAGAGAGAGAGGAGAGAGGGAGGAGAGAGAGAGGAGAGAGGGAGGAGAGAGAGA
>NC_079412.1:17967889-17987889 GCF_026213295.1 Gadus chalcogrammus
TCCATATCCGGGAGGCGCTAGTATCTATCACAGCAGTCTTCTACCACAATTCACTACTTTACCCAGCAACCCAATCGCTCAACTGCAAGCTGGCTCCAACGCTTCGCGAGTGTTTCCCATTTAAACAAACAGTACTGAAGATGGCGGAGAGTTAATGGTGTAAAGAAGAAATTATTTATCTGGCAGAAACACGAGTCTACTTGGTAAGTCACTCTTTTATTGCTCTTTATCTTGCGCTAGTTTACCAAGGCGGACTCTTTGGCTGACGTGAATTCTGCATGGCTGGATGGGGACGGAGGCGCACAGACTTGGGCATTGCACTGGATTGGCAGTGGTACAGTGCAGGGACATTTACATGACAGCCAAGATTGTGTACGTTTTTCCACTTTAGCGAAAATACGGGGGTTGTGCCTATCTGTTATCGTTCTGCAAAATAACAAATGACTACGGGTTGTGAAGTTGTGCACTCGGTGCCCCAGCGAAGCTTTTAAGTAGATATCAGAAATGTGTTTCGAAAGATCATCGGCAACTTTGGTTGACACACGCTTATGCACGCGCGCGCGTGCACACACACACACACACACACACACACACACACACACACACACACACACACACACACACACACACACACACACACACACACACACACACACACACACACATATACATACATATAGACACGTGCGTTACGGAATACGGTGCTCCAAAGACGCTTCTATTTTATAGCCTACCGACAGGACTTGTGTCCTGTCGTTCACATTAAGCGTTACATTTCAGACTGCTATACGACCACCAGCCTACTATAACACAGAGAGCCGGTGGTGGTGGCGGTGGTTGTGGGGGGCCGTGGACATACGTGTAGCCTATGTTCAGCCTGTCGTGGCAGTGCCTGTATTGACTTTGTTCCGCCAATATTAGTTTTATACAAACCTGACATTTTACGCTCTAAAAGGCTGATTATCGGGACGAGGTCGCTCCACGCTGTCTAGTAAAGTAGCCCGGGTCGCAGCGGACAAGGCTGGAGATAAACCGCCGCGGTAAAAAGCAGTATGGTGACACAACCTCTTAAAAAACCCGTTAGGATCGTCACACCATCAAATAGATATCCATTTTTCTGTTTACGTTTTAACATTAAGATGGGATTTTTGTTTTTGTTTTCCATCATATAGTTTTGGGCTGTAGTCTGCGCGCGGCGTACGACCCCCATCCAGGGGCAGAGCTAATGATGAAAAAAAAAAAAGTCACGTTTAAATTTAGCCGTGTGTTGGCGGCTTTGTGCTGTCTGATGCCCAAGTAGAGGGGAGTGTGCGGAGACGTCTCTGGCACCTTGTTCCTAAGCGCCCCTCCTTGCAGACTTCCAGTGCAGTCTATATGTCTAAACTGCAGTTTGACACAGTGCCCGTCACACACACCATCACATGCAACATATCTCAAGAGGACTTCCAAATTGAAGGCAAACAGGGGACATGAATGGGGTAGGGTGGGAGGTGCACATCCGCTGCAACGCGTCCCGGTCGCGGGGCTGAACGAAGCTGATGGGGTTGACATTGATGCATGATGTTTGCTGAATGGAAGAAGGGACAGAGGTTAGCGATGGAGGCTGGTGACAGGGTCAGGGGCAGGGGGGTGGGTGGGTTTTTGCTGGGGATTATCCTGATGAGCCAGAGCCACAGAGAACCTCAATCACCAGCCTGTGTGTGTGTGTGTGTGTGTGTGTGTGTGTGTGTGTGTGTGTGTGTGTGTGTGTGTGTGTGTGTGTGTGTGTGTGTGTGTGTGTGTGTGTGTGTGTGTGTGTGTGTGTGTGAGGTGTGCGTGCCAGTATGTGTGTCTTGGGGTACGTGGTGGTGTGTGTGTGTGGGGGGGGGAATTATACCTACCGGTGGTTTGTAGTCTTTGTTTCCTTCCTGGTCTGTTGTTGTTGACTCCATTGTTATCCTCTGAAGTGCAACTCATTAAGCCTCACCTGTTTGTTTTGTTGCTTCAGATTGTTCAGGTCACATACTCTACTCTTATTTTAAACCCTCAGCTTCTCCCTGTTTGCATCTTTGTGTTTTAAATTTTCGTAAATTGTTTTACCTACTCTTCCTGTCTCGTTTTGTCTATTGCTTGTCCCTCTCCCTACTCAAGATGTGGTAATCTGCATGTTAGTAGAACAGTCATAAGCTTATTTATTTTACTTCTCACTGGTGCAGCTGGATGATGAAGGTGATCTGCCTTGTAGGAATGGAAATGCAAGTTTTATATTTTGAGCTGTTTTTAATTTAATTTAGTGGGCCACAATTAAAAGGCCTGGCAAATGAAATGGCTAGAAGGGCACCAGGGCAGATCTAATCCGTCAGTTTAATTGATCAAAATGAAAAGCAACAGAACTTTAAAAGAATGGCACATTAATAATTAAGTTACAAATAAATCCTCTATTTACATGAGTCCCAACATGGAAATATAACCACAATTAAAAGCAAGTGGGGACAGTAAAGGCGAGACATATGGTGTTAGCATATGGTGCTGTTTCTAGTAGACCTATACTGCACAGGCACTATGTCTTCCGTTTATTTTCTCAATCCTTTGTGAAACTTGAAAGACCTTGGCCTCTACACACACTGTCTGATTCTGGTGCTTGTGCTGTTGCTTTGGATGTGATCATGCTTTTTATTGCTACTGAGCTGTAGTCTCAGCAAGAGATATTCTTTGTTCAAGTGTGCTGGCTTAACAAAAAAGTGTGTTTTAAATAAGATGAACTGTCATACCAAACGCTCAAGAAATTCAAATTTCTAACCGTCTCCATTCACCTATTGTTGGTGGTCTACTGTCAGCAGTGGAGTGTGTGTGATAAGGTGGAGATGAATGTGGTTCAATGCTGTATGTGTCTGGTAGTTAAAGTGCATGCGGATAGTTTATTTAGGGCCAGAATGAGGTCGCGGCGAGAGGCAGGTTTGCTCAGAATCACAGGCGATTGATGAATGGATGAGAACATGTATCGATGGATAGATAGACGAATGGATATAAGGGGAGGGGGAGATCAGGCTGCTCCATGATAGGAACATATAATTGTTCATGATAAATTTGCCTAAAATCGTATTTTAGGCAAATTAAAATAGTTTGTTTCTCTCACCAAGGCCGTCCTTATTTTCATCTCATTTTACATTCACTGACTCACTTACCCTGAAATTGACTACTAAACTAGAAAAGGACACATAGACTGTGTACCTTTTGATCACTGAGTTTGTTCAAGTTATGCAGTTGTTTCTAATTACTACTGTAATCTGAGAATGGTGAACCACTTTTGCTGCATGGCAGTGCATTTCACTTCCTTATTCTTTAGCCCTGGGTATACTATCCCACTAGAATCCTGTTTTGAGGCTTATTTCTACATTGAATAGAAACAAAACAAAGTGTTAATGTTTATATTTTTGCACGATATGTGAAGAGTTTCATTGTGTCTTATATTTATTTGTATACCAATTAGATTCTCTCTGTTCACCTTATGGCTCAGAATCAGATGGCATTAAAAGAGCTCTGAGAGTCATTTGAAAAGCATAAGTGTGTTTGTTTGCGTGTGTGTGAGAATCAGTGCTGCGTTGATCTTTAAACTCTGGGCTTCTCTACTGCCTTCGATCCCCCAGGAGCCTTAGTGCAGCGCATGTCCTCTGCTGCCTTGTTTTTTCCAGCACTGTTTCTTCTGTGAGAGGAATGTCAAGTGCTCATCATCAAATGTTTCTCTGCCACTCTTTCTCTCTCTCTCTCTGCCTCAGTGTCTGTCTCTCTCTCTCACTGCCACTCTCTTTCGCTGCTGCTCTCTGTCTCTGTTTTCGTCTTCTCTGGTCTATCCAAGCCTTCATCTTCTCCCATGTCACCCTTTTTCATTACAAATAATTAATTTGCGCCGAAGACCTAATCCTTTCTAAGTCTTAATCGGAGCACTCCGGCTAAATAAGTTAAGTCTGCACTTAAATTATTCTGAGGTGAGCCGATTGGGATGTGCTTATGAGTGCACGTGTTTAGATGTGCACACATGCATCTCCCAGGCAGCGTGGACGTCTAGCGTCGCTGAGCACGCTCACATTTAGACGTACTGCCTCTTCCTCATTGCATGTCTAGACTTACATCAAACATATTGTTCACACCAAACCAGATTTTCCTTTGTGTGAATACAGGTCCATCTGTGTTATAGAAAGGGAGGGGGAGGAAAGGAGGGAGGGAGGGAGGGAGGGAGGTAGGGAGCGAGAGAGAGAGAGAGAGAGAGAGAGAGAGAGAGAGAGAGAGAGAGAGAGAGAGAGAGAGAGAGAGAGAGAGAGAGAGAGAGAGAGAGAGAGAGGAAAAGAAGGCGGAGGAGGGAGTCGTTTTATTAACGTGGCGACTCCCGCTAAAATTCAGAGAGTGCTGTTGCATCCAGCTGTTACTGGTTGCACGAGGCTTCGTTGCCATGGCAACACAGCCCTGTGCGCCTGCTCAAGGTCGTTCATCCAGCTCTGAACTGAGGAGCGCGCCACATACGATGCACATGGATGGAACGAGGAGCGATAGACAGAGCCAGAGAAAAAGCGAGAGGGAGGGAGCGAGAGAGAGAGCGAGCGGGAGAGAGAGAGTGTGCGATAGTGAGGGAGCGAGAGAGATAGAGAGAGAGAGAGAGAGAGAGAGAGAGAGAGAGAGAGAGAGAGAGAGAGAGAGAGAGAGAGAGAGAGAGAGAGAGTGTGCGATAGTGAGGGAGCGAGAGAGATAGAGAGTGGGAGAGAGAGAGAGAGAGAGCAAAAAAACAGACAAAGAGAAAACAAAAACTTATAAGTGTCAACGTGACCAATTCAAGGGCTGTCGGTGTGTGGTAAAAAAACTCATGACGTTGCCCAAACACATAAACATAGACACACAGACCCATAAACAATATAGAAAAGACCTCATAGGCCACCCATAGTCTCTTATGCCAAAACACACAGACACAGGGCCGCGGACACGCACACGCAAACACTTCATAAAGAAACAAACAGGAGAAGGGCCTCGGCCTTGGGCTGTGTTGGTTCTTTTGCCAGCTGATAAAATATTTAGCTGGTCAGTGGGAGAGAAAGAGCGGGAGAAAGAGAGCGATCCGATGAGCGCGTCGTAGAAGTGGCTGAAGGAGAGGAGAGACGGGGAGAGAGGAGGAGCGGTGCAGAGAGGAGGAGCGGTGCAGAGAGGAGCACAGATAGGCTTTGTGTTTTTTCCCCCTCTCTGATGGCGCATTGCTGTGAGGCTACCTGGAGCATCTTCGACCCCCCCCACCCCTCCCCTATCTACCGACCTCTTCCCTTTCCCTCTCCACCTCTCTGTAGATGTTTTCCTCTGTCCGACTCCCCACAACCCCTTTCTCTGTCTCAGCCTCTGCATCCCCCCCAACACCCTCCATAAACATCTCCACCAACCTCCCTCCTCCCCACACTTCGTTTCCCTTTCCCGACCTCCCTCTATCCACTACCCCCATTACTGTCTCCCTCTCCACCCATTTCCCTCTCTCTCTCTCTCTCTCTCTCTCCCTCTCTCCCTCTACTTCTCTACTCCCTCACAATCTCCCTCCCCCTCCCCCTTACTGGCGCCCTCTCTCCCTCCCTCTCTTTCTCTCTCTCTACTTCTCGAGCCCTCCACCAGCCCCCCCTCTCCTACCTGCTCCTACCTCTCCCCCCCTCCCTACCTGCTCCTACCTCTCCCCCCCTCCCTACCTGCTCCTACCTCTCCCCCCCTCCCTACCTGCTCCCTCTACCTCTCCCCCCCTCCCTACCTGCTCCTACCTCTCCCCCCCTCCCTACCTGCTCCTACCTCTCCCCCCCTCCCTACCTGCTTCTGTGAAGAGCAGTGGGCTGCCCCACCTCTCCTCCCCCAAGCATTGAATCAACACAACACACACACACACACACACACACACACACACACACACACACACACACACACACACACACACACACACACACACACACACACACACACACACACACACACACACACACACACACATAAACACACCGCATGCACACTCTCAGCCAAAGACGGAGGAGCCACAGCCACAGCGCCGGTGCCGTAGTGAGGGAGAGAAACCGGCTGGAACGAGAGCTGGTGGAAGGCGAGGCCGAGTCAGAGGCACGTGAGGAGGGCCCCCACCTGGCGCTGAGCGGGCTCGTCTGCAGGCGACCGTCCTACACCGGCCGGCCCCCTCGTGTTCCCCTGGTTCTGAGTTTGAGACTCGGGGGTAACGCACGTGCACGCAGCCTGCCCTTCTCCAGGGTGCACGGAGAGTTCAGTGGGTTGGATCTGCTGCCCACGTCCCCACCGCCGTCGACCGTTTATCAGCAATGAGTGAACATCACCTTTGTGCGTCTAATGGTGTTAGTGTGTGTGTGTGTCAGTGTGTGTGTGTGTGTCAGTGTGCGTGTGTGTGTATGTGTGTGAGGGAGAGGTTGTTTGAAAGCGCAGGAGAGTTGAAATGCACACTGGCTGTCACTTTGTTGAGGGTCCCTGGAGGAGGGAGGTGGGAGATTTTTTGGGGGGGCCAGTTTCACGTTTCTCCTTGCACCCTTGACTGAGGTAATAGATGCTTGTTAAAACGGTGTGTGTGTGTGTGTGTGTGTGTTTTTGTGTGTGTGTGTGAAGCGGTGTTCTGTTTTTTTAACCTATTTTCCATTGAAAAAAAAAAAAAGCCACAAGTTTATGTGTTCAGGAGCCCCTTTACCACCGCACACACTCGCTCGCACGCACCCACACTTGCACACATTCAATGGGGTGGTGTTGGTTAACGCTGGGGTAAACGTTACCAGCTGCAGCACCGCTAGCGGACGGCTTCAACTCTCTTTGAACCCGCGTGTTACGTGACCACGTCCTCCATTTAATTCACCATTCCTCCTCTGCTGCCTTCCCCACAACCTCTCCTTCTACCGTATCCACGTAGCTCCTCCCCCCCTCACACACACACACACACACACACACACACACACACACACACACACACACACACACACACACACACACACTCAGCTCCTCTCTCCACCAGCAGCGTCTCTCCCTCTATCTCTCTCCTCTCCAAGGTCTGCCACGCCCACCCATTCTCCTTTACCCTACCGCGCTGGACTGCCGGCTCCAAACGGTGCTGTCTGATTGGCTGCCTCACCCATCCCCCCAACCCCCCCCCCCCCCCTCTCATCCACACACCCGAGGTCATGCGTGTCGGCGCTGTGATGTCACGGAGGCTTGTTTATCCATACCTCCTGAGCATAGTAGTGTGGGAAAAGGAACCTAGATACACACTGCTTTACACGTATACACACGCACAAACACAGTTGTTATTTAGCGCCAGAGCACTACGTCTCATTTAGTTTTGATGCCGAGTGTGCAGATTTAGCTTTGCATGGTTTATCTACACATTTGGCTTTGTTGGCGATGTGTAATAAATAGTAAGCTGAATATATATGGTACCTAGCAGTCTACTAAGGGCTGCTCGCCACCACCATCATCATGAGCTTTGAGGAATCTTTGTCCTACTGACAATCTGTTGTTTCCAAACTGCTGTATTCTCCCATTCTGATTCCAGTGAAGGAACCACAGGCTTTATCCGTTTGCTAGTTTTGGATCTCGCAGGCAGAGTTGAGCACTGTAGTCACATTGGTTCCTTGACTTCACCTTCAGCTGAGAAAATCACCTTGTAGTAGCTGCATTTCCTTTATTGCATCTTTTTTATGCTCTCTTTTGGCGATAGACGGTACATTTGTTCATCCCGAGAGACATGAGTAGTATCAAACGAGCGTTGGTATTAGAATGATGTTTTTAAGTGGAACAACCTGCCCAGAATGTGGCTCTCTAGCACACAATAATAGATTGTGGTTCCTTTGTGGGGAGTTCTTTCTACAACACCTGTGTCGAGATGCATGTGTTAACAACCAAAACCCGGGAACGCAACCTGTGTACGTTTCGTAGTTTCCTATAAGATTATATACTACTGTATTTTTAGTGTGGAGGCGTTGGTACTCTTCCTCAGCCCGTGTTAGGAGTGTGCATGTACATGCATGTCTAACAGGAGACTTGTTGACCAGGATGTAATATCATCTCCAGTCGGGATTCGGAGGCTGCCCACTCAAGTAACCAGCAGGTGAGCCGCTTGGGTGTGACTCTGTGGGGCGGAGAGGACTCGGTCCGTGAAGCTGTATCCGATGAGGTGAGATGTGAAGTGGAGAGCTGGTGTGGATGGAGAGGCCACACTCAGGACTGCTCATGCTCAGCCAACTGAGAGCTAGCCGGTCGGTTACGTCTTTAGTGTGACTTGGCTGGTCTGCCCAACAGCCGGAGAGAAAGTCTTCATTTTGAAATCTAAAACAAATCAAAGATGTTTGCATTTCTGAAACATAATTTTCAGAAATAAGTTGAGTATCTCTTGAGTATCTTTTAAGCTCTAGTAAAGTCAACTCGGTATCAGGGGAAGTGGCCAGTGGACAAACTCTCCTCAACACTAGAAAATGCGGCAGTAGAGCAGACACCTACGCCAAAGAATCAGTTTGAGAGAGGCCTGGCTTGGAGGGAGCCAATTGGCCGCTTTGAGAGGAGTCTGATGACACCCCACAAAGCCCCCCTCCGTCAGGTATATTCACGAAAAGAGGAAGTGGGCGGGGGTCCCCAACAATCATCCTGAACCTTGTGGTGGTGTTACGCAAATAAATTGCGATATGCCATCACCCTTTTTTGTCTGATTGGCTTGAAAAATTCATCACTTCTTACTCTGCCCATAAAACTACCAACCAAATGCCCAACTGACATCAGATGTCAGTTGGGCATTTGGTGGGTAGCCGTGTCTGTCCGTGTTTCTGTGTCAGATGATCTGACACAGAAACACGCACAGACACGGCGAGAACATAAACTTTTGCGAAGGTAATAATGAACTTTGGAAATGGGGAAAGTTCAATTCTGGTTTTCCACTATAAAAACAGTTTTGCTTGCAGCAGTATCCATTGATTTGCAATGGTCTAAAGCTAAATGACAATTACCCTTAAGCCATAACCCTGCAGTACTACACAATTAAAGGTCCAGCATGTTACATTTTATGGCATCTAGTTTCGATGTGCCAGATTGCAATCCATTGAATAACCCATTCCCCACCCCTCCCTTTCCAACAACTACGGTGGCCTTCAACGGTCTGTATTGTGTAATGTGCAAGTAGGTTAATACATTTCTTATTTCGACTGCAAATTTTAAGGTCATAGTTTACAACTAAAGGTTATTTTACAATCAAGGCAATTGTGTGTTGCGATTTTTTCCCACGTCAGTAAAATAATAAAGTCACTGTCGATTTTTGATGGCTTTACCTGTGGATGAATCAGTTCAACCAATCACCATCGGGAATCTTTGTCTCTGTAACTATGTTCACTATGTATGTAGGAAATGGCAGATGTACATAATAACCTATTAACTATTAACTATAAACATTAGCTGAAACAGGGGGTTCACTGACATTTAATAACATGTTTTCTTTAGAGCCGTTTGTCTCTTCTTTGCTATAGTAGAAACATGTCTGTGCAACATGGCGGCCTCCGTGGAAGAGGACCCAGTCCCTAAGTAGATATAAAGGACTCATTCTATGTGATTATAACACAAGCAACATTTTTCATTAGATTATACTTTGTTTAAAACATATTGATGAATATTATATTCAATTTCTGCCAAGTCCGTTGATGCCACTAAATTCTACACACTGCTCTTGGATTTTTTATATGGGAGCTCAAAAACAACACTAATTTGGTTAAACTTGGTGTTAGTTATTTGAGTGTGGAACAATCAAAACTTGGTTGAACTACACTATATTGGAAATGGGCCCACAGGGTGATCCCAGGTGGCACATTTCTGATAGTTTAAACGTTTTGCCCAAAAACGAAAAAAGCAACTGCTTTCAGTTGTCTTGTAGAAATGCCTTGATAGGAAAGCGCTTTGAGGCACTCACATTTACGATACAGGTGTAGCCGCATGCTCTGATTACCGAGCGTTTGCCTGAACAATGTTCTGCGTCTGCGGGAGCAATTCGTATCGCGCCACGCTAGCACGCAAACAGTGAAACAAATTACAATGGAAGTGAACAACCGGCATATAGAGACATGCCAACGGGTGTCTGGTGATCTAACAAGTCTAAAAATAACACGAGAGGGAGAGAGAAGGGAGGGGGAGGGGGAAGGGAGACGAACATGATAAAGACAGACGGGACGGGAGGGAGTCATCAATAATGTACCTGGAGGCCATGTTGAGTTTGACCTTTCGGATTGGTCACCTGTGCTCAGCCAAGCAGCCTTCTGATTGGCTGGAGAGGCTTTTGTTTTGTGTCGGATGCAAATTGTAGGCCTGCTATGTTGGGAAACTCTTATCAGCGAGTTGGTCAGTGGCGCCGCTGACGTACGCAGCAGACACGCACGCGCACACAGACATCCTACACTTGAACTCAATTTGACACTGCTCGCCTCTTAATCGCAGCTAATTTCAACAGCTCAGGGTTGAACAGTTAGAATAAGGCGAGAGCGTTGCTGGAACCCGTGTGGGGGAGGGGCCAACTAATTCTTCACGTGTGGTTGCCAGGTCTGTGACAAACACTGCACAGGGTAGTCTTATGGGGCTGCTTCAGGGTGTATGTTGACTGACAAAAATGAGTTGGCCTAATGTTAGGGAGATGATTGTTGCTGATTGACCAAAATAGAAGAAAAAAAACAGTTTTGCTTGCACTTCAAGGGAATAGACAAAGGAATAAGCCACATGGTGGTTATTGTCTTGTTTGTTTGTGTTGAACACTGTTTATACTATGTAACCTGAGCCTGCTGGGTAAACCAGTCCTACCAAGGCAGTAGTGGGGGGGGCCTTTCTAGATACAAAGATGCTTCACGACACAAACTTGGATGATTCTGCAACGATACAGATATAGAACATAATCTGGAATTTGGGATATAATTAGCTCTACCTGAAAAAAATAAACAGGACCCGACCATTCATTACATTGTGATTAAAACAGCCAACATTATAGCCTAATAATTGTTTTTGTTTTTTTTCATTGATTTTATAGCTACATGAATTAAAAAAATAATTATCTTAAATAATAGACAACAAATAATTGAATTTAATATATTGAATTCCGTATACTTCATACTTCCATCAGACTGTTTGTTTTTCTCGTACTGTCCAGAAGGTGTTTTCTGCTGTCTACCGCCTGTCTGTGTGAACCATGATAGCCAACACACTATTTTAGACACCACATGGACTTTTTATCTCATGCTGTCTACTGTTGTTCTGTGTATTCTGTATTCCATGTCATGAAGCACATTCATCGCCCACGCATAGTAAAAAACAAACCAAGGATCACGCAGGTTAATAAAGAAGATCATACATGTGATCTTAGCTGTACATTGCTAGTTGTATAATTATTTAGGTCAAACCATAAAAGTAATTCACAATAATGATCATAGTTCATTCAACCTTTCATTCACTCACTTGAGTTCTCATTTGACTTTCTGTATTTATATCACGGGACAGCCTGTTTTCCACCCTTAACGACAGAATGGGTTGATTGTCAATATGACCCAAAGCGACCCAAATGAGCGTTCCCTGGTCCATTACCCCTACCGACCGGGTGAAGAGGCCAGCAATAAGTCACATATGTCAAGTTTCGGTCTGCCGAAACAAAATGCATGCATACATTGCAGTGGAAATATTTCTTGCGAGACATTAGTTCAGTAAATGTATATGAAGTTTCGATTTTTAATTGATGCAACGTTTTCAATCGTTGCTCTGGTGGTTAATATGGGCACTGAACCTGCTGAAACTACCAGTTTGTTTGAAGCATTGTCTTTACGTTGGGTAGTCATCTGAGCTCTTACTTTGTTTTGTGATATGTAACGTATTTTCTGATTTTCTGTCAATAAAGATTTACAGTTGAGAAATATGCAGAGAATGGGTTCACTCTCAGTTTCCCCAGTGTGCAAAATAGAGCAGTCCTTCACTTGTCATTATTCACAAATCCCAATGTTAGTAGAAACTAGTGAAGTTTCTTTAACCTCATAGGACCAGGTTGCTGCCCACCTAATTCTCTCTGCTTTCTGTAAACTTAACTGGCTGCTCTGCGACTTTAATGGAAGATGCGAGCGAGAGCAAATTCCCAAATAATTCAGTCTCTAAACGCCATAGCTGAAGCATCACGTAGCAATACCAAGTACTTACATGACATAGTTCCTACAATTACAAGAAAAACAAGATTTTCCTGAAACCACAGCGCTAATGTCCGCTGTAGCTCAACCCGTGCTCAGCTTGAGAGTGAAGCCGTTGACAGTGCTCCTTTCATGGGCACGGATTTCACAATGATTCAGGGTATGACGCGAATACCGTTCTGTTCTAATGTCGAAGTTTTACGTGTATCACACCTGATATATCATTTTTGCTTGTTAAGCTTGGTATTTGGGTTGATTGATTCAACAGCATTTTGTCTAGCTTAGGGGTAGAGCTAACCAAATGGGTAACCCGATTTTAGCCTGGTTTCATTGTTCAGGAAAATACCAGTGTGAGTGTTGGTGGTTGGGTCACAGTTTATTGGGGTCATGAGTCAGGGCAGTTTTCATAATATGAACCCTATAGGCTGATTAACAATGTCGGCCTTTGACATGTATGTGTTGTTAGTCTGTCATAGTTAATATTTTTATCTGTGCCACAGCATTTTTTAATAAAATCAAAGAAAATGCGTTTTTAGAGCGTTGTTTGAACCTCAACTTGAACACAAGACTACATTTCCCTGCAACATTTGGTCTGATTTATCTGACTGCTCGGAAGTGTAGTTATGTGCAGTAAAATGGAAAATTGAGGAAGCGATACATAGAGATGCATGGAGAATCGTTGAGTATTTGAATCATTGACTGGTGAATCTTAATCTAATCAAATCTTTAGGCCAGGGAATATTTAACACTCAATGTTCAACTTTAACTGCTAATAATTTTGATCTCTGATCCTTTGAAACCAAGACAGACAGAGAAGCAAATATAGACAAACTGATGTACCATGAGAAATATTGAGAAGAATACCAATCCCAAAATGTTAAAAGCAAATAGCTTTAAGTTTGTATTTTGTGTGAGGGTTAAAGTGGCAAGGCAAGTTATCTTGATCCCTGATCTAACAGTTCAGGGATCAAGATAACAGTCTTCACACACGCACACACACACACACACACACACACACACGCACTGGACTAAACCGGCACCGGCACCGGCACCCCCACTCTGAATCAGGGGCTGTGCCCTCCCACCTGACCCAATCACTGGGCAGAAAAACTTTCCTTTTTCAGGAGGAAAAAGAGCAAAGGAAGGGAGGGAGTAAGTCATGAGGGGAAGGAAGACGAGCCAACAGTTGGGCCGCTAAAAGCTAAGCTGAACGAGGGAGATAAAAGCAAAGAATAAGGGAGAGAGATAGAGGGAGATGGATGCAGAGATAACTGGGGAGATGGATGGAGATTGGGAGGGCGAGGTAAGGTGATCTGTCTCTGTGAGCAGGCTGTCCCGCAAGACTCGAAGTGTTTAAATGTGAAGAAGCTCGGCCTCTGGTTGAGCTTTTCTCTCTCTCTCTCTCTCTCTCTCTCTCTCTCTCTCTCTCTCTCTCTCTCTCTCTCTCTCTCCCTCTCACTAATACCTGTTCAGCCCCATGTCAGGGTGCGGCAGCCAGGCTAGGGGGAGAGAGGGAGTGAAAGAGAGAGGGAGAGAAAGAGAGTAAAAGTGCATACGCCTGCCTGTGCCTCATTATCACAGGTGGATGGAGTGGTGGGTGGTTATGGGTGTGGGTAGGGGTTGGGGGGATGAGGGTGGAGAGAAACTGCAGATTCAGGGAGGAGAATGGAACAACAGGGGGGCGTCCTTCATCGGCTACGACTGCTAATTAATCAAAAGCACCTACTCAAGAAGCGGGTGTATATATACATAATACACACACACACACACACACACGCAAACACACGCACACACACACCCACACACACACACACACACACACACACACACACACACACACACACACACACACACACACACACACACACACACACACACACACACACACACAATCACACACACACACACACATATGGTCCTTTTTTCTGTCTCTCCTCTGTGCTCACTCCGTTCCCTGAACGTGTACACACACACCCACTCGACACACAAACCAAGAACACATGCACACGAATAAGTGGGCACTTGAATACGCACTAGTTAACACATTTTCAGACGGGGTGTGGAGGGGGGACCGTGTGTGTGTGTGTGTGAGTATTTTCGGTGCTGCATTGTGTGTTTTGGACTGTGGACTCTGGTTGGTGGTGGTGCTCTGGCATGCATTTCGTATTAGCTGTTGAACTTCACCTCTTCCATTGTCTGACAAGGGCTGCGATACAGTCTGAAACAATGCGGCGGGGGCAGGCGACGAACGCAGGGACGCTAATGCAGAGCCCAAACGAGGAGCACGTAGGAGGGGGAGAAACAGGGAAAATATGGATCGTTTTTGAAAGCAAAAAGGTAGAAACCGCCGGGAGTAAGGGGGGCTCTTGGATTATTACAGACAAATTCTTCGAGTGGGTCAAAGTTCCCCCGGCAGCCGGTGCTGCTTTCTGATTGGCTGCAGAAAGGTGAAATTAAAACCACGGTAAACTTTTGACCCTGTAGTAGCTGGCTGGGAACGCCCATCGCTGGTGAGAGTCCGCCTCTCTCTCTCCCTCTGTTTCTCTCTCTCGTTCTCTCAGCCTCTCTCTCTCGCTCTCGTTCGCTCTCTCTCTGTCTCTCTGCGTCTGTCTCTCACTCACCAGCTCACTCTGCTTCTGTGTCACTCACCATCTCCCCTCCCCCTTTATTCCCTGTCACTTTATCTTTCACTCTCGCTGTTCCCCCTCTCTCTCTCACTTTCTTTCTCTCTGCTCTATCCATCTCTCATTCCCTCACACTATTTCTTGGTCCCCTCCTCTCTCTGTCTCTCTCTCTTGCTCTCATTCTCCCTGTACCCGCCCTCCCCTCTCCGTCTCTCTCTCACTCTCTGTCTCTGTCCTTAGTGCATGCATGCCTTGCTGCATATAGCCTGATGGGAGGGAGGGAGGGGGGGGGGGGAAGGCAGGAAAAGCGGCTGGGGGGAGGGGCAGAGAGGGAGGGAGAGACAGCCGGTGGGGAGGTGGGGATAGAGTGAGAGACAAGCAATATAAAAATACAGGAGAGAGACAGAGAGAGAGAGAGAGAGAGAGAGAGAGAGAGGGGGAGAAGGGAGGAATGCAGCCTTCTTGACTGTGTGCCACGATAGCACAAACTGTTCCCTGTTATATAGCAGCGAGGACGAATAAGATGCAGATCTGTGGAAAGTGGAGGAAAATGACTCAATAGTCTCATAACTGGGGGACTGTTGCTCCGACCGGGGGTTGGTTGGCACGGCAGCGAGCGGGGGGAGGGGGGGGGCAGTGTAAGGGCATGATGTGGGATGGGGTGGGCTGGGGCCCACGGGGGGGGGGTTGGGGGTGGGGGTAGGGGGGGTTTGGGTGTGAATCTTTCGCACAAATGTTTTCTCTCATTACACATCAAACGGCTGGAGGGGGTCTGGAGTGGGCCGATTGAACATGATTTCATGAGCTAACTGAAAGCACAGCCCCCCTCCCCGCCCAGCCCCGCCAGCTCTGTTTGATTCCCACGTGACCGTGCACACACACGTGCACGCCGGCCCCCACCCCCACGGCCGCCCCCCTCCCACCTGCATTCGGTCACTTGCAATTTCCAGTGCGGTCTGTAGACATGTGGCTGACGGCCGTCCCTACAAGTCGTCACGCTACGACGCCGGCTGTTAGCAGCGCCGCCATGCCGTCAACAGTTCTGCCTCGTGTACCTGGTTGACGAGCCCTGCGCACGCACACAACCACACACACACACACACACACACACACACACACACACACAGCCGCACACACACGCCGGCATTCCACAGTATGCTTTAGCATATCATCTGCATATCCTAGGAGTTCACGAGAGCGAATCCCTCTTTTTTTTCTGCTTTTCCAAACGCGCCCCCAAACGACTAGCAGCAGACGTCTGCGTCATCGGTGGCTACGTGTGGGGAGAGAGGTGTGAAGGGGAGGAGAGAGAGAGAGAGAGAGAGAGAGAGAGAGAGAGAGAGAGAGAGAGAGAGAGAGAGAGAGAGAGAGAGAGAGAGAGAGAGAGAGAGAGAGAGAGAGAGAGAGAGAGAGAGAGAGAGAGAGAGAGAGAGAGAGAGGCAGGCGTCTAGACCCAGCCAACGGTGACGGGCGGGCGGGTCCAACGGAGACTGCCGAGCGTGGGAGCTGGTGGTACCGAGCGGGTTAAACGGAGCCGCACCGCTCGCCTGATGCTGCTGTTTGTTCTGTTCCCCCCCCCCCCCCTCCCCCCCCCCCCACACAGCCTGTTCCCCGCCGCACCGCCAGGCTCCATATTGTCTCCTAATGTATGGAGCCGGCGTTAACTCCTCCCCTCCCTCTTCATCCTCTCTGCTCCTCATCCTCTCTCCCCCTTCTTCTTTATGCGCTCCTCTCTGCCCCGCCCCCCTCCTCCTCCTTCCCCTGCTCCTGTCTCGAGGGACAACACATTAGATGTAGAACACACACACACACACACACACACACACACACACACACACACACACACACACACACACACACACACACACACACACACACACACACACACACACACACACACACACCCCCCCAAACAAATACTCAACACACAAATACTCAACACAAATTCACCATGCATCCTGATAGGCAGGGAGCATCACACTGCAATGCACACAGACTATTGAGCAAAACACACACACACAAGTCGTTAGATAAGGACTCCATCCCCCTCTAATAGGAAAGAAGATTGATACCGACAAGAATAAAACCGATTTCTCAAGATGTCGCTCCCTCTTTCTGCTTAGCTCCCTCTCTTTAAATATTTAGAGCAACCCTGGTGTGTTTTTGTTGCCTATTGTGCAGTCATGGAATTGTTGATTATATTTCTCCCACTGATGCTAATGTAATTTTGCTGATGGGGGGGGGGAGCATGGCCCAAATGCAAACGGGTCGCACCGTGCACATATGGGGTCGATGTGCTGGGACATGTGATGCACGTGCAATGGGTCAATTGCAAATCGATAGCTGATTGGCTTGATTATATTGTGTGCAGAATCGACTCTTCTGCGTGTGTGTGTGTGCGTGTGTGTGTGTGTGTGTGTGTGTGTGTGTGTGTGTGTGTGTGTGTGTGTGTGTGTGTGTGTGTGTGTGTGTGTGTGTGTGTGTGTGTGTGTGTGTGTGTGTGTGTGTGTGTCTGTGTGTGTGCGTGTGCGTGCGTGCGTGCGTGCGTGCGTGCGTGCGTGCGTGCGTGCGTGCGTGCGTGCGTGTGTGTGTGTGTGTGTGGAGGGGGGGGGGGGGGTTGCATGTTGCCATGCAGTTTCCCTCCGTACACAGCGTTTGCTTTGGTCCGTGGGAGTGATGGATGGCAGGCAGGCAGCTAATGTGATTTAGATGCTCCACCAGGAGAGAGACGGGGAGCAGAAGAGTGAGAGCAGTGTGTGTGTGTATGTGTTTGATTGCATGTGTGCTTCCGACTGCTCTGTTTGTGTGTCAACCTCGTTCTCTCTCTCTCTCTCTCTCTTTCTGTCCCTCCTTCCCTTCCTGTCTCCCACTCTCTCTCCTCCCATTACTTTCCCCGTGCTGTGCAGTTTTTGGACTCTAAGCAAATAAATGTGGTGCGTGTGTGTGCGTGTGTGTGTGTGTGCGTGTGTGTGTGTGTGTGTGTGTGTGTGTGTGTGTGTGTGTGTGTGTGTGTGTGCGTGTGCGTGTGCGTGTGCGTGTGTGTGTGTGCGTGTACGTGCGTGCGTGTGCGTGTGCGTGTGCGTGCGCGTGCGCGTGCGTGTGCGTGCGCGTGCGCGTGCGCGTGCGCGTGTGCGTGCGTGTGCGTGCGCGTGTGTGTGTGTGTGAAGTGGGGGTGGGGTGGCATGGTAATTCTGCCCTCACACTGTCAGCACAGAGAAGGTAAAGGTGTGGAGGGGGTGGCTGGGAGAGCGGGGGGGGGGGGCAGAGGAGAGGGGAGAGGAGGAGGGCTGGGGAGGTGGAAGAGAGACGTAGAGAGGAGGGAAGGTGGAGATGAGTGGGGGAGGGGTAGAGGTGGCTGGCGTACTGCATGCCGACCGTCTCCTAGACCGCACTGATTGTGGGCTTATTGTGAGCCAATTATGTAGCATTCCCACTGAGAAAGTCTCACTTGCGTGTGAGAGTCATGTGCCTCTGTGTGTGCACATCTGTTTGAGTGTGCGACACGTGTGTGTGACATGAACACACGTGTGTGAGCGGCAAAGGGTAACAAAGAGGGCTTTGGCTTAATGTGTGGTAATTTGGGAAATAGCTACGTTGCTGTAACACGCTTAATATGTATGTCACGCTCGCATACGGGCCCTTTTAGATTTCAGCTCTGTCAAGTGTCATTGAGGTCCTTCCCCGTCATGCTCTCCATCTTAGACTCTCTGCAGAGGAGAAGTGATCTCTCAATGGAGCACTGTGGCTCTGGTTGGGCGGCAGATGTATTGATGATCATCTTGGGATATTCAGCTTGGCAGGTGGTTAAAGCCTGCAAGGTGCATCCCATGAGCGTATACAGGTTCATCATGAACCAACGCCACTGTGAACCCACACACCAAACCGTCCACAGACCGGTATCCACGTTAGCTTCACAGCTCACGCAAAGACCCAACGAAACGGGTCACTCTCCATCAAGCTGATCCATTGGTTGGACTTGACAGCAGTCTACTTTTTTATGGTGTCTACTCGTTGAAGTACAGTTTCATTGTCCTACATATAGGCTTCATGATATCTTCCCAGAGTGCCAAGAGATCCATGCCCAGGTAGATGGGCGTTCGAACACTGTGGGGGGAACGGAATCGGTGACCTGCTTAGTGTATGACTTGGTTGTTCTGTTGGTCCGTTGCCGTGGCAGCAGCCTGCTGACCATCAGGGCGGGGCTAGGGGGCGAGAATGGGAGGGGCATATTGATTGACCTATTACACAAACGAAGCCTGAATAGTGTCTGTCCCTGGCCGAGGTCCCATAGTGTCCATTAATGCAGCTCGTTTTTTACATTGAAACGGAAAGAGAGAATCTTCATCAGATGCTACACCTTTACAACCAAGATATATTATCCCCGTATACAATAGTAAGAGAAAGGTATAAGATGCTTTTCTCCGCCTATGTACTTCGTCTTTATGACATTAATACATTGTATTAATTGTTGGAGGTAATAAAGTTAAGGCCATATTGTGTGCTGCCGACATTGATTGCAGGCTTAAGTGTGTTATAGTGAAATGCAAACGGAATGCATTTTCAGTTACAAATCGGTCAATTCCTGCCACTATCTCACTTCCTCCTTGACTTTCTTTTTCCAACAACCCTAGTTTGAAAGAGCTGCTATAAAAAGCCAAGAATGCCATGTTAAAAAATGTGTTAACAAATGGTCCTTTTCTTGTTGAGTCATATCAAGGCTAGTAACTTGAGGGATGAAAAACACACGTTTATTTGTAAAACATATCGACTAAAAAACTTATTCCGAAAGAGAAAAAGGTCCACTTTACCTCACTCATTGCTCTCACCTTGGTACACACACAACAACACCAGACGCTGGTCGGTGTTTGCGTGTGTGTGTGTGTGTGTGTGTGTGTGTGTGTGTGTGTGTGTGTGTGTGTGTGTGTGTGTCTGTGTGTGTGTGTGTGTGTGTCTGTGACTGAACAGTGTCTGTGTCTCCCTCTGCTCCCCATTGGTTTTCCTTTAAATAGATCCATGTGTTGGCCTTGCTACATGTTTAATAGATCAGTCTCATGGATGTCAGTGTGTGTGTGTGTGTGTGTGTGTGTGTGTGTGTGTGTGTGTGTGTGTGTGTGTGTGTGTGTGTGTGTGTGTGTGTGTGTGTGTGTGTGTGTGTGTGTGTGTGTGTGTGTGTGTGTGTTTTTGTGGTGTGATA
>NC_079412.1:17996233-18086233 GCF_026213295.1 Gadus chalcogrammus
AACCACTGATCTCAAACACAGTGTTGTCACTGGCAAGGTTACTGCTGTCGGATTAATGTAAAAACACAAGTGGTAGGCGCTCATGCTGGCCATCTCACTGTTTACATGTACTCTCATGCTATGGAGTCCGTGCTGTACTGTAGCCTCGTATGGAAGTGATGTCCTCAAGTCTGATGGCAGAGAAGCTCAAATCTGGCTGAACCGGCACTTCACTTTCTTTCACTGCGTATTCGTTTTGACCAAAAACATGGCTTGGGGCTGTGATTTTTATGCATGTTATTGGCAAACACAAACTTGGCCAGCAAAATTAAATTGTAAAAATGTGTCTGTCAAGCTTTCCAATCAACTCTGTGTAGACTGGCCACTATATAATAAACATTAAATTCCCCTTTTGGAAGCTTTATCCACTCGCGCAAATTGCTTTTCCTCTGTATAATATCTCAATATCAATGTATTAAAACGGGAAACAGGGCATAACTCCAGAGGTTCTGCTTTAACATGATAGGACTGCTGGATCCCAGATTTACACTGTGATCTGTGCTGCAGCAGCCAGATGTAACCGAGTCAGTGCAGGTTAAGTAGACAGCCGTTAGCTATGAGCCAATAGGGGATGACGGTGGTATCTCATATCGGTTATGGCTGGCAGACCCACAAAATGCATAACCATGCTTCATTCATTGTGACAGGTATGTGCGTGGGTTTGTGTGTGTGTGTGTGTGTGTATGTGTCTATGTGTGAGTGTGTATGTGTCTATATGTGTGTGTGTGTGTGCGTATGCGTATGCCTGTGTGTGTATGTGTCTGTTTGTGTGTGTGCATGTGAGTGTTTGTGTGCGTGTGTTTGTGTATATGAATGTGTGTGTGCATGTGTATGCTAGATTGCGAACATCAACCTCTAATAACAAATCTCGTGATTGTCCAAGTGGGCTGGAATAACCAACCAATAATATCATCGACAACAACATTGGGCCGTCCCCACACCCCATCTAGAATACTTCAACGTTTATTATTTTGATAAAACCTTTGTCTTTGTATGTTTGTATGGCCGTCCTTTGATTATCCCGCAGTCATCTGACCGACTTCACGCTTGGCGGTTGTATTGACGAGGACCCGCGGAAGTGAAGGGTGAAGTTGTTTGGATGAGTGGTTCTCCAAAAGCTGCAAACAGCGATACTGAAGGCCAGGCCATCGACCCATTTCGTACAGGCGCGTTTCGACAAGGCACCGCAATAGTAATGATAAATATAACTGCAAGCGGTGATTAATGGGGTCCGAGCAAAATGAAAAGTCAAGAACACAAGATATATAAATATGACATATAATTATGAAGGAAAGATGTTGATGTTCCCCTTAATGCCATACTGTGCCTCGGCTTTCGGGTGACTTGGCTGCAGAGCAATGACCGAATGTCATGTTGAGCATGTTCATAATTGTCTAATCGGGATTCAAACTCTCAAAATAAGGATCATCAGTACAAGGCATTATCCCATTGAGCCACTGATAAACCTGAAATGTGGCCTCATTCACATGGTGAAAATGTCTATTGATAGGCACTCAACATCCAGAAAACTCCAAGCAAACATTTCTCAAAAAGCAAATACCTGAAAAATCTTTGAGATTCTAGGGAAATAAAATTTGTTGTCAAGAACACTAACTGAAGAAATATAAATATGACAGAGTTCATTATGAAGCAAAAACGGTTAACAAAGAAGTTCCCCTTAATGCCATACTGTGTCTTGGCAGTCAGATTCTTCGAAACTAATGAGCCGGAATGTTGATTGCCTGATGAATTTCAGGTGCTTTTCAATGTTGTGTTTCTTAAATGAGTGGCAATGACAGTGTCATGTTCAGCTTGTTCATAATGCTCTAATCAGGATTTGAACTCTCAACCTAAGGATCACTAGTACACAGCATTAACCCGTTGAGCCACTGACATTCCTATACTGCACGAAGCCTCATTCACATAGTGAAAATGTCGAAGTACACAACATCAAGAAAACTCCAAGCACACATTTCGCAAGAGAATTAAGGGCTTTCTTAAGAGTACAGATCTGAAAATTTGCACTGTTAATGGTATCCACCTAATGATAGCCATATGGTGGTTATACGATAACAAAATGGTCAGATAGGCAAAAGGGGTTGAGACTGTGGACGTTTGGCTTTTCTATGAAACTGTGGGAAAAGTAAAAAAATTTAGACCAGGGTGAAAAAGACGCATCTGATTTTAGAGATTAATATGATGAAAGAATTTTGAGTCCACGTCAATCTCGTAAGGAGAAATAAGGCTAGTTCATATATTTTTTTAAATAGCGCCACCTTTGGGTGCAGTACCACAATTTGGGTTTATTAGTAGTGGGGGGTATTGGTATCCACCTAATAATAGTTGTATGTTTTTTTATACAATAACAAAATGGTAATATAAGAAAAATGGGCTAACTGCTCCAACTTTATTGGCCAATATTTCTCAAATGGAACAAAGTAAAACAAATTCTGTTCGATGATTTTTGTGAAGCTTGGTCTAAAGATTTCATGTGGCGATCTTGGTGAATTTTTGATTATTTTTGTAGCCTGTGAATCTTTTTATCATGTTTAGCTTCATTATGAAATTGTGGGAAAAGTATACAGGATTTTATAAATGCGTCTGATTCTAGAGATTAATATTCGGAAAGAATTTTGAGTCCAGGTCAATCTGGTAAGGAGAAATAAACCTAATTCATGATTTTTTACAATAGCACCACCTTTGGGTGCAGTACCACAAATTTGGGTTCATGGGTAGAGGGGGTTATTGGTAACCATAACTGAAAATTTCAAGAGTTTTCGACTTATGGTATAGGCTGCAGTATGATTTATACAGAATTTGATGGAAAAAAAAAACGTTACAGAAACAATAGGGGACCAAGCAGCTTCACTGCTCGGAACCCTAATAACAAATAACGGGGGTGAAGCGTCGTGGCGAGGGTTCTGTAAATATCCTGGGGTTACTCAGTCTGCGGATTCTCCTCCTTGATCATTGTGTCACTCCTGGCTCCTTTATGACATTCATCTCAGTGAAAGTCACTGTGGATCAAAGCACATGCTGACCAGTAAATCATGATCCCTGACACCTCCATTATGTGATGACCTCTGTAACCTTCTGCTCTTCCCCCCCTCGCAGGCTGGCCCAGCAGTACGTGTATCCCCAGGCCATGCTCCAGCCGGGCCTGGTCCTGCAGCCGCAGCTCAGCAGCCCCCCGGCCGCGCTGGCCTCCCACTACCTGGACTACAGCTCCATGTACAGCCACTACGCCGGCCTGGCCGGGGGGGGCCTGGAGCAGTACCCCTACGCCCCCTCGCCCACCGCCGGGTACCTCGGCTACAGCTTCTCCCCGGCCGCCGCCGCCTCAGCCCCGGGACACGCCATCAGCCCGCCCATCCACGCGCACCCTCCTCTTCCTCCTCCTCCTCAGCTGGCCCCGCTGGTCGGTGGGCCGCCCGCCTCCTACCTCCACTACCCTCTCCTCCAGCCCGACCGCATGCAGTGACCTTCCAGCGCGTGATCAGTGGCTGATTGGTGGCCTAGGGGGGGGGGGGGGGGGGGTTATGGGGTTATGGTGGAGCCACTGGTGCACTATGAGCCCGTGACATCATCAGGGTGGAGCGTCGGGAGGGGAGGAGTTTGTTGACATGTTAAAGGGCTCACGGACAGCACATATTTGGTCTTTTTTGGTGTACTTTGGTGTTATTTGGTGAGGAGAGGTATCCGCACAAAAGAAGAGCTGTTTCAAAGTGGGGGTGGGTACACACGTATAATCTGCATAAGAGAGACATTTGAGACATTCTTTTCACCACTTTCTCGCTGAAGTGCTTCATGTGTTGGATGAGAAAGGCATCCAGTGGACATGTTGTGAGGGCAGTTCCTCCAGAGCCACGGGCCCGGGGCCGTCCTGAGAACAGTTCCACTTCCAGAGCCCCCCTCTGCAGGAACACAATTTATTGGCCTTAGGAAACCTCTCATCTTAAAACTGTTGTGCTCTCCTCTTTGTTCGTGTTTAGCGTTTTTACTACTGCAGAAAGCAAAAACAATAATATTTAGACTCCATTTTGTTGAATGTCCTGTTGCTAGTTGGTGTTTTTATCTACTGCTGGTAAGTTCTTATACGATGATAATCAGAGTTTGACTAAATATGCAATTAGGGCGATACAGAGATGACCAGGGGAACGGTAGTCTACACTGACTGTAACAAACTCTTTTATACTGCTTAACTGGAGAGAGAGCAAAATGAACAATTAAAACCCAAATCCATTCCTCGCATCACATTTTCAGACTGTTTTTAAACCTGTACATCTTTGTATAACAGCACAGTCATGTGTTGTAATGCTACTTAAAATGCACATTTGTAAAAAAAACAGCAAAAAAAAAACAGCAAACGTCCTAGTATTTGTGACTGTGCGCGAAGATTAGCACAATCAACTCTGTATGGTCTGGGTGTAAGAAAGAACAGGAGGGACGGAAGGACAATCGCCGTGGGTTGCAGTGTCAGGACCCGGTTGTCCACTCTCCCTCTCAGTGTGTCTGTCATCCCATTGTCCTTAACCAGCTGCAGAGTGAACACAGAGGAGGCAGCGATGGCACTCGGGGCCGTCCGTACAGTCGCTCCACAAGCCATACAGCTAATAAATACAAGAGATATGCAAAATATCTGATCCATTTGTGGGTTCCTTTCTTACCTTAAAAAATGATGGATGATTACCTTGCTTGAACGGGAGTTGAATTGACATTTAGGGCATTTGATCTCACTTGGTGGTCAAGTCTGTGTGAACACGCTGGTATCAAAAGCTGTTTCTGCACTGGGCCGTGCCTCAGCCTGGACCCAGACACAACTTGTCCAACAGCAGAGGCTATGGGCATCGTGGACTAAACCAAAACTAGGTGTAGTTTGGACGTAGTATAGATAAAACTTGGGTTCCTTTCTACCAAGCGACTTGAAATGTATTGATGACACTGCTGACTCTCAATGTGAAGAAAACCATATTCATGTATTATAATATCAGCCTTTTTTATATGATTTAAAATAGGTAAGTGCTATATAATGACCATATACTACAAACATATATAGGCTACATGTAGGCCTATGACAAGTAGGCTAATATATTTATAATAGCCTATATTTGGTAATACACCATTCAGCTATCGCTGCTCAATAGTAAATAGTTACTAAAACACTAGAGATATGTGTCTATTAGGGTTCAGCCTCTGCCCAGAGCCTTTATCTTTCGTTTTGCCTTTTTCTGACACGAAAACAAAGGAAATGTATCCACACCAAAAGGTACGAACCTTCGAAAGCCCAATACTGCCTCCTGGCTGCTATGCACACATAGCAAACACATTAGCAGTAACCATTACCCGACAGTAGACTTAAAGCATTCGTTATATAAATACATATTGCTAAGTAGATAATGGTATTGACGTGCCTCGCCCTCTAATGTGTCTCTTCTTAATATTCTTCATCCCTGTTATATGTGTCCGCTCGATGCGATTTAAAGCGTTCTCTACAGGTGACCCACATTGTGTCGTGGCCTTCAGTCTCGGGCTTCTACCGCCACCATGTGGAATAAAGTATGTTAATGCAGGATACAAGATTTTATTTCTGTTTAAAATCCCCTGACGAGGCAAATCCTTGTTATATTTGAATGATGCAATTTAAGGCCGTTTATGCATCTAATAAGCAAATCATAAGAATCAATTGTCTTCAAAATACAAACCAATGTTCTTTTTTTTGCGTTCTTTCTGATACCAGGTTCCATTTGGGAAGGATTAAAAAGGGATTTGCCAAGGCCAGCACACTCGAACCAATCGGTTGGTAGATTTCTGGGTTTGCTGAGGTGAGAAAACTCCCAGATGATCAATGGATCAACTAATCATATGCAACTGACTTCCACTTGATTTTATAAAATCTAGAGTTCCAAAATAACTTGGTAAAAGGGGTTGTGGACCCCTTTTGCTTGTCTGGCTGACATTCCCAGCTGTGCTCTAGAATTCTCCATGCCATCTTTACACTCCTAATGGAGCCGCGTCTTCAGCATGTCCAGGGGTCAATCTGTCTCTCAGTCCTCCCTAATCTATAGAGGGATATGTCATGGCCATTCTTGGCGTCGCCTACAGAGAGCTAAAAATGGGCCCGTCAATGTATTTGAGTTATTTCTGGATACAATGTTGAAGCTCTTTGATGTCATCATGTATGCCATGATACCCGCCTCGAACTTCGTCATTCGTCACTAGAATGGACGTTATTAGTGGGGTCCTTCTCTTGCTAGGTAATGTTACATTATATACATTTTACAGAAGGCAAATTGAATGGTGCAGCTTGTACATCATGTTATAATAGAAACAGTTCCTCAACTAAATCGGTTTGAAGGTTTCACTGTAAGAGAAAAATATTTGTAAAATGCTAATTTTGTAAATACTGTATTTCATATATTAATTTGTATTATGGTGCTGGTGGAAATGGGTCTCTTGGAGCGTGGGACGTTGGGGACGCGTGGGACCTCTCATGAATTCTAGAAAATAAACCAGCCCACAAGAGAGATGAGTTGAAATATTCAGCACATGTTAACACTTACCTTTAGGACCGGTGTCACATGTCACAACACACCTGATTACAACATTCATAGCCCACCAGCTACTTCTTATCAATAGAAGGGCCATCAAGGGTAAAGAAAATGTTTTAATAGAATAATTTAAAATTTTCCCTGAACATTTTCTGGGAATCTCTCAGGCACGCTCGTACATTGCTACTATAGAACTCAAACATTTTGAGCAAATATAGAGTAAAGAGTGTTTATAGCTGGGTTTCATTCGAGAAAAACAAGGCGCTGTTACCAAAGTGTCAGTTGTTCAATGTGATCATCAACCGTTCTTCCCAGAGCACGTTAAGGCATGTCTGGAGGTTTCCAAGGCTTTATGTCCTAGTAGCGCTTCAACCAAGAGTGCTAGAGGGGGGGAACTCGTCTGGCCTGATTAACCAGCCAGGCATCAGACAAACCCTCAAGTCCATCAGAAGGAGATTCTGGTCGACAGCAACGTCCTCAGATGTCCACTCGTTCCCCCCTGCGCTGTCCGCTTCCTACGCTTACATGACCATGGTCCCAGATCTCAGTGAATCCACCAGTTTACCCTCATCAGAGGGTAACACCATGTATTTTAGTCTCTGGTTCTCTAAGGCGGCCTCTTCTCAGGAGGAGGCCTGTCTTATTGTGCAACGACGTGTACCGTCTCCATGGGTTACTGCAAGACTTTTGTCCCCCTGTTTTGTCTGTTCAGTTAACATGGCCTGACAATGTGGAAAACAGCCTCTAGTCCTCCTTTAATGACAAGTCACCCTTTGAGTGTCAGATGCAAGCGCACCTTGAACTCCCGCTTCCCTGCTGAAAGCAAGCTTACAGTCTGCCTGCTACACCGCAAGCCACCGGCCTATTCGAGCCCAGAAATGACCTGGCTGGCAGCTTGAAAGCTGGAATAACTTCATCGAGGTGTCCAAGCAGCCCCAGTCGCCTTGCGCCTCTGAAGCTGCTCCTAGGAACGGGGACCCAGTCCCGACCACCTGCTCGGCATTCTGGTTCTCTGCTTTTGGGTCCAACCTGAACATTTCTTAAACACTGGGTCGTGGAAACAGTTTAGCAGGCTTGCAGAGATGGATGGGCCAGCATCACTTAACGGGCCAGTGTCGTTCAATGTGAGCTGTGGGCACTTAATGGGAGGTATAGCAAAGTGCACCTCAGGCAGAGGTCTGCACAGCTACCACATGGGCAGACAAACAAAACAATCAAACAGTCAGCGTTGCGATGGCAGTCTGAGTCAGGAGTCATGAGTGCTCTATTTTCCACCTCTCACAGTAGTGTTGTTACGACTAGCATGCCTTACTAGTCAGGAGGCTTGTCTCCCCTCAGCCCGCCTCCTCTCTCCCCTCAGCCCGCCTCCTCTCTCCCCTCAGCCCGTCTCCTCTCTCCCCTCAGCCCGCCTCCTCTCTCCCCTCAGCCCGCCTCCTCTCTCCCCCTCAGCCCGCCTCCTCTCTCCCCTCAGCCCGCCTCCTCTCTCCCCTCAGCCCGCCTCCTCTCTCCCCTCAGCCCGCCTCCTCTCTCCCCTCAGCCCGCCTCCTGTCTCCCCCTCAGCTCGCCTCCTGTCTCCCCTTAGCCCGCCTCCTCTCTCCCCTTAGCCCGCCTCCTCTCTCCCCTCAGCCCGCCTCCTCTCTCCCCCTCAGCCCGCCTCCTGTCTCCCCCTCAGCCCGCCTCCTGTCTCCCCATCAGCCCGCCTCCTGTCTCCCCCTCAGCCCGCCTCCTGTCTCCCCCTCAGCCCGCCTCCTGTCTCCCCCTCAGCCCGCCTCCTGTCTCCCCTCAGCCCGCCTCCTGTCTCCCCTCAGCCCGCCTCCTCTCTCCCCTCAGCCCGCCTCCTGTCTCCCATCAGCCCGCCTCCTGTCTCCCATCAGCCCGCCTCCTGTCTCCCATCAGCCCGCCTCCTGTCTCCCATCAGCCCGCCTCCTGTCTCCCATCAGCCCGCCTCCTGTCTCCCATCAGCCCGCCTCCTGTCTCCCCTTAGCCCGCCTGACACTTACAGTCAGTAGACAGTAATACCGGATTAATATAAATTATAAATTAATTATAAGTTCATTATTTTCATGCTTCTCTTTTGGCAAGAGCCAGGCAGCTGGTCTGTGACCCCTTGGTTCTGGAACTGTCTCTGCTGTCACTGGGTCAGTGGTCCTAGCAGAGGGGTGAGAAATAAAATCATTGTGAATCATTAAAAATAAGGTCTACTTTAGGTTTAGCTCACCTAAAGTAGGTGTAGCTCAGCTTTATTTTCTTAGTGACTTTAGTTTTGTTTTCATTCTATTAGAACTCCTAATTGTTGAAAACTGACTAACACCATTTGAAGATCTGAACCCACTGGTTGACAGTCCAGTATTTCATTTGTGTGTGTGTGTGTGTGTGTGTGTGTGTGTGTGTGTGTGTGTGTGTGTGTGTGTGTGTGTGTGTGTGTGTGTGTGTGTGTGTGTGTGTGTGTGTGTGTGTGTGTGTGTGTGTGTGTGTGTGTGCGTGTTATGCTTTCATAATCATGTTTGGTAAAAAATATGTTTAAGCCGAACAAGTCATAGTACAATAAAAGTAATTAGCAATACTGTATTAGTATTAGCGGTAATAAAAGTAGGCCTATAGCAATTAATGTTTTCATGGCAACATCTTGAGCAGCCTTTACTGATACATTTATGCTTGCCAATTTGCATGTCCCTGGCATAAACCAGCTCACCGGAAACCAAGGCAGAGAACAATAAATATATAAAACAATACAAAAACACTACAGGGTATCAGGACATTCGCTCCTTGCACTGCATGCATTACCATGATGGATTAAATATGAAACAAAAAAACTGACGTATATATATATTATATACGTCCGTTTTCTGAAGAAATGTCTGCAACAAAAATAATATCAGATACATCCCTAATATAAATATTATTTGAGAATGCATTGGTCTTACAGTGATTGGATTTCTAAAGCCTAAAATCAGAGACTAGGCCATTAGGCTGACTCTATAAGTAGGCATAACAGTGACTTTGTTGCAGTGTAAACTTTATGGGCAACTCAACACAAAGGAGATCCTGAACATGGCACACAACAGTGTCAACATTCAACGTGGGGCCAATGTGCCGACCTCTCTCGCACCATGGACAACAGGTAGGTCTACAGATCAGATTCAAAATAAAGGAGATGAAGCGAAACCGAAAATGTTAGTTAGTTATTTGTTTCGACAGTAGCGATCCCTATATCAAAATTAAAAATTAAAAACCTTATTTTACTAATTACTCAATATATTTAGGAGGCGGTTTTATATACAAAGTATTAAAAAAACATGCTAAAATACTTCCCGGAAATACGTCATAGAAGTGGAACTGGGTCTTTGGGAGTTTCGCGCGCGTTCTCCAAACCTGCTTGTCTGTCAGACTAACGATATTTTGTTGATATTTGATATTGCTGAACGCTTCGGTGGATGACCAGAACCTCTCATCTTAAAATGACATCTGCAGACTATGAACCGGCTTCTTTACCCGATTTGTTGCCACTCTACTACCGACGACTGTTTCCTTTCTCTCAGTATTATCGTTGGCTGAATTATGGCGGAGGTAAGTGTCCGTAACCACCACTCTGAAGTATTCGGCTTCCGACCTCTTTTTTTTTTTTTTTTACAATGATGGTGATTTATCAGTCTATACCTAATCCAGACATTTTATATTTTAGTTCAGAAGAACTACTTTCAGCATCGAGAGTTCTCGTTCACTTTAAAAGATGACATCTACGTCCGCTACCAATCCTTCAATACGCAGAATGAGCTGGAGAAAGAGATGCAGAAGATGAACCCCTACAAGATTGACATAGGCGCAGTATACAGTCACAGGGTAGGATGCTTAATAATTGAGAATGACATGTTCCTCAACCACAGTGTACCTGTCCTTTCACTAGATTCATTATTTCACCACATTCACTCCATGCTGTGTTGTGTTTACTTTCTCACCCGTATCAAGCCCAATCAACACAACACGGTGAAGTCTGGGACCTTCCAAGCTCTGGAGAAGGAGTTGGTGTTTGATATTGATATGACTGACTATGATGACGTGCGGAGTTGCTGCAGGTAAACTATTCTGCATTGACAAGTTCAACTGCTATGAGGCAGGTAGAATTTATAGAATTAATCTAAATGAATTTATAGAGGTCGAATTGATCTAAATGTGAATATTGATGCAGCACACCAGTGCCTCTTACTACCAGTTCAGTGAAATCTAGAGCTGATATGGTTCAAAACAAAAGCAGGACTTTGAGTTTGCACAATAACGTAGGGTCTTGGAACAATAGGTAGAATTTAAGTTGAACAAAACACAATGACAATGTTGTGGTTCTAGTGCGGCTGACATTTGCCCCAAGTGCTGGACCCTGATGACAATTGCCATCCGTATCTTGGACCGAGCTCTTCGGGGTGAGTTTTTAAAGGAGCTTCACTTATTCACTTTATCAAAACAATTCTTTGCACTTATGGGGCAAGATGGGAAATTTGTGTTTCTCTTCATTAACCTTTAAGAGGACTTTGGATTCCGACACCTTCTGTGGGTGTACTCTGGAAGGAGAGGAGTGCATTGTTGGGTGTGTGACGAGGCAGCAAGGAAGCTGTCTGTAGCGGCCCGCTCGGCTATTGCCGAATACCTCAGCCTGGTGAAGGTACTATAACAATTTACCAAACTTTTAATCTTGAACAAATCCTAATCCAAATCTTTTATTCTGACAACTGGGTCCATGTTTTTAAATTGATTTAAGTTGATAATTCCATTCATGAGCATTGAGTCTGTTTTTAGTACGTCAGGAGATACCGGAGAACAAGTGGAAAGCACTTCATTTCAGGCATAACATTATGTGGATGACCTGTCACTAACCTTACAGGAGCAGATAATCTATGAGCCTATCCATTTTTTAAAATTTCTTAGGGCTAATTGTTTCAACAAATTGTTAAAGTATTTGTGAAAAATACTGATGCACATACCTTACATACTGTAGGTAGTGGTACTAACCATGCATTGATCATTTGGGGCATTTGTCTTGTCTGTACAGGGAGGCGATGAAACTGTTCGGAAAGTAGTCTTGTCAGATCCAATTCACCCCTCCATCCGGTGAGATATAACTTTCTCTTCTAAGCCCTCACAAATTCTATGCTGTAGTTACCATTTTATTTAAATGTAATGCACCTCTGCTAGATTCATTCAAATAGATATTTTAGGCCGTTGTTTTCATGTGTAGGCAATATATTATAATATTAAATATGCTCTATTTTCTTTTTCGTATTTTCTATTTTCGCCAACAGAGATGCTCTGAAAGTGGTAGAGCACTACTTCCCACAGTATGCACTACATGACCAGGCGGTCTTGGGACTCAAGGAATCTGTTGACAAAGTGTTGGCCCTGGTCCCTGAAGATATCCTTTATGGTGGAACAGATAGCAGGGAGCCCTTATTGTGAAAGTATAGCATAAAACCAGGAGTTTTATAAATTGTTTATTTCAGTATTGGGTTTTTGCTTTGTTTTGGGTGGTAATGCTGACGAGTTGAATGAACACTCATCCTCTTTTTTTAGTTTGCACATATACCAGGAAAGTTCTCTTGAAGCATCAGTCTAGCCAAACCTTTCTTTAACTCTGCGCTAACATGTTAGAAAGGATTTACACACATACTTTGAGTCTGAGAAGAACCCAGAGAAGCGCTGGGGCCTGCTGAGGGGCTGCGCAACAACCAAACAGGTCAGTAGTCAGGATCACATCAAAAGATCTCCATTATAAAACTGTACACAAACAGTCGCAGTTTAATATGCCATTGTCCTATTTGCTTTCCCAGGGCACCCTGAAGAAGGGCCAGCACTTTGAGAAAGAGATCATGCTGCAGTACTGCTACCCTCGGCTCGATGTGAATGTCAGCAAAGGGGTTAACCATTTGTTGAAGAGCCCCTTCAGTGTTCATCCCAAAACGGGTAAGGAAAGATGTTGTAGAGTGGCCCGACACAAGATAGAGTTGTGCAATGAAGTTGCTTTGACCAATAATAACGTGTGGTCTCTCTACTGTGACTAGGGCGCATCTCCGTTCCCATTGACCTTAGGCAATTGGATAAGTTTGATCCGTTTGATGTACCCACAATCAGGTAGGCATTCTTCACCTTTGTCTTCAAAATGACAATTCTTCAGACTTTTCTTGGTAGAGTTTACATATGTACAGTATTAATATCTGCAGACTGTAGACATTTCTTTCGGATTATTCAACCAAACCAAGGCAATTTGTATTTTTTTGTTTACTTAATCCGTCTTCATTTTATTACGATTCATGTATGAACCAAATATTACATTTCTGAGCCATTAAGAAGCAATTTTTTGGTATTGGTACTTAATACACTAATTAAACAATTACTTGAATACCAACTACATTAACTGCGGAATCCACTTATCATTGCAGCACAAATGCATTTAAACATTGGCATTTTCATTGTTTTACTTTTAACTCATTAACACAGATTCACATTCCTCAAATGTATTTCTGACATTGCTGAAAGCTGATCTATTGATACTACGTCTTTATTTTTAAACGTCACGCTAGTCTTATTTGCGCGGAACTGGATCGACCCAGGGTGGGGGAGGAGGAAGAGCAGGTGCCTAAGGAGAAGGACAGTGATATAGATGCAGCGGAGAGACGAAGGATTAGAGGTACAATACAGCATGTTCTACATTTTCTTTGGAATGATTCATGAACACACAAATTGATTTGCTATTATCACTGAATAATTCTAAACAGATTACAAACGGACGAGCCTAGCAAAATACGTGAAGGTTTTGGATCAGTTCCTGGACGGAGTGGCCCTGTCCAACAGAGGAGAACTGCTGAAGAAGAGTGGTGGGTTTGAGACCAAGATGGTGTCGGCACCTGAAGCAAGAGTTATTTTGCATGATGGCGATTTTCTTGTTTTTCATTGTTGTTTTTTATTCTGCAGATCTTCAAAAGGATTTCTGATTGACCCTCACCCATCCGCGTCACCAATAAAATTCCATGCATCTTGTTGTATAGATCATATTTGTTATAAATTGTTTTGTTGCTTTTTTCTACCACATAAATACTGAATACACGTCCTGTATCATTGTTGTTCTTGTTTTACTTGTGGATGGTTTTACGGACATGTGTTTATACACAGCATTCTAACATTGCATTTTTTTTAAATGTGGTACTGGAACACTTAAATGAAATCCTACATACAGTAAACCAAAAAAATATCATTGTATTGACAAGATCTCTTAGTTGAAACCTTGTTTAAACAGCTCTTTATCATGCGGTATTGGACGACTACAACAACTCAACCTAGTATCCTCAAAGCATGTTAATGTTCTGTCTTGGAAATATTAATCGTAGCTATAATATCAAATGATATATAAATTACAGTAACCTTGTTTTTGTAATTACTAGTCAATTGATAAGTCATGTGTATGCATTCTCCCTGAACCTAGAGATACCTCCCTTCCTCTAATTGAAAGGTATTCAGGTGGTTTGCATTAGCATTGCCACTGTAGCCACAAAGTCTAATACTGGGGCATGCCAATCTACTGACTTATTTTGTTAAGATTCTTTTAACTGTCTTGCTGACATGACTGTCCACTTCCCCCATAGTGTATTACAAATTAACTTTTAATCTCGCCTGCCACGGCTGAATTCAGCCATCACCAATCCTAAACTCTTCACGATGGTCACTCTCCCCCTCACCTTTGTTTTGTTACTGCCCACGATGTTTTGTTACTGCCCACAATGAATCATGCACATCCATTGTCTCATTGAATAAATGCTTGGTCAATTGCTGCCTGTATTTTCCCTTGATCATGCTGTAAAATCCAATTATTTAGCTGTCAAGTGTCCTAAAATAAGTTTTAAGTACACAACTCTAACTACTATCATCCAACCATCCAACAAACATCTGGTGCATTATGAACTCATTCTGAAATAATTAAGCTATCGCTCTTTGCAACATTCAAAATAAAACATTTATATTTTCCATCAGGAAGCTGGGGGCCTGTATGGATGTAGTTGGATTTTATTTCGTTTCAAGATTATGTTTATTTGTATTTTAGTTATCAAACAACTTTATTATACATTTCTCTAATATCCTTGTCATGTGTATTTGTTGGATTCAGTATGTGTAGCTGAGTCGTATTAACTTAAAATTATTTAAAAAAAATAGGTTAACCAAAAAAAGTCACATTACAAGACAGGACATTACCGCCCTTGAAGGGTATCGCTTGGCGATGATAGATTTAAGTAGAATACCGAATAAATTGAAAATAACTGGAAGTAATCACAAAAAAATATTTCGAAATGTAATGAAATTGAATTGAAATCAAAGTTAATTCAAGGTTATCTTCTAAACATAATCACAACAAATGGCATACCTTTAATACAAGCTTTCAATGTGCACAAGAATTTCACCCGGAATAAGATTGAACTGCTAAACCGGATATTACGGCGAGCGAGGGGTCAACAGTTCTCTCTCACAGCCATCTTGGATATACCATCTGAGTCGGTAAGTGTCTCTGACAACAATCTAATCTAATCTGGTTGTTTAATACATGTTTATGTTTTTCTGATATACGTAACATCTCTCTAATAAATAAAGGCTACCTTCCCATGTAGTTATTTTTGTTTTCCAAGTCACCCATAGTCGGATAGGCTTGTTGTATCGCCGACCATTGGCCCAAAATGGGGGAACATGACTTGAGTTTCCTAGGCATGGAGCCTTGTTCATGACAAACGTTAAGCTTGACCACTACTTACGTTTAATACACGACTGTAGTGTTTAGAAGTCAGTATGTATAATTATGTATTCTCGCTTTAAAATCAGAGGGTAAAAGAGGATCTCAATGCAAGCGAATCTCGCCTCTAGATAACATCTCCGGAGAAGCTAGCGTTCGGTAGGGAACTACAATGAGCTGAAGCATGTGCATTAACTTACATTTTTGGCCTGGCCAACCTTTTACGCAAAACTAAATATCAATCCTACTAGTGAATTGTTCTGCCTATTTTCAAGCAAGTGACATCGTGTATTTCATTGAGTGTAACTCTGCCCTATCAGCTACCATGCCAGGCGAAGCAACAGAAACGGTCCCAGTCACCGAGCAGGAGATGCAGCAGCCTCAAGTTGAGACTGGTTCGTATACAATTTTACAATACGCATGATTCAATTACAACAGTTTTCACTGGGATCCTGGTGTACTTCGATTAAATTGGCCTTACGCTCTACATATGTTTAATCATGTTCACAATCGGAATAGTGTAAAGATTTAAGTGACTTGGCCAAGCAGGCGGGGGGCTGGTTTAACAGGTGATCAGTCTTTAGAATGTCACTAGACCTCCCTCAGTAACGCATGGCTGTATCTACCAACATATGTTGCTTGGATGGATATTCTTAACTCAGACCACCCAGGTCAGGTCTGGACTAGACCATTCTACAATTATTTATTTAAGATTTAAAGTTTTTGGATGTTAATTTTGTGCATCTAACTACATATGGTTACATACATATCACTTGGAAATCATAAACACAATAGTTAACCAGGATCCCATCTTTGTTTACACACTTGGTGATGTGTGGTGGTTTTGTTCTGACAGCTAGGTTTGCTACATAATGCATGCACGTTTTTGGATTTTAGGGACTAATATGGCATGGTTTGTATTTAACTGGTTTATAACCTATATTATGGGCGTTTAACTATTGTATTTGTCACGATATTAATACTCTTATATTAACAGTGTTTTATGTGAGCTTGTCAACATAACTTTCAATTAAAATAAAAAAAAGAATTTAAGTCATTAAGGCACTGAATGGTAATTGGAGGTTGCTACATGTCCAGTCAATGAAGAATTTTAATTATGGGTGGGATATATTTAGCTGGTAATGGCAGAAATTATGTTTTTATTTTTATAAGTCATAATCAAATGGTTCTAGCATTAAAAATAATTCTCAAACTTTTTTCTAATGATAAATTGTCAATAAAACAGTTTAACGTTTAAATTCATTGCTATAATTATACCTCCTAATTCAATACATTGCCTTTTTCAACGGATGTCAATGTTTTGACATTTCTAGGGGAATTCTTTTTTGCTTTTTGATTAGTTCCAATGCGTGTGTTAACAACTTGAAACCGGGCCACAAAGACATCTTGAATCCACTTCATTTGTACACTGCATGGGTTTTGGGACCACACTTGCGTCTACACCCCACTTTTAATACACGGTGAGAAACTGGTTATGCATTCTTCAGCATCCTCACATCCACGATAAGTTGAGCACAATCCCAATGTGTTTGTAAATAACATGTTTGAATGTGCAAGCAAAATGGCTCCTCACACTACTGTGACCGCCCTGTCCCGGGCATCCTCCTGTTCCTCCCTCCTCTATATCAGCGGCAGTGGAGTTCAATACCTCTGCTCTCCCTGAGAAGGCCGTTCCTGTAGGAAACGAGGCACCCCAGCTGCAGAGTTCTGTGCCTTTAGAAGCTTCTGTTCCTAAAAAGATGTCTGAGGATGTTTCTGAGGCCTTTGATCAGTTTAACGGTGCTGACGCAGTCGAAGTGGCCAAAGATCAGGTTGTAGTGCCTGCTGTTGAGGTAGCCCCTGTTGTACAGCAAGAGACGCCTGCCAACCCTTCAGAGGCTGCTGCTGAACTGCCACCGACTGATGACCCTGTCCCCCTGGCTGAAGCTTCCCCTTCTGCTTCAGGAGAAGAAGAAAAAGGAGCCATTACTGATGAGATAGTTGACACTCAGGAGACCGCTACAGTGGTAGGCAGTGAGGAGACCGCTACAGTGGTAGGCAGTGAGGAGACCGCTACAGTGGTAGGCAGTGAGGTGACCGCTACAGTGGTAGGCAGTGAGGAGACCGCTACAGTGGTAGGCAGTGAGGAGACCGCTACAGTGGTAGGCAGTGAGGAGACAGCTGTAGCAAGTCAGGAGACAGCTGTAGCTGTCACAACTGAGAGTGAAGCTCTAGAGTTTACTGATGAAATTCTGGCTGAAGTGAAGTGTGCAGCTGAAGTGGTTCCAGTGGATGCTAAACTGTCACCTTCCAAAGACCCAGTTGTAGACAGTGAAGCTGGGAACTCTAGTGTTGCTATCAAATCTACCGATGTGGAAGTTGACAGCCGGAAAACTGCTACACAGGACCCCGGAGTAGTGTTCGGTGCTAAGAATGTAGATCTAGCCTCTCAAAAGGAGAACCCAGTTGAGAGAGAACCCTTTGCAGTCAACAATAAGGGCATCCAGTCGAAGCAGTCTAATAATGCAGGCGCATCCCATTCCACCCGACAACTGTCAGGTGGGTTAACATGCATAATATTCTTATCCACACACCTTAACCCTTAAAATCCTATGGAAAAGGCAATATGCTTGGGTTCAAATCTGGTTGAGATTTTAAAAGGGTTGTAAAAGGTTGGTTGTCATTTGGTTGCAGATAAAAGCCTCTTGGTGAAATATTAATTGAAGCAGGCCAGTCCAACAAAATAATAAAAAATTGAACTTGAATGAAGCCACTTAGACTAAAATAAATGACATCAGCAGTTGCTCTGAACTAAAGTTATAAAAGAAATATAATTTTAAGAAACTCTAATTGCATGTCCGTTAAGCCATGTCCTGTAGTTTGCTATGCAGTGACACTAAAGTGTATACACACAGTAGGGCTTGGTTTGTTGGTTGATCAGTGCATCTTCATCTTGAGTGTGTACTGGAGCATTGCGTGAACAGGGTGTGCATTTTGATTGAGTGTGACCGTGTGAAGGGATTATGCCTTGCCCTTTGATTATACAACCCGCATGATAGCATTTACCCCCCAAATCACTTTTCAAGAATAAATTTGTTCTATCTAGCAACACCTCCTGCCCAAGCTGCCACCCAGAAACCCAAGGCTGCTGGTGGCAATGTTAAGGCCAAAGGCAAAGATGCCAAGAGTGGGTCGAGTGCCACTGCCCCAAAGGCTGTCCCTGGCAGAAGAAAACGATCCTCAATGTCTGCCTCTTCTGCATCTCCTACTTCCCCAAAGAATACACCTTCCTCAACCCCACGCTCCCCCGTAGCATCTCCTCTAGCCTCTTCTATTGATTCATCTAAAACCCCAAAGGTTGTTAAGGCTGGTAAACAAGGAAAACCTAAAAAAGGGGAAGCCTTTGGGTCGCCTTCAGTCCCTGCACCTGTGGAATCTAAGGCAGCTCCTGCAGAGATGAAGCCAGTAGACCCTAAGCCAGACTCGGTTGAAGTGAAGGCTAAACCTACTCTTGCTCATCCTCAAACGGCCTCACCAAGCCTCACCAAGCCTGCTTCCGCCCCTGTTGCCTTTAAGGTGACCTCAAAGCCTGCAGCATCAGCCCCAGTTTCATTTTCAGATACTCTTGAGTCCGGCACCTCCAAAGCACTAGTTGAAAATAAAACCGCCCTACCTCAAGCAGCCCCGGTTACTCCAGTAACTGATGAGGATCTCCCACCCCTCATCCCACCAGAAAAGCCAGTCAGTATGCCAGCTCTTCCTCTAGAAACCGTGAAACCAACACCCAAGGCGGAGGCTGTGACACCTTTACCCAAGGCAGAAGCTGCCAAGCCAGCACCCAAGTTGGAGGCACCCATAGTAAAGGCTACCATGGTGGAGGCCCCCAAGGTAGAGGCTGCCATTCCGGCACTCAAGGTAGAGGCTGCTAAGGTAGAGGCTGCTAAGGTGGAGGCTGCCAAGGTGGAGGCTGCCAAGGTGGAGGCTGCCAAGGTGGAGGCTGCCATGGTGGAGGCTGCCAAGGTGGAGGCTGCCAAGGTGGAGGCTGCCAAGGCTGAGGCTGCCAAGGCTGAGGCTGCCAAGGCGGAGGCTGCCAAGGCGGAGGCTGCCAAGGCGGAGGCTGCCAAGGCGGAGGCTGCCAAGGCGGAGGCTGCCAAGGCGGAGGCTGCCAAGGCGGAGGCTGCCAAGGCGGAGGCTGCCAAGGCGGAGGCTGCCAAGGCGGAGGCTGCCAAGGTGGAGGCTGCCAAGGTGGAGGCTGCCAAGGTAGAGGCTGCCAAGGTGGAGGCTGCCAAGGTGGAGGCTGCCAAGGTGGAGGCTGCCAAGGTGGAGGCTGCCAAGGTGGAGGCAGCCAAGGTGGAGGCAGCCAAGGTAGAGGCAGCCAAGGTAGAGGCAGCCAAGGTAGAGGCAGCCAAGGTAGAGGCCGCCAAGGTGGAGGCCGCCAAGGTGGAGGCCGCCAAGGTGGAGGACGCCAAGGTGGAGGCTGCCAAGGTAGAGGCTAGAAAGGTGGAGGTACCTGAGGTAGAGGCTGCCAAGGTGGCGGATGTCAAGCCAGCTCCAAAGGTAGAGGCACCCAAGGTGGAGGATGCCAAGCCAGCTCCAAAGGTAGAGGCACCCAAGGTGGAGGATGCCAAGCCAGCTCCAAAGGTAGAGGCTGCCAAGGTGGAGGATGCCAAGCCAGCGCCCAAGGTAGAGGCTCCCAAGGTGGAGGATGCCAAGCCAGCGCCCAAGGTAGAGGCTCCCAAGGTGGAGGATGCCAAGCCAGCGCCCAAGGTAGAGGCTCCCAAGGTGGAGGATAACAAGCCAGCGCCCAAGGTAGAGGCTCCCAAGGTGGAGGCACCCAAGGAGAAGAGTCCCATGCCCCGTAAACTTACGTTTGCTGAGGCTGTTGCAAAACCTGTTGTTAAACCTGAAATTGAGATTATCAGTCAACCCCCTTGTGAATCTGAATCAACCCCAAAATCTGCCCCTTCAACTGCTAAAACCTCAGCCAAGGCGGTGCCTGTGATGAAGAACGACAAGGGTATTTCTGCTTCATCCTGTCCGTCCAATTTATTTGTGGTTGCCTTTTGTAATGGTACAATCTTGATTAGTGGTGGATATATACAAATGTATCTTAAAAACAAAAATATTTGCTCTTGCATTTACCACTGGCCTGTTTCAAAGATAACCTTGTTAGGACCAAACACCTTTTGCAATTTTATAATTATATATAAAAGGAACATTCACTGTTCCGCAGTGAAGGTCGCTCCTGTATGGGCAGGTATGGTTCTGTTTTAAGGGTCCTTGTTTGTCCTATTTCGTGCCAGAAAAAGGTGATGTCAGGGTGGTTGGGGATATAACATGACCACTCATGTAAAAGTGCCTACATTTAAACAAAAAATAAGAATATGTGATTACATATCACATCTCTTAATCCCATTATTTTAATAGTAATTGTTAGGACAATCATGCAATTGGGATAATGTGAATCCTTTTTCTTTATTAAAGCAAGTTTATTAATTGATGTATATGTGGTGTTATAGGATCTGGCACAGAGTCCGACAGTGATGAGTCGGTACCTGACTTGGAGGAACAGGACTCTGCACAGACACAGACGCAGCAGGCCCAGGTAAGAGCCGTGTTCAATTCATCACAATTACCGAATAAATTAGTTTGTGATTGACTCTTCTGTGATGAATGACACAGTGACTTTCGTTCTTCTGAGTTTACTGAAGCCAACCTCTGTTCTTAGAAGAGAAACGTAGATTAATGTAATTTGTTAATTCAATTGAAAAAAGGTCCTTCATAGACTGATTGAATGTCTTCCAACAGCTTGCAGCTGCTGCCGAAATTGACGAAGAACCAGTCAGCAAAGCCAAACAGAGCCGCAGTGAAAAGAAAGCACGAAAGGTAGGCTAACTTTTGTGTGGCTCCTCAGTTATTCTTTTAAGACCGTTTCTATGACACTTGTCTATCCTGTATGTTTGAATGAATTTATAACAAATGTTGTTTCTGCAGGCAATGTCAAAGCTTGGTCTGAGGCAGGTAACTGGTGTCACCAGAGTGACCATTCGCAAGTCCAAGAACATCTTGTTTGTCATTACCAAACCAGACGTTTACAAGAGTCCTGCATCAGACACCTACATCGTCTTCGGTGAAGCTAAGGTATTTAACCATCAGTCTCTATTCTTGTGTAACCATTCCTTTTGTAAACAATATTATAGTGCCCTATGAATCAGTGTGGATAAACGTGAAGCCAATATTTTATTGCTGAAGGATGAGATATTGATATTCGTGTTCCTCTTCAATAGATTGAGGATCTCTCTCAACAAGCTCAGCTGGCCGCTGCTGAAAAGTTCAAGGTACAGGGAGAAGCTGTTTCAAACATCCAGGAGAACACACAGACGCCAACAGTACAGGAGGAGAGTGAAGAGGAAGAGGTAAAAATATTGTCAAAAGACAATGATTTGGATGCTAGAGTATGGCATATTACCTGTTTACTAAACTATGTATTTTGTTAAGGTTGACGAGACTGGCGTGGAGGTCAAGGACATTGAACTTGTCATGTCGCAAGCCAACGTCTCTCGGGCTAAGGCTGTACGGGCCCTGAAAAACAACAACAACGACATTGTCAATGCTATTATGGTATGATATCCAAACACTTCAAATGTTGTATTCAGAGTTCCCTTTGTATGATGATTGATACAGTGACTTTCGTTCTTCTGAGTTTACTGAAGCCATATTCTGTTCTGAAAAATGGAACAATTCTCTTTGCTTGGCTATTAAATATTTTTGCACTTATCCTAACACATCTTTTTGTCTTTGCAGGAGTTGACAATGTAATCGGAACGCTCGGGGCAAAGTGGTCAATAAAGGTTGCTGATTTACTCTACACTTGTTTGTACAATTTATACCCAAGATGGAAATAAAGTTGTGGCTTGATAAAATGAAACTGCTGTCTGTGGTCTTGATAAAAAAAAAAAACAGGGAACATTTGAAATGCTTGTGATTAAGAAGGATCTTAATAATTTTGCTGATATTACATTATTTACACAATAAATGAATTGAATAACTAACTAATGGCATACAGAGGGATATTTGGGATGAGATCCAATTTCTAAATAACATATGAATACAGTATTTGAAACCAGATATAAAATGTAGTTATTTGTATTAAGATTAGACAGTAATCTCAAAGCTGATATTGAGTCTGGTAGTTCACTAGGATATACATACAGGCAAATCAATTTACTTGGATATAAATATACCGGTTTCACGCCTGAAGTGGTAACTACGCTTAAAAGGCGGCTTGGAAATAAAGCCATGTGCTTCCTACATTTGACCAGCAGCTGTCGGTGAAGGCTCTAGTCGAGAGTCGTACTTGAGGATAGGTTATTCTAGAAACCTCTGGTACCCGGAAGCTGCGTCAGTATCGTCATTCTCGTCAGGCGATAGGCTACAGATTTCGGAGTCCAGTCATTGGAGCCGTTGCCGTGTGAACACATTGTTAATTTTGCTTTTATAGCATTGCTGTCAAAATAATACCAGCTACTCCGTGAAGACTATCGACGCTAGGACAACATGTAAGTTTTGCACATGTAACCAGTATATGCCCACAGACTGGCCGTTTGCGGCGGCCATGTAGTAGAAGTAGGATCCAGCTAACATCCATTCAACAACATGCTCTGTCGAAGGCGGGATGTTTGGCCTTACTCCGAGTTGTAACAAGCGCTAGACTCGGGTTTTGGCTTTAGCCGTCGCTACAGTGCACACAAGGGCTTCATCACTAACTTTTATAGAAATAATGTTTGGCTTTATGTGCTATTCGAGATGTCTTGTCCAAATGGCACGAGTCATGTGCACCGCATGGCTTAAACGCTAGCTAAGTGGCGCTAACGTAGTGCTGCTAGCGTCGTTAGCCTTGGATAGCTTTGGGTTAAGCTTCTTTCATTCGAAATTATATTGCAATATTTTAAGATTCCTTTTTTTTTTTAAATGCTCACTGCTATTTGTGTGCTCAAATAATTTGCGTTTGCAGATAATACGATCAAGTGGATTCATTGGCTTACACGGTCCACGATGTAATGATTCAGTATAAATTAGATTAGTTGGTCAGTATTAGTCTACGTTTCGCTGTACTGCTTTACTGTTCATTCCTTAGATTTGAACGTCATGTAATTGCTCTTTTTGGTGGTCATTATTTGACAAGTGTGTTTCGTGACTAGATCTTAAGCTATTCTATGTGCACTAGGCCTGTGTGCGGTCTGTGATCATGCCACAAGGCTGAACAATTGGCACAATGATGTGAGGTCTTACAATTCATTTTATCTCATGAAATATTAGAAAATATTAACTAATTTGTAAGGGTAATTAATTTGGTTATATTTTGACTCTTTTACATCGAGTCATGACATTCGATCACTCTGGTAACTAGATGCTCAATGGCAACCTGATACATATGCCTTTTGATGCTAATCAGTTATATGGAGACTAGCCCTAATACATGTTGCAGTTGGGTTTACAAGTATCATTCATCTTTTAGTTACTTCTAAATTTGACCTTTTCCTATATGCTGATTATTCCAGTATTATTCCCTCATCAAAGCTTGTAACTGGTATAAATGTATAGATATTATGTATACAGCATTGTATATCCAAGTTACCTCTTTTGAAGGCTGATTTGAGTGATTCTCTTTTTAAAGGATTCCAGCATCTGCAAAGTGGTACGACAGACGGGATGCTGTTTACATAGAGTTCTGCGTGGCAGACAGCAAGGATGTCAAGGTCAACTTTGATAAAACAAAGTTTGGATTTACGTGAGTTCTAATACAATGAAAAATTGAGCTTTCTACATTTTATTTGTTTGAACGGACATAATGTATGCCTTTTTTCTTTTCTTATTTTCAGTTGTATCGGAGGAACTGACAATGTCAAACATGAAAATGAAGTTGACCTCTTCGAAGCCATTGATCAAAGTGTAAGTTATTACGTTCGGTTCACTCTAAGACTAAGGGAATGAATACTGTCCAATAATTATTTTTTCTGCCTAACAAACCATTAAACCCAGTCCATTACACTTCCTATTCATATTCAACACATACAGAAACCTATCCCTATCCAATTTCCGAACATGTATAAAAAAAATCTGCCATTCATAATTGTGGTTGACTCTTCTGTGATGATTGACACAGTGACTTTCGTTCTTCTGAGTTTACTGAAGCCAACCTCTGTTCTGAGAAGAGCAACATATAAAGTTTTTTTTTTTTTCTTTGCAAGAAATGAGCTGGTGGGCTCGGGCTGTTGCTGTCATTTTGTAAAAGTAGATCATTGTACATTTCAAATATAATTATATATTTCTTCTGCCTGTAACAGGAATCCAAACAGAAACGCACAGACCGCTCAGTGTTGTGCTGTTTACGGAAAGCGGAGCCAGGGAAGGCATGGCCCAGGCTAACAAAAGAGAAAGCTAAGGTCAGCACTACATCATTCGTACTTGATTTCCCCTCCCAATTCTACTGGTAACATGCTAAAATAAACCTCAATGTTTTTTTCAACAGCTCACTTGGCTCAGCGTTGATTTCAACAACTGGAAAGACTGGGAGGATGACTCCGATGAGGAGATGGGCAACTTTGACCAATTCTCAGATGTAAGCTAAGAAATCTCATTTCAAAGATATCATGTAGTACAAGTATATGATATCCAATGAAAGCGTACTTCCTTAAGGTTCTAGGGGACAGTCTTTTGGAACTAGGAAACCCAGATAGGGAGATGTCTACAAATTGCAGACAAAACTTTTTGCCTTAACATTATTGCAGGAAAGAAAATGGGTATGCTTGCATGCTATTCGTTATGTTATGCCATTGTATGATGCCGTGTAATTAAATAAGTCTGCAGCAGAGCCCTAATGGATTCAGTAATGATTCTAAAACCTTGGCTGCTGGAGGGGGCCACGGCAATGTTTCCCCATTGGCCAGTCATTCATTAATATTTTGGTTTTCTTTGCGGCTGTTAACATCTTGTGCACCAGCTTTTCTTAAACAATTCTTTTTCTGCCAAAAAAAACCATTAAACCCAGTCAATTACACTTTCTATTCATATTCAACGCATGCAGAATCCTAGCCATGTCCTTCAAATTTCTGAATATATATATATATATAAAATTGTTGACTCTTCTGTGATGATTGACACAGTGACTTTCGTTCTTCTGAGTTTACTGAAGCCAACCTCTGTTCTGAGAAGAGCAACAAATGAATGTCATTTTTTTTGTTTAAAAAGCATGAAATTAGTTGGTTGGCTACTTTTCAAATAAAACCTTTTTTTTCAAAAAACAACTGTTAAACTAACTACACAACTGCTCAAGTCGTCTACATTATCCAGAACCGTCGATTTGTTACTTTATTTTCTTTCTTTCAGATGATGAACAACATGGGAGGTGAGGATGACCTACCTGATCTAGATGGAGCAGCAGAAGATGTAAGATGTTTTCCTCTTTTATATGGACCTTATCTGTTAAAGTATAGACTGTAAAAGATTGGATAGTGGACAGTGGATATAAGCTATCGTTTTAAATAGTATGGTACACAAGCTGCCTTAACATTGTTTAACGCCTCACTTTTGTTCTATAACAGGAGGACTCTGCGGATAGTGATGATGAAAGTGAGTTCCATTTCTATTAAACCAGTGCAGAATCCCTTGGATTCACATGGATGGTTATTTTTTATATCGAACTGTTCTAATGTGCTAATTACTTTATTTCTTCTTCTAGAAATGCCAGACTTGGAATAGAAGACTTGAAACCCTGAATGGAGAGGCAAGGAGAGAAAGCAGGGGGATTCATTAAACTGTATATCTTGAAATATGAAGGCAGTGACAAAGCTGTACACATGAGTTGGTAGCCATATTTAAATCCATAGCCTCAACTCCAATACATTACCATCAGTCCACTGAAGGTTGTTATGCATTGTATTGTACAGAGCAGATATCTCCACTTCCATTTATAGTACTGCGTTTTTGGGGTATCCTGTTTTGCCGTTAATTACAGCTAAGCACATGTTTTCGTAAAAAAAAAAAAAGACCATAGTTGTCCTCAACTGAGCAATACATGTCAGGATATTTACAAATTGGTTTGTGATGTGGAAAAAGGCTTACTAACAATACAAGGTTTTGAGTTTCAGTCTAGTAAATCTTCTCAAATTACTTTGGAAGGCACAACCCCAGACCTTAGTTGGAATAAATGTAATTTCTGATTCGGTTATTTAAAGTTCTTCATGTGGCATGTATTCAATATCAAGGGACCTATCAAGTGTCTGTAGCTTAGTGCTCCAGCCTACATATTTTCTCCCGTGTCTTATCTGCTTGTGGTCTTTTGTAAAATTGGAACATTCTGTCTGTAACTCCACTTAAACAAACGAAAAACTGCATATTCTTAATCATAACGTAACAGTTACTGGAATATACTTTTAATCATCCCGTACATTTTGTTATCTTTAGCAGCAGACTCCACCTCCGCCTAACATTCTCACTTAAGTCTTCATAAGAAAGTTAACATGCTGTTTTCAGACCGAGGCAGGCATGGAAGACATCCAGTTTTCTTCTACCCTCAAGTTTATTTTCCAAGTTAAACTAGAATAGATCCTCCCTTGGTGGTCATGTTTGTGTTGAAATGAAATGGCTCTGTGTAATGACCAAATTATATTTGCACTGTCAAAATGATGGGGGAGACAATTGAGCATGCCGGTAGTTGTGTATTTCAACTGGTGGTTGGGTATTTCAACCTAGTTATCACAGGCTGGTTAATCACCAACTTCGGTTATTGTTAAATTACAGTGGAACCGTTTTTTTATTTGTCTACATCTTTCTAATAAACTGTCTAAATCATTATGTTAAAGGTGTGCTCTTATATTTTCTTTCAGTGTGGCATATTCAATTTCCAGTCAACTTTAAAAAAAATAAATAATACCCTGATGGTGTCATCACCTATTAAATACTTTGGGGAAAGTAAATAATCGTATTTTATCGTTTATTTAGTAAACCAAATGACTGGAGGATCATCCCTCCGAACTGCTTGATGTGCGTATTAGCATACTTCATACTTAGGCCTGATCATCCGCTGTCATTTGTGTCTTCAAGTTCCTGTTTATCTATAGGGGCGTATCAAAGTAAAAGCCTGGCTCGAATCTAACCACTACTGTGCGAAAAAGGCTGTCAATGTTTTATTTGTACATTGTTTTAATTGGTTGGTTGTATTTGTACTTTTAAGTAATCCTTATATTTTGCATTTTGGGGACTATTCCAAACTGATTAAATGAATAGTAGCTATCAAAATAATATATAAAGGGCGATCATAGGTTAAATGATACAGGTGATAATAACCTTATCTTCCATGGATACTCGTTATTTATTCACAAAGGCTAAACATCAGGCTAGCGTTTTTTTTTAAATATATATATTTTCTAAGAAACGATCTAAGAGGTGAAAAGCCCTGGGACGTTATGGAATAAATGCAACATATCTCCTTATGTTGCATTTTTATATTTATTAATATATATTTTACAGTAAAATATTAAGAGCGCAAACGTTAACTAAACCACAGTACATGTTCTCTTCCACCCCTACATTAATTTTTTATTGCTATTACTTATTTGTTTAATCCGCAAAAAACGATATCAAATTGGTATATTTTCAAATCCTTACTCATCTCAAGGAAGTTTGTAAAAAGCGAATTAATGTATCAGCCAAGCAGTCAGGCATCAGACTTCTGAAGTTGGGGATATGTCCTCTTGTTAATGTCCCTGTAGTGTTGGGGAATAATGTGCATTTAACTAAATGTACACATTTAGTTAAATCCTTGCTGTAAGTCCTTGCTTCCTTCCTTACTATCCTTAAAATCTCATGACTTTGGGTTAAACGTATTTACTGGGTCACATTAACTTGAAACATGAATTAAAATGATACGATCGCATTTATTAATATGATTTTAATGTAATTATTTAGTCAGTGTTGTGAGGCAAATGCCTCTGACCGGATGTATATTTCGTTATTGCTGAGACTTTCCCACTGGCTTGTGTTCTGTGATCATGGCTGCAGCCGACCACACCAGCCATGTTTGCTAATTTAAAACCCAAAGGTTAGATAATAGTTGTTTATTATTTATCGTTGTGCCATCTTCCCACATTCATCCTGCAGTGTGAAGCCGCGAGGCATCAGAGCCTGTACACATCCGAGGAAGTAAAGGTTAGGACTGCTTTATTGAAATACGAGTGAAACTTTTGAGTGTAGCAATAGTGGGAGGTGGAGGTTGAATTTCTCTATGCGTTGCAGCGTAAACAATGCAACTTCATCTGGCTGCTAGCTGGCGAACAAAAGGATCATACGGATGGAAACCAGTGGGGATGAGTGCATAACACTCACCAACAACGGGTTTGTTTTCGGCTATACATGTTCTCTCCTGCGCGATCTATCAATGGGTATGAGCGTGGTGCTTATAGTATCTGCTACTTAGCTAACTTCCCGGATAGCAGAAGCGCTGTGCTCCGGGATCTCGATGCCAATCAGTTTGCTAGCTGTATGCTAACTAAGTGTAACTGTGTTAATTGTCGCCTAATAACCTTGGAGCCCAAACCTAAAATTGGTGGACCCAGTTGTTTGAGGAAGAAATGTCTACTACAATCGACCTTTCAACAAGCTAGATGTAGGAACACATTTGGACTCCTATCGTGGCTTACCAGCACGGCTAGAAATGAATTGGTCGTGGGAGAGCTAACGTTAAGCTACAGGGCTAACTATCGCGGCGCTACGATGTGCCTGCGCCACTTATGAGGCCTTATTGAATGATGAAAAACGATTATACGTGCACGCCAAGGGACACGTTCTTAATGTAGAGGCACATTGTGACTAGCAAATGGATAAATAGACTTTACGTAGCACGTTTGTATTCCTCCATCGCCCGTTCATGTTCCTATGAGTGATTTAGTAACATCCATGTCAAGTTAGGAGGCTTTGGGTATTTGTATAGCCCGTCCATTTATCATGAAAGATGGAAGCGAGCGACTGTTCTTGTTTGCTGCGCCTCGTCAGAAATGGTCACCAACCTGTACCACACCAGCCGCATTAGAGATTAATGTTTGCCGGAGTTTTTCTCCGAAAAGTGTGACCCATGAAATGCGGTGTCCCATGTGTTCCGAGAACAAAACGGCCACAATATAACCAAAGGCACATTAGATCAGGTCTACCGTCGTTAAGTCTACCCTTGGTCTACCCAAAAAGGCATATAAGCCCCGGATTAATACACGGTTTATTACAGAGCTCGCCACATCAGATTTAGTTCTGGGCAAAACCTTTTGAACTTTAGCTCTTTACATACAGGAAATCAAATATTATGGGCTTTAATTATCATGTGGTATTCTTTGATCATTTCCTTTTGGAAGTGCTACAATATTTAAGTGGGTGTCTTACAACCGTTTTTTAAATGGCACTTGCCAAAATATGGCTACTCATTCCAAAGGTCACAATAAAATGTGTTCACCAATTGATAACTTTTGTGCAATGTCTGTCTGGCATATGTTCCAGCTCGTTTCACTCTGTTCACGGACAATGTCGTAGCTATACAAGCTGTTGCTGCTAAAGTATTGAATCATGGGATTTATGCTGTGCACAGCATTTTGTTGCATAGCCATGTGACTCAGATATTACTCCCAGAAATTACTACTAACCACCACCATCTTTTAGCCCTGCTATATTGCATACAGTTATTGTCAGAGAAAACATAGGTGTAGGAAGCATGTTGAATTCACAAGTTTTCTCTACTAACTAGTTTCCTCTTTGGTTGTTTGAATCTAGATGGAGGCAAATAACCATTTCAACTATGGAACACAACCCGCAGCATCAACCAACTCAGGATTGAAACGATCCTCAGGGGACTCTCTCTATACTAACGGGTCCTCCATGAGCTTCCCCCAGCAGGGAAAGAGTGAGTATTCTCCAATTTCACATAACATTTTGCGTCAACCCCATGCAATTCAAATTGATATTGCAGAGAAACGCCAAGATTATGGGCTCCTGTGAAATAGGTTCAGAGATTTGAGACATTATAAAGACTTGAGATATTACTATAGACTTGAGATATTACTATAGACTTGTCAATTTTAATACAAAAAGACCACCGCATAAAATGAAACACGCATCGAACGAGGTAAAGAAATAAACACACGACACAAAAACGTTGACTCAAAAAAACTCATCTCATACGAAAACTCACGTTTTTGTATAAAATGAGTTATTCTCATGTTATTCTTGCGCTATTACATGCCACCAGCCCAGTGAGGAAAACTTGCTCATATACAGTAAGATAAGGACAAGCCTTGGTGTCTCAAGCAGGACTTATGCATACAATAGTCAACTTGTGTTGAAAGTCTGATGTGCTTGCTCTAGAGTCATCTCATCTCTAGAGCAGTCATATTCATGTACTGATATTTACCAGGTTATCCGTGTTTCCTATCATTATAGTCCACAACATATGTTTTCTATTTGACAGATATGAATGGCGAAATGAATGTGAATGGCGTGACTACTGTACTCGGGTCCAGTGTGCCTGGCTCCCATCCACCAACAACACCGTACCCCCACATGAGCAACCACCAGAGCAGCGTGGGCTACGACTACCTATGGGGTGGCCAGGCTCAATACAGCTCAGCCATGGGTCCATCCCCTGGCCATGGGATGCACCAGAAGCAGCCACCCTCCGGCATAATGCAGCCTCAGTCACAGCACCACTACCAGGGACATGGACAGTACCAGCTCAATGGGGGCATGGGAAGCTCCCACCAGCCCCCAGTGGCAGGCTCACCGAACATGTCCTCACCTGGCGGTCAGTACTGGAATAGGGGTAACCCAGGCCCACAGCAGATGGGCTTCAACTCCCCCAGTGTGTATGGGAGCTACCAGAGCCATGTGCACCCTGGGCTTTCCTCGTCACTGCATCACCAGCAGCAGCAGCAGTCTTTACAGTCACCCGCGCATCAGCCATCACAACAACATCTCCACTCTCAGCATCACCCACAGCATCACCACCAGCAGCAGCAGTCTCAGCATTACAGCATGATGCCCAACGGGATGCCCTATTACCAGCCCCATCACCCTGCCCTACCCGCTCCCCAGCCACAGCCGACCACACCGTCTCAGCCCCAAAGCCAGTCTCCAATGATTCCTCCAGCGCCACAGAACTTCACTCCACCCCGTGGCAGCCCGCAGCACCATAATATAGGCAGAGGGGGGACCAGTAGCCCCCTGCCGGTATCCTCTGTGTCTATGCTGTCACCCTCAAGCGCACAGGATGGTAGTTCACCCCAGGGTCCAAGCAGGGAGAGAAGCCCTCATCCAGCCAATGCAGGAAGGCCTGCTGTCATGCAAGGTAATACATGTATTTATTTTACTTTGGTTAACCTTGCATTTATTTATTCTTGGTTGAAACAAACTGCCTGACTGATAATAGGTTGTCATTTGACTGACATCGCAAGACCAATTTTCAAAGGCGTATTAGTCTGTTTGTTAATCTAAATGTAGTCTGGACCTCTTGGTTCTTTTTCGATTTTCAAGGGGAACCGGTGAAGACCAATTTGCCTTTGGACACAAAGACCTATAACCAATCGGTGCAAAGGAAACCTGTGACACATTTTTTTCAACGGTGTTCCCATAGGGTGCTCCTCTGTAAAGTCATCGTATCTAGCAGACCCCATATTAGACAAGCGAGGTATGTTTCTAGAAGACGGGGGGGCTTCCAAGCAAGTAATTGGTCAGCAGCATTCCTCTTTATAGAGCAATCATTCAGTCAATATTTCAGGCGATAATAACAGGTGAATTACAAAGTACCCTGCCCTTAATGATAACCTCAACCATAGCCTAACTAAAAGGCAATTAAACTGGATACTTCTCATGTTTCAAAATGTCCCTAATGGATATGACATAGACATTTCTGTTTAAAAGTGGATCCTGCTAACTCTACTACAGTAATCAGCAGTTAAAGAAACATGGTCAGCTCAGGTATTGATGTAATGCACATCAATTGCATACAATTCTGCCTAAACTGACTTTCTTTTTACTTACTCGTTGAGATTTTGGCCGTTGTCAATAAATTTTTATTTTTAAAAAAAAATTTCATCACATTTACTTATCTTGTTGATGCTATTGTGAAATGATTAAGTGGTTTATTATTCAGATTCTCTTGTCTGTTATTCTTCAGGTAATATGAGTGAAACCTATCAGGAGGCGGATGAAGGGTACAAATTGATGGACGAGGCCAGAGGTGGCCAAAGGTTGCCTAGAAGTGATGGTTTCCAACCCAAACCGCCCTTACCTCACGAGTACAATCGGCATGCTGAGCAGTCTGCATCCCAGTGCCCGGACATTTTAAAGAGGGACCCAGCAGTGAATGCCTCCCCTCGCTCCATGTCGTCTCATCCCTCTGGATCCCCGGCGGCCGTTTCGACGTCTCCTTTGGGAAAAGCGTCAACACCTCCTCGGCTCTCTATGGTTCCTGTGGTCTCTTCCGTGTCAGCCCCGGGACCAACCACCGAGCCATCCCACGCTGTGGTGTCGACTCCGCCTCGAGTCGCAACGCCCCCGAGTTTGGCATCTCTACACTCTGTAGCCGGGTCTCCTCAACTTTCTTCCCCTCCTCTAATGGTGCAGGGCCCAAGGCCTCCCTCTGGTTGTGGTTCCCTGATTGATTCGGCTGGATCTCCCCACAGGACATTGGGATCTCCTTCCCGCGTGCCTGCTCTACCTTCCAATTTACCTGCACTGCCACCATTGCTGGATACTGCCCCCAGGTTGCCAGTAGTTCCCTCAGCTCCGTTAGTCCCTGCTCCGGCCTTGGTGTCTAATTCTGAGGGGAGGAAGATGTTGTTTCCCCGCATGACCTCTTCCCCGTACACCACAAGTCACGCAACCACAACAGCACTTGCCCCTTCCTACTCGGGTTCGGCGCCCATTTCTGCGCTCCAGCAGATGGTCGATGGGTCAAGGTCCCATCCAGTGACATCGCGCTTCCCAGATCCATCAAAAGCGCCACCGGAAGTGTCAGGACCTTTGATAAAAAATGCCTCATCTCCTGCACCACCTAAACCTCGCTCTTTGGTATCTACACCTCCAAGATTAGTGCCCGCTTTTCCCTCTGCTGACGACAAGTCGGTGCCCACACTCCAGCTTCAGACGTCACTGTCTCCTACGACCGAATCTGCTCATACTACTGCTCCAGCAACCACATTATCTCCAGCACAAGTGGACGCAGAACGGCTGGCACCCTCAGTCCAAGGTCCTGCATCCCAGCCCTTGTATTCCCTACCTCCTTCAACCACTGAAGCCTCCAGAACCTTTGTGTCTGCTCCCCCCCCCTTGGTGTCTTCGACTACTTCAGCAGCCGCTGCCTCTCCCTTGGCCCAAGCCAGTGCTGTGACGAAAGCCTCATCCAACAACATCCCTTCTCCACAAGCTCCCAAACCGCCGCCTCCAAAAACGGAGGAAGAGGATGGTGACGGTAGGGATGGGACCGGAGCAAGGCCCCCGCAGCGTGACACCGCTGCGGCCGACGACCGCAGCGCGGCCGACGAAGGGTCTTGTGACGACGCCTCTCAATCTGAGGACGAGTCGATGCTCCACAGCACCTCCAGAGTGGACCTCTCCAGCTCAGAGATGGAGGACACGTCTCAGATGGACGGCGACGGCTCACACGTGAACGAGTCCACTCGCATGGACGACAGCTCATTCATGGCGGAAGAAGCGTCTCAGTTCGACCGCACCTCTCACTCGGAGGAGGAGCCCTCTGGGGTGGCCGACTCGACCCTGGATAGCCACGCTTCCTCCTCCTCGGAGGAGGAGGAGTTTGAGGATAGCCGGGCAGAAGAGAGCTCTCAAGCAGACGAGACCAAGGCCAGCGGTGTGAGCACCAGGGATGCTACGCTGGACTCCTCCCTGAACAGCACCTCTCAGCTCGAGGAATCCAACGTTGACTCGCTGCAGATGGAGCTGTCCAACGTGGACTCGTCGCAGATCAATACCTCTGTCGCAGACTCAACCGGACCACTTCACACATCAACTCAAGGTACACAGCCAATACTTTCACTTAGTGGTTATCATTTCAAAAATGCTTTTGAATATTGGATAAGGCCAATGTTTCTTTAAAAGGCGTATTATTCTCCCTTGAAATTGCTTTTGTGCTTTCTATGAATCAAGACAACATTCCTTGTTTATATGATGTATAGTGCCGGTAAATGTGTGTATGTATATATATATATAACGATATCATCTTCTTGGGTTGTTTAAGCAGAATCTGAAGATGAGGCGGCCAATGCATGTGACCTACCTGACTCTGCTGGACCTATTGGTGATAAAGCCGCTGTTACTGAGGCCACGCCTGGCCCTGCTTCAAAGATAATGGAAGAGGAGATCACGGCCCTGATGGAGGCCCCTGACCCACCTCGGGTCCCGCCCCTCACCATCAAAACATCCCCTGCCTCCGGGAGGCCGGTTAAAACACCAGGGAAACCCCGGAAACCCCGGACTCCCAAGGCCTCCACTCCAGGTAGCCCACCAGCTAGACACGGTCTGCATTCAGACCTGTGTGTTTGGCTGCTCTTTTGTGTATTCGTCTTTCGAGGACATCCTTTGTATATGTTATAGCAAATTTGTTAACAAAATAAGGAATACAAAAATAGGCTATGACATCTTTTACTTTTGTGTCGGAATGTCTTATGATATAAAACGGTTTTATTTCCAGCGGCCGCCCCAGCGGAGAAGGCCCCGCGTAAGCCCCGGGCCAGAACGCCGAAGGTGGAGAAGATCAAGAAACCCAAGGCGGCGGAGGCCAAAGCAGACGAGGGAGCCAAGGTGAAGGGCGCGGGCCGGAAGAGGAAGAAGCCCCTCAAGGAGGAGGCGAAGGACGCGTCGGACGTCTCCCAAACGGCGGGGCCACCCACAGGAGAGTTGGACCCCATTTCGGCCATCATCGAGGCCGTGCTCGCCAGGGCTTCAGAAGCCAGCTCTGCCGACGAGACCCTGAAGAAGCCGAAGAAGGCGAAGAAACAAGGTCAGGAAGGAAGTGCGGCCAAGGTGCCCAAACTCCAGGCCGACGCCACAGAGGAGGAAGTGGAAAACGATGCAGATGACAGCTCCACTGCAGGTGATTCAGGTTATGAAGTGTGATTTTAGATGGTTGAAAGTGCAGCAATAAGGTCAAATGGTTGTAATATGGCTGTCAATGTAGTGACTTTAACATTCACTGTCATGTCCTTCCTCACACAGGAGAGTCCAATAGACGGAGGGTCGCAACTGAGGAGCAGGTGCAGTTCCCTCTGTTGCACGGGTAAAATGCTTTGATGATTTTTGTTACTTTTTTTATTACTATTATTGATAATGTGTGATGTTGCTTTGTCTACCTGTGGCCTACCCCAAAAACTCTTAATTTGTCAAATGATCTGTCCCGATACTTCATCATCATTGATCTGTTGTAGAAGGTGAAGGGATGGCTGATGCGGTCCCAGCAATATGTTTTAAACCTGCTCCCTGTTACTCCTGACCTGTAGATGGAGGAGGGAGATCCGTGTGAAGAAGACGGAGAGCCGGATGAAAGGGGAAACCTGGTACTACACTCCCTGTGGCCGAAGGATGAAGCAGTTCCCGGAAATCATCAAAGTATGCTTGTTCCATGACATTACCAAGGAACGACCTCCCAACGGCAATGGCATAAATTAACACTGATCCTCCCCCTTCCTTCCTTCCTTCCGACAGTACTTGAAAAGGCACCAGGATAGCGTGGTCTCCAGGGAACACTTCAGCTTCAGCCCCCGCATGCCCATAGGAGACTTCTACGAAGAGAGGGAAACACCCGAGGTCTGCATCCCCACAACCTTTGCCTGTCGCCCTAGTGCCAGTTTCTACTTAAACAGTGTGGGCTCCAGCGCTGTTTGCTACACCCACACAGGCATTGACCTCCACAGTGTGTTCTCACAGGGCAAGACGTGGGTGCTGCTGGCGAACGAGGAAGTTCCTTCCATCATCATGGCGATCACCGGCCGCCGCGGCCGACCGCCCAACCCGGACAAGGAGAAGCCCCGCAGGGTCCGAGCCCCGAAGGGGGGGCAAGTGCGGCGCCCTGGCAGACCCCCCAAACCCAAGATGGTGGACCTGCTCAGCAAAGTGGACGCCAAGCTGTTGAAGCGCCTGGAGGCCAAAGGTGAGAGGACGGAGTTTGTTTTCATTGCAGTATCTTTTATTATAATTCACCAGCTTTCTTGGCCCGATGAGGCTTTTATTTGATTCGTCACTCGTATTTTTTAATATATCCATTTTCAGAAGCAATTACGGAGGAGGATAAAGAGAAAATCGCAAAAATCAAGAAGAAAATGAAGAGAAAGGTCTGTGGAACTTAAAACTTGTCTCAAAAAATGTATTTTTAAATGATGCTGCTGCCACTCAACCCATCCTTTTGTTGACCCTTCAAGGCGAGAATGAAAAGAAAGGAGGATAACAAGAATAAGAAGATCCGAGACGAGAAGAAGAAAGCAAAGGTATGAATCATAATTTGTTAAAACACCGAGAGCGATGATGTCTTCGACCTTCACGTCAGCAAAACCAATCCCACTGACCCCCTTTCCTGTTGGTCGTAGCTGGAGAAGGAGCAGGTGGTGAGTGACCAAGCAGCCACCTCTGAACCAACCAACGGCGTCGCCCCGCCAGCCGACTCGACGAAAGCCAACGAGTCTCAGCAGGAGCCCAAGAAGACCAGAAAGAAGAGGACCAAGGCCGTGGCCCCGGCTCCCGTGCAGCAGACGGACGAGGAGAGGATCGCCCAGGGCAAGAGGGTGCTGGGGGCCCGCAGCAAGGCCAAGGCCCTGGCCAAGGCCCAGGCGGAGGCGGAGGCCGCCGCCCAGGCCGCCCTGACGGCCAAGCGGGCCGCAGAGAGGCGGGCGGCGGCCCAGAGACGACTGGAGGAGAGGAAGAGGCAGCAGACCATCTCTGACGAGCTGAAGAAGCCCACAGAGGACATGTGCCTCACCGACCACAAGGTGACCGTCGTCTTTTAGTTCAAAAACACAGATTTAGCACATTTACCGTCTCCGGCCTTGACCCGCAAGGAGAAAAGCCTGTTTGACCGTGATCTTCAAACCCTCTCCTCTCCCCAGCCTCTCCCTGAGCTCTCTCGCATCCCCGGGGTGGTGCTCTCGGGCGCCGCCTTCGCTCACTGCCTGACGGTGGTGGAGTTCCTGCATGGCTACGGCAAGGTGATAGGCCTCAACATTCCCAAGGACATTCCCAGCCTGGCCACCCTCCAGGAAGGCCTGCTGGGGCTGGGCGAGGGGCAAGGCGAGGTACAGGATCTGGTGCTGAAGCTGCTGGAGGCGGCCTTGCACGACCCCGGCCTGTCCTCCTATTACCAGGTATGTGGGACTGAACGGAAGTCAGTCAGTCAGTCAGTCAGTCAGTCAGTCAGTCAGTCAGTCAGTCGGTCGGTCAGTTACGCCGCGTTCACACTGCATTCGTCCTTCGACGTATCTCATTGAGTTTCCATGGGGCGCTTTCGTTATGCATTGTGGGTCCGTCCGTACTTGGACTCCCAAGGAAATCGCCTTTGTGATTCAACCCGGGAAAAACACATGGATATGTCAAAAAGACAGCCGGCAGCGGGAAATTAAAAAATGCTATGCGATAACAAGCAGGTTAAAAGCCTTCTTTGTTCGATACAATTATTATTATTTTTTATATAAAATATTTTTTCTTTTGAAAGAAATGTGGAATCGATTAGGATTGTTTTTTAGTCACCTAATCGTTTATATTTATATCCACACCTCGGCTTTGTTAGTGGGAAGTGATTTTGATTTGCATTCTGCGTCTTCAAAGACTACTCCCCTATACATCAGACATGCAAACATCCGTCGACGGACGTGTGCATTGTGAACGCGGCGCTAAGCACACATCAGTCGATGTGGGTCATCTTGAAGCCTAGATGAGTCCTCATTGACACGATTGTTTCCTGACCCTCTCCTCTTCCTCCCGGCCGCCAGTCGGTGAAGATCCTCGGGGACAAGCTGGCGGACCTGGAGCTGACCCGCAGCACCGTGTCGGAGCCCCTGCGGCTCTTCCTGGAGTCCCACGGCTACGACCTGGAGGTGTGTGACACGCTGAGGACCAAGACGTTCCACGCCCTGGCGCCCGACACCAAGGCCTCCATCCTGGGCTTCCTGGTGGAGGAGCTGAACGGCAGCAACATCGTCATCAGGTTAGGGCGGGGGACTTGGCGGGGCCTTTGATATTAACTCTTTGTGGGCGTTGCGATTTATTTATTTACTTATTCCAATTACTTTATTTTTTTCAATGGTTAAAAACATATTAATCCGCTTATATTTATATGATGTTTGCGCTACAGGATATTGATATAATTAAACGAAATGACAATATCTGGGAAACGACAGCAATGTCATTCTGCAGCCTTAGTGTGTGTATGTATATTGACGTCGTGTCGGTCACCCTCAGAGGCCTGTTGTATGACCGGCGGTGTCTCGATCCGTTTCAGTGACATCGACAACACCCTGGAGAACATGGCCACCTACAGGAAGAACAAGTGGATCATCGAGGGGAAGTTGCGAAAGTAAGACCCGCGCCGATCCCTCGCAACCGGAAGAATCTCTAAGCGTTCCCCGCCTTAACGGTTCCTGTTCTGACCCGTCCTCCCAGGCTGAAGTCGGCCCTGGCCCGGCGCACGGGCCGCTCGGAGGAAGACCTGGGCCTGGAGGAGAGGCGGCGCAGCACCCGGGTGGCGGAGGACGAGGCCACGGAGGACAGCGGCCTGCTGCAGGACCGGGCCAGCCGCCGCGCACGCAAGGAGGAGCCCAAGCTGAGCGACGTGCGTGTCTGTCCCCCCTGCTCCTTGGCTGGGTCGTTGATTTGGGGGGAGGTGGTGGAGGTGGTGGTGGTGGTGGTGATTATTAACAGCTTTTTTTTTTTTTTCCTCCCCGGCAGAGCGAGAGCCCGACAAACGCCAGCATTCCAGAGCTCGAAAGGCAGATCGATAAGCTCACCAAGGTAAAGCCGGGGCGAGAAAGGAACACGGTGCCCTCTCGATAAGATAAGCTTGTGCTTATTATTGGGATTAGTACTAATTATGAATGTACATCTCACAATGTCCTCGCAGCGCCAGCAGCTCTTCCGGAAGAAGCTGTTGCAGTCGTCCCATTCCATGCGGGCCGTCTCTCTGGGACAGGACCGCTTCCGCCGCCGGTACCTGGCGCTGCCGCACCTCGGGGCCATCCTGGTGGAGGGGCCCGAGGAGCTCCTGTGTGAGTCTCGTGGGAGACCACCCGTGATCCTCATCTCGTGCGCTTTGTGTTTCTGGATCTGTAAACGTTTCTTTCCCCCCCTCTCTCGTCTCGACAGCATCCGAGGAGGTCCTCGTGGCCGAGGTGCCCGTCACTCTGCTGAAGAGGGAGCCCAAGGTGGAGGAGACCCCCACGCCTACCTCTCCCCCCGCCGCCGCCTCCCCTACGGCCCCTCCCAGCGTCAAGCCGCCCACCTCCTCGCCGGACGAGACCCTGGACGACGACGGGCTCCCGGGCACGGCGTCCCTCATGAGCCAGCCCCGGGGCCGCGGCCGGCCCCGCAAGATCAAGCCGGAGGTGGAGCTGCACCTGCGCACCGCCAAGATCCGCCGGCGCCGGCGGAGCAGCGCCCGCTCGGGCGGTGAGGACGGGCCCGGCTCGCCGGCCGGCGCCGGCAGGGACCTCGCGCACACGGCCTTCAAGAGCTCGCTCACGCAGGAGCCGTACGCCAACGGCACGGCGACGGGGGACGCGCCCGGCGGCCAGCGGCCCGAGGACAGCGTGAAGGAGACGGCCGAGAGGCGGGGCCAGTGGTTCAACCTGCTGCCCAAAGAGCCGTGCGACGCCAGCTCTCTGACGGAGCCCCAGGGGCCCGCCTCGCCCAGCACGCCCCGGGTCCCCGTCTGCACGCTGCCGGCCGAGCTCGCCGCCTCCCTGCTGCAGGTGAGAGGAGCGAGGAGGGCTGGCCCTGGAAGCCGTGTGTCCATTAGTTAGTTCTTCATGATTTGACGGGGCTGTGGACTCCGTGATAATCAGTGTTTTCCTTGCAGTCGGAATCGGCCCTCCCGGGTCAAAGTCCCACCGAGGCGGTGACCACCCCACAGGGCGGCCTCACCGATCCCCTCGTCTCTTCTGCCGCCGATCCCGCTACCACTCCTCCCGCCCCTGCTCCTCCCCTTCTCTCCTCTCCCGCTCTAGACCCCACGCCCACGGCCACCCCCGCGACCCCCACCACGCCCTCCCGGCCCGTCCGCCGGCGCCGGAGGGGCAGCCGAGGGAGCAGCCCCGCCCGGAGAGGGGCGCGCAACGCGGCCGCCAAGCGCCGCGGACGCCCGCCCAACACGGTGTTCCAGGAGCTGGAGCAGCAGTACTTCACCCAGATGGTGGTCAAGCCCATCCCCAAGGGTAAGGAGGCGCCCTATGGGCGGGATCTCACCATACCATACAACCAGGGCTTTTATACTATTATGCGTTGCGATCCTGTTCATATTATTATAATTTTTTTGGTGCGATATCTTTTTTTATTTTATGGGGATTGACGTTGAGTTCTGCAGTTGAGGTCATTTTTTTTTATGAAGTTGACGGAACAGAACACAGTTTATGTAAGCCGACTATTGGTGAATACACTAGTCACATCTGTAGGACGGCACCAGTATTCTGCCTCCAGTAAGATAATACTGACGTTGGTGACTTTAGGATAATTAGGCAGAGGCGGAGAATCCCAAGTCTAAAAATTAATCCATTTTAATTCCTTTCTCCCCATCCCTACGAGTAAGCCTCACTCGCCCCATCCTCCCTCAACATACACTTACACAATAATTAAAGAAAATTAACATTCATTTTAAAGGCTCTCGCCACACCGACATCATTCTCCCACACCGCACAAACTGACTGAACATTACTGAACATTGTAATAAATAATCCTTGAGGAATGTGTCGGCCAACGTTGGGAATGGTTTGGGTTGGACCCTCACGCTTTGACTCTGGTTCCCCATGACAGTGATGGTGCGTGGCTGGTGGGTGATCCGGGACGCAGAGGAGCTGCAGGCCACCCTGCGTGCTCTCAACCCCAGGGGCATCCGGGAGAAGGTGCTCCACAAGCACCTGGCCAAGCACATGGAGAACCTGAGCCTGATGTGCACCAAGGCTGTCGCTGGTGAGCGGGAAGCGGTGGGGAAGGAAGAGGACCGTTAACTTTTGGTGAGAAAGCACGTGGTTGAAGTTGTGTGTTTTTTTCTCTGCCCAGACCCCATATTCCAGGTGAAGACTGAGGAAGGCGGGTCCCTGATGGAGGCTCTACAGAAGCCGTGGCAGGTGCAGGAGAGGATGCTGGAGGTGGACGTCAACGCCCTCCAGTGGGTGGAGGAGCTGGAGCAGAGAGTGATCACCGCAGACCTACATCTCAAGGTGACTTTTTGTTTTTTGTTTCGTTTCCAGCAACGCAAACTGCTTGTTAGATTTGGTTTGAATCAAGGACATGTTGTAGGACCCAAATTGAAGGCAGAATTCAAATGACAGAAACATCATCTGAGAAATGGTAACGATGCCAGTTCTGCAGTGACAGCCAATGTCCAGGTGGGGGTGCCAGAGGCTCTTTGACGGGCTGTAGGTTTAGAAGCCAAAGGTCAAAGCGCTGCATGAGAACCCCATTGAGAAACCTTTTTGTTTCTCCTCAAGGTGGCTCCTCAGAGCGTCCTGAAAACAGAGTCTTCAGAGGTCGTGGACCCGGACGCACCAGTGGCAGAATTCCAGGTAGAGCGATTTAAACCAAAGCCGATCTTATGCACTCCTATGTACACACTGCATGAAACGTAAATAAACCTTTGAGATGGAACATCGCTGAGGATTTGGCAATGATGTATCATTCAAATCCTACCCTATCCATGTCATCCATTCTCTAATCTCTCATGTCCTGACTCTGTCTTCCCCCTCTCCCCCACAGGCCTACACGGCGCCCGAGCCGGACTCGACGCGGGACGACCTGCAGTACTACGAGCACGAGGTGGACCCGCGCGACGACTGGACGGTGCGCACCAAGAAGGAGTGGTCGGACCTGCCGCGCGTGGCCACGCACGCCCTGGACCTGGCCGTGCTGCGGCTGGCCAACCTGGAGCGCAACATCGAGCGGCGCTACCTCAAGGAGCCGCTGTGGAACACGGCCGAGGTGATGCGGCTGGCCCCCGTCACCACCACGCCCGGGGAGGCCCCGCCCATGGACGTCATGAGGTGAGGCCGAGCTATACGCGCTTCAAGCACGCGCTACACACACGCGCGTGCGCTACACACATGATGCACGTACAAACGGTTGTTTAATTTTTGTTATTCTGTAGCAGCCCTGTCTTAAATAGCTTTCATATCATCACATTTAAGGTGATTGATGATAATATAAAGTGTATCAGATGAAGACAACGTACGTAAGGTTTGTTTTTATGTAGTTTACACATTTTATTAATTTATGATCGTGCCGTCGGTTGTTTAGCAACGCACACTTTTATTTGTGTACCCCCCAAGGGGCGCACCAATAATTCCCCCCGCCCCCCAGGTACAATTATCTCTTTGTTGATCGGACCCCCCCAGGCAGCGGTTCCATGCGCCTCCCTCTCTTAATTCCGTTATTAATTATCTCCGGGCTCCGTCGTACCTCCTGCTCCCGCCCTGCAGGGGGCCTCGGCCCTCACGAGAACCACCGCAACACGGCCCACCCTGGACTGGTTCTTGTTTACCCGCTTCCACTAACCCTCTCTGTCGTCCTCTTCCTCTGGTCCTCCCCCTCCCTCCCTCCCTCCCTCCAGCCTGGAGAGTGAGATCACCCCCCGCCTGCGGACCTGGAGGCAGGCTCTGGACCGCTGCCGCAGCGCCCCCCAACTGTGCCTCTGCATACTGCAGCTGGAGAAGGCCATCGCCTGGGAGAGATCGGTGGTCAAACTGGTGAGTTGTTCTCCTCCTCTGGTGTCGTGGATGGTGGACCACGACGCCCCCCTCCCCCCCCCTAACGAGCGCTCATTGTGTGGGTCCCCATCACCAGAACTGCCAGGTGTGCAGGAAGGGGGACAACGATGAGTACCTGCTTCTGTGCGACGGCTGTGACCGCGGCTGCCACATGTACTGCCTCCGGCCCAAGGTCACGCAGGTGCCCGAAGGAGACTGGTTCTGTCCCACCTGCACTGCCAAGGTCAGGCTCCCTTCGGTCGCCGTGGCAACGACGAGCCAGGGCAGAATAGAACACAGATGGGTGGTTGGTTATGCACTAAGGGGGGGCGGCGGGGGAGGGAAATCAAGAGTCATTCTTCCGTAATTTTCGGGAACGTACCGCGGGCCGCTGAGATTGCCTCTGATTGGTCTGATTGGTCCAATTGGTGAGCCTGGCCGTCTCTAACGTGTCATTTGTCCGTCAGGAGGACGGTGAGTCACCGGGGAGCCAGCGCTCGGCCAAGAAGCGCACCCGGCTGAAGAAGAGGCGGTACGAGGACGACAGCTCGGACGAGGAGACGGCGCCGCGCCGCCTCGTCGGCATGGCGACCAGGCACAAGGACACGCCGCCGTCTGCGCCCTCCTCCTCCTCCCGTTACTGCGGCGACGCCGCCGCCGCCACAGCTGGGATCTCGCCAGCCAAGCGTCGCCGAATGACCACCCGTAATCAGCCGGACCTGACCTACTGCGAGTGAGTGGTCGCTACCCGACCCCCCCCCCGTCCCCGTCCCCCGCAGCCAATCAGAGGACGGCCCCTACTGGGGCCCAACGACGAGGACAAAGATTATAGTTGTGATCATTTAGACCGATCATTGTGATTGTCAGCTTGTTGATTCCAACATTCTGTGGGGCTTTGCTTTAGTTGCTTTTTTAAAATGCTATAACAATAACTGAATTGCGGATGGTAATTTGATTTTAATTTAACGGGCGTTCAAAATCTGTCTTAATTCACCTTATTGCAAAGGCCAAAATTACACATCTGATTAATCTGCCATTAATCGTGCAGCCCTACTATAAAACAATGCATATTTAAAAAAAAGACCCGGAGCAAGTCGTACCTGCTCCATCTCCTGAGATGGTAGTACCATTCTGACCGCTGTGTGTGTCGTGAAGGATCATCCTGATGGAGATGGAGGCCCACGCCAGCGCCTGGCCCTTCCTGGAGCCCGTCAACCCCCGCCTGGTGCCCGGCTACCGCCGCATCGTCAAGACCCCCATGGACTTCCTCACCATGCGGGAGAGGCTGCTGCAGGGAGGGTGAGCTCAGCGGGGGGGGGGGGGGGGGGGGGGGGGGGGGGCGGCGCCGGTCCTTCTGGCTCCACATAGTGGAGGGGGTTGGGCAGAGTTCGTTACACTCAGCAGACGCTTTTATCTAAAGCGACTTACATTCATACACATTCACACGTCGACGGCAGGGTCGTCCATACAAGGGGCCAGCCGGTTCAACGGGCGCAGTTAGACTCGGGTGTTTTGGTGTCTTGCTCGGGGACACCTCGACGCTAAACCAGGAGAGCCGGGGAACCAGCAACCTCCCGCTTACAAGTCCACCCTCTGTGCCGGCTGAGCCAGGCCGACCCCCGTTGTGTAGGGATACACACCGCTAGGATAATCAGGAGACCTCTGACATGACGACTTTTACAACTTGTTTTGAATACGGATAAGGAGAAAATACTGAGAGCATTCTCAATGCGTCACGAACACACGTTGGGATACTTCATTGGGACCTCCATCGCCGCCATACTATAGCCGCGTGAAGGTTGAATTCTCTGCGTGCTCTCCGTCCCGTCACTGACCCTATCCCCCCCCTGCCCCCATGCTATGATCCTCAGGTACTGTAACTGCGAGGAGTTTGCGGCGGACGCCCAGCTGGTGTTCAACAACTGCCAGCTGTTCAACGAGGACACGTCGGAGGTGGGCGTGGCCGGGCACGCCATGCGCATCTTCTTCGAGAACCGCTGGGCCGAGTTCTACGACAACAAGGACAAATGAGAGCCCTGAGAGAGACTGTCTGGAGGCCCGCCCAGCGCACACCTGTATCCCCGTGTCCATAGGTATATTATATATATAAATATATATATATAAACTTTTATGTATAGGTTTTGTTCATCGTCACATTGATTCCTACTGTCGGTCTCTCCGAGGCCCCCCCCCCCCCCCTCCTATGAAACCCATTCCCGGTCACACAGACGGCGACGGCCGCCTGTACCTCGGCCCCGCGTCCCTTCCTCTCACGGCCAGGGGTCTGGCCCCGCCAGGGGGCCCCGGCCCGGCTCTCAGGACTCGGTCAGGGGTGGACCACACTGCTGCAGCCTCGTGCGCTGCGCAGCGGACCTGCTGTGCTGCACCCCTCGACCTGAACACAGCTTGGACAAAATCAAGAAAACAAAAAAAATGACCTTTCTGACCTGGTGTTCCCCCCCCCCCATACCTGTTTCTTAATGGTAATGTAATGTGGTCTCATGCCTAGAAGTACCTTTTTGTTTGCTCAATATATTTTTTATTATATATTCTATATATATATAAAAATATCAATAGCTGGGATTATTTAATAGCAATAGCGTGTAGTGGATGTGTACTGACTACATTATAGAGATGTCTAGATGGTTGACAGAAGGCCAGTTAAACAAACGGGGAAACAAGGAACGTTGTTTCTAAAGCGTCACATCGTAGTTGGGCAAATAACCTCCAGTTCCACACACACACACACACACACACACACACACACACACACACACACACACACACACACACACACACACACACACACACACACACACACACACACACACACACACCCTGCTGCTGTGTGTAGGACACTGGTTTCTAACAACTGGAGTATTTAGTGTGTCGATATCGGTTAGGCGTCTAATCTTGTGTTTGGATGTGTCCCTCCTGAGGAGCACATAATTGCTGTGAGTTTGGTGTTAGCAGGATAGATTCGCCCTCACAGGCCAACCTGAATGGGACTGCAAAGAGTTGAACCTGTCTCCATATGCGATGTGTAGAATGTACATAGAAATGAGGGGGCCCATAGGCCTCGACGCAAGTTTGCCGTAAGCATCTTCAGTCGAGACACGAGAGCGAACCAGGCTTTGCTCAGATCATACCGGACCAACACTGAAAACAAACTTCCAGCCCTCCCTCCTTCCCAATTCACCAAGGTTTGTTCCTCCGGACCAAATTCACCATGGCCGAAGGGTAGGAGCACGGTGTGTTTGAGTGCACCTTCCATAACATAGCAACGTGGGCTGAGCACACTGAAGTCCCACAAGTTCAAAGCCTGTGCTGTTTTAATTTACATTCCGAGTTCTGTTTTTTAATCCACTATAGTTTTGTTTGTACCTTTTGTCTTCTTTGACGCTTCCGAAGGGCCAATGTACATGTTGCACGGCATGGTGTTTGTTCTGAAGGCGACAGGACACGTCTCCTCAACCCGGGTTATATTTAAGCTAGTTTCTTACACTGAACTCAAATAGGTTAATAGGAAGTACATTTGTTGTTCCTTATTACACTTAAAGGGACGCCTGTTTTTCATAAAAATACGCAGAAAAAAAATTAAATAAAAACCAAACGTGGTGTTAAGTGAATTTTTAATAATGTACAGTTTTGGTGACTTTAAATTTGTTCCTTTCTATATTTTTAGGACCAATTTATCATTTTTAAGAGGAGGTATTATAAGACTATGTTGTATCAAGGTGATGTAACGAGTGTGCATCTGTAGAATGTACTGTGAGTTGAATAAAAACCACGACTAGTAGAGAGTAAAAAAACTTCTTCATGAGACACAAATCAGGCCATGAATGAGAACCGCCACTGCTAAATATTGCTTATTTCTATCATTGTTTGATTATTTTAAATAGGAGTTCGATTTTATTATAAGCATGTGAACACAATTTTAACGTTCTTAATTATCTTCTGGGATTAGAATCTGATTCGGGGTTGCATGTGCGAGCTAAATATGAGAAGAATTTATAATAACAAATATTTATCTAATATTCAAATTACAGAACACAAGTCAAGAAGACTGTAATTTGATTATAACAAATGTCTGCATTTTCATTGAGGGTGTGGGATGCTGCAAAGACATTTTTAGCCGTTCGTTTAGAGAAACCATATTGACCTACTTCAGTCATTGAAGAGTTGTGTGCTGCACTTTATTCAGTATGTGAATTAATAGCAAAATATAAGGACAAAAATATCCATGACAAGGAGCTAACCCTGTTACAAATGAAATCCAGACTTATCCTGTATATGTTAGCACATTTTTATTTTAGCTGAAAAACGTACCAAGTTATATTTGCAGCACCTATTTAAAAAGCCCCAAACGTACATTACAGTCAACATTATATAATGGAAACATTTATTAATTCATTATGTATCCATATAAGTAGGGTTAGGTGCAGTGGGATGTTGCAGCAGGTTGGAGGTCGTGTCCAAGCTGCATATTGCAGGGTAAGGCCCTAGCATCACAAGCTAAAAGCCCCCCCACTAGGGTGTAGACACACTGGGGGAGGCTCACACTTCTGAGCCGTGGACACGTCGACCCGACAGAAGGTGTGTGTCCTTCTGAGCCGTGGACACGTCGACCCGACAGAAGGTGTGTGTCCTTCTGAGCCGTGGACACGTCGACCCGACAGAAGGTGTGTGTCCTTCTGAGGGGAGCGTACCTATGTTCCCCGGGTCCTACGTTCCCTGCTTTGTATGTGACCGGGGAACATTGGACCCTGTGAGCAAATCTTTTTTTCGTAGGGGCAAGTACCGCCTTTTTCGCCTCTGATTGGTTAGCTCTCCTGTCTCCTCCAATTGGTTATGGTTAGGGTTAGGTTTAGGGTTAACCCTCACCCTAACCCTAAACCTGACCCTAACCCTTTGCACCCGGGGAACATAGGGATGACCCCCTTCTGAGCACCCTTACCCCACTCCTCGCCTTTCGCTCTATTTTCTTTCTCTTTGCTTCTCCATGCCTATAGTTGGCACATTGTGTGTGTGTGTGTGTGTGTGTGTGTGTGTGTGTGTGTGTGTGTGTGTGTGTGTGTGTGTGGGAGATATAGTGTCGTTGTCAGCACTCTGAGAGTAGGATGTGGGGAGGGGGTGACTGAAAACTCCCCACGCCAGCGGGTTACTCCGCGACTGACACACACACACACACACACACCCCTCATCCCAAACAGTTGTGCTTACATCTACAAAAGGGGCGATAGCGGTTGGTAATCCAGGGCATAATGGAGCACAGTCCCCCCCCCCCCCTCCTGCAGCCAGTCTGTTCTGGACCTGGTGGGACAGAATGAGACTCCGAAAACACACACACACACACACACACACACACACACACACACACACACACACACACACACACACACACACACACACACACACACACACGTGTCCACCTGTTACTCAGGCACCTCCCCTCTATCCCATATGGAAATTAACATCCTCCATCTTGTTGGCTACAAACAGCATTGGCCTGCTGCACTGTTCAACAGGGAGTCTGATGTAGGCTACCTGAAGGACATCAGAAATTGAACACACTTTAGCACTTTGTGATGTGATGCAGTTTTGGCTAATGGAGTTACAGCACATAATATAATTGTAGTATTGGGAGTGTGACAGAGTGTGGCCCTACCTTTCAATTATTTAATATGTTGGACCAAGCCATCTTGGGTCAAAGCCGAAGGAGATCCATAAAGGCTCCCAGAGCAAGGCATGTTCCAGGTAAAGTTCAAATACACTTTATTTAGACAATTAACCAACAATGATGTAATTGTGAGGGGATAAACCGCAATTTAGTGGATAACCACTCCTTGTGCTCACAAAACCAAACATGAACACGCACAATTAATTATACACGTACACAAACCACACTGCACAACAAAGGTTGTCTCATCGACATACATGGTTCTTCAGAGATGGGGGGCCAGGGATTCTACTAACTGGATAACGTTTTTCCTACGTGGCGGCCAATGAGTTATCCATCCCTAATGAAGGCTAAAGAGCTAGATGTAGAGGTAACATTAAGAGGGAATGTAACAGTGAGCTCTTTGGACAGCATGGTTGGATAGGGTTAGGCAAGGGCCCCTACAGCAATGCAATCAGTCCCATATTAAGACAGTCCCCCTCGGTTTTGTCAGGGTTAGAGGTGGACCCTCAAGTAGAATCCCCAGTGGCATTATGAAACCAGTCTCTATTACAGTATTCAACCAAAATCCACACAGCCAGAAGCTTTCCAATCAACAGACACTGTTGTTGATAACGGGTGAGTCTGCAACATCTTTCCAGCACTCATTCATTTCCAGAGGTCCACGACTCACTGTTGTGATTTCCAACTCTTATCGGCATCTCTGTGCAGAGCGCCACCACAAGGTGTGCCGTTGTTTTATATCAAAGGGGAACGAGAGACGCATGTACAGATGCAGCAGCACAATAGACTGCCATGACAACAGAATAATGAGAGTGGCTGTCCCCATGGGGATAGGAGCAGTATCCCATCAAGGAGCTCATCCATTGGGCAAGCACGAAGAAGTGGAACAAAAGAAGAGTTTGTCTGTTGTGATTGGTAACATTAACCCGATTTGTCAACAGGTTTGAGATGATCTCATGGTCATGCTTTAGGTGAACCTCGCTCCCCTCCTTTGTACTCCTTCCCCACTCCTTCTCCACCTTTCCATCATTAATTATTCTCTCAGTCTCTGAAGCAAACCAATTATGTCTATTTACGCAGTAGATAATCCAATTGAACGCCATATACTGCCTTTTCTGCCATCCTGCGTACAGCCGTCATCATATGCACTTTGTGAGGCACCTAAATCAAAGAATGTGCCTGTAAAAATGTGTGTTTTCGTTTGTGTTTGATGGCGATGTGTCGCCCACTCCGGTGTCTCTCCCCTCGCCGACGGCTCCCCGCTCCTGGTCATTGATATGGAAATCAGCCGTTGATCGCTGTGATGGCGACCAGATGCTCAGGACATGCCCCCTCTGGGAGAGGGCTGGGCGGGCTGAGGGGCGGCGGGGAGCGCCCCCGAAACCTGGCGCTGAAGTGTCCTTTGTTAGGGTGGGTGGGTGGAGGGATAAAGGCATTGCTGGAGGGTGGATAGAAGGTGGAGGATAGACGGATTTATAGATCTGTGCTAAAGCAAGTTGGGATCGTTTTTATTTATTTATTTATTTATTTGAACAGGAACAGATACAGAAACATAGATAAGCTTGAGACAGTCATCTGATGTTTGCATCATAGTGTTTTTAGCCAAAGTTAATATACGACACTTGTCCCTAGGGGGGACAAAAAAAAATATTGAAAATAATAATACCACCAATGATATCCACTGAGATATCCACCTTGTTCAGGTAGAATTTTTTTTTTGCAATCTATATAATCCTTTTGGTTATCTTGCTCTCACTACTATTATTATCCAACTTATGATTTTCATAATACAACTATTGCCATTATAAATATACATTTCTTTGTAGAGCAAAACATGGTATTTTCACAGTCCAATCCCAATTCAATTTGACCCGTTTTCTGTGTCACCATCCAATTCATTTATGTTGGAACATTTGTTCAGGGGAAAACCCGTACCATCATAGTGTGCGGAGCGCGGCCCAGCAGAATGTACACACAGGGGTGAGTAAGGAGGGGTGAGGAGCAAGGGAGGGCGAAACGAGGGAGGGAGGGAGGGAGGGAGGCTGCTCAAGAGGACCCCTCGGGCTCCGTTCCAAGGTGATGAGACATCTAGCAGAGGAACCATCAGAGCCTCAGACAGCCAGCAGACAGACTGACAGGGAGACAGATCAGTGGACAGAAGGAAAGACAGACTGACAGACAGACATACTGACTGACAGACAGACCGACAGACAGTCAGACAGACAGACAATTACATCAGGAAAGAATAAAAACCATTAGGTTGGGACGCTAAAAGACAGAAGATTTTGAATATTGAAGGGGAAGAGAATATTTTGACAGTTTAAGATGACTCTGCGAGAGGTGAGCATCTTATTCCATTATTCTGTTCACATTGTATAGCGTTTTGATGAGCATGTGGCACGATACATGAAAAACATTACATGTCGAAACTGCGTCACCACAAGAAGTGTATTGTTGTGATGTGTGTTTTTAAATAGATCTAAGTGATCCAGTAAAAATAATTATTGTTCCCTTGGAAAATGTAAGGCAATTCCTATTAAAAAATAGAAAAAATAATTTAAGGGCAAATAAATGCATCTACTTTATTGTACAGGGATGACTGGTAGATGAACAATAATTTTATCAAAATGTCTTTTAAGAACTAGGGATTTTCAAGTTCTCTATGCGCTTTTATGAAATGACGACAGCATTTCAAACATTTTAAAAGCAGATAAGTAGAACTAAAATCTGCCAAATCAACAACACATATAGTAAAAATGCAAATAATCTGGCATATGTGTTTACACCACACACAACGTTTCAAACCAGGTACTCCTGAAAAGCTCAATCGAGATATTTCTGCTTCTCGCCCTTCCTCCCCTCTCCCCCACCTCCTCCCATCTCCTCCCACCTCCTCCCCTCTCCCCCCCTCCTCCCCTCTACCCCACCTCCTCCCACATCCTCCCCTCTCCCCCACCTCCTCCCCTCTCCCCCCTCCTCCCACCTCCTCCCCTCTCCCGGAGAAGCTCCGCAGTCGACAGTTTTGGCGTGCGGTGCTGGCAGAGGTGCTGGGCACCCTGGTGCTCGTGAGCACCATGCTCGGGGCCTCTGTGCCGGGTCCGGGAGAGGCCCCCGGGGGCCCGCTGTACCCAGCCCTGGCAATCGCTGCCGTGATCACCTCGCTGGGTCACTGTTTCGGAGAGATCAGCGGGGCGCAGGTGACTTAAGAAAAGTTGCTGCATCTTTGATTTCTGAAGCCATCGGTTGCCTTGGATGTTCCTAACAGTCCCGTGGCTGTTGTTGCTTCACCGCCTCAGTGCTCCGACCCTGCCTGCCGTGTTTGTCTCTGAGTGCCTCTCCGTGTGTGTCTGTTAGGTGAACCCTTCAGTGACTCTGTCATTTTTGGCCGCAAAGAAGATAGACCTGGTCAGGGCCCTTGTTTATGTGGCCGCACAGTGCCTGGGGGCCTTTCTGGCCAGCGGGGCCCTCTACCTGGCCCTCCCGCACAAAGCCACTGCGGAGGTGTTCGTCAATCGGGTCAGTTAAACAGTTGACTCAATTCTATTTGTGCATTAATCACATGCTTTTATCCAAGGTACCCCAAAAACCAACCATGAAATTGTCCCCCTTACATCTGCGCTATATTATTATGTAGTTATTTGTAATTCCATCTCAAAAATCATATTTGTTATTTTTTAAGGTTTGTTACCTTAAAAGATACTGTCATCTCTTCCTTCCATGTTGCTTTTGTTTTCTCTCCCTCCCCAACGACCGCCCGCTCTCTGCTCCCGTCTTGTCAGTTGGGCCCCGACGTCAACGCGGCACAGGCGGTGGGCGTGGAGGTGCTCTGCACCTTCTCCATGGTCTTCGCCATCTTCTCTGTGGAGGAGCAGAGGCGGAGAGAGAGCACCGAGCCCAGCCACCTGGGCATCGGACTGGCCCACACGGCCGCAGTGTTTATAGGGGTTAGCTGAGCATTCACTCAATCATTTATTCATTCGTTCATTCATTCACAAATACATTGTATTACAGATTGAGCTATGCTAAGGGCTGGGCAGTTGTCTACAGGCATTCATATACATTTTATATTAATTCCCATTGGTGTATATTTAATATGAATATGCTAATAATTTACCACCATAGTATTAGCTCTTTCAATGTGGACTCTCATTTAATATAAACTCATGTTTTCATAACAGAGTGGTGCCATTGGAGAAAATGATCTCTACTATATATGTTTACATCTTTAATGTGGTTGCTCTGGACCAATCAGGCGAGGTTTTCTGGTGCAGGAATGAATCCGGCTCGTGCTCTGGGTCCAGCTCTCATCACCGGCTACTGGGAGAACCACTGGGTAGGTAGCACACACACACACACATGCACAAACACATTCGTAAACACACATACACACACACACATGCATGAACGCCTGCACACATGGACGTACTCACGCACGCATGCACGCATGCACACACGCACACACACGCAACCAAACACACACACATGTGGGCACAAGCACACAGACAGACACACACACACACACACACACACACACACACACGCACAATCAAATACTTTAATTGAATTTCCACAACGACAGACTCACACACACAGACATGCACACACACGCACCCACACACAGAAACACACACACACACGCACACGCACACACACACACACACACACACACACACACACACACACACACACACACACACACACACACACACACACACACACACACACACACACTAGTACCACCAATAACAACAACAACACAAAACAGCGGCAGCATCACAGTCAGATGTACAGCATTGACCCCATCCAAAATATTTGACTTAATATTGTAGGATACAAATCCTTGACCATGTTAATCAAACTGTGTGTGCTCCGGCTCCGTCTCCAGGTGTACTGGATCGGGCCGGTGACGGGCGGTGTGCTGGCCGGCGTGTCACACGAGTTTTTCTTCGCCCACAGCGCCTCCCGCCTGAAGCTGGTGGCGTGTCTGACCTGTAAGGACATCGACATGGTGGAGACTGCCAGCATGTCCCGCTCCTCCCTCTCCACCGTCACGCAGAACGCCAACCGGGCCAAGCAGGCCAACAAGGGCGAGGGCACCTGAGGTCTTAGGATGGACGACGACGATGGTTTTTCTTCATGATCACTTACATCGTTACTGATGCCCGTCCCGAATGGCTTAAAAAGACACAACAAGGATCAAACATCATTTTTTAATTAATTATCCCAAGAAATGAAATGACATATTAATACCTTATATTTGAATACATTTACAACTGAAACATGGAACAACCACAAGGACAATTTGAAACAAAAACGTTAAATGTAAGTTTAGGTGCCGTCAACCTCCTTGTAGCCACACACGTTCATACATACACAGAAGGGCAAACACCGGCTTCACACCTTATTCTTTTTCCTCGTCGAGTTGTTCTTTGAATGCAGCCTAACTCAATGGCCTTTCACGAATAGGGTTGCAAACTGAAACATAAGAACACAGATATACCTAATCAATCAATAATTCAATCAATCAATCATTCAATCAATCAATCAATCAAACAACATCCTTTAGATCATGCTTTGTGCAATACAAAATGCTTAATAAGAAAAAAAAATCTGTTTAAAATGTTAAATTGAGAGGCAGGCTTACGTTTGAGAGATAGATTCAAACTAAAATCTCAATGTTACAAAGTTATCTCTAGATGTTTAGTGTTGTACAACATATTTGTGTACCACACAGGGAACCCAGCTGTGTCTATCCTTTTGCCTGTTTATCTAATATGTTTATTTGACTGTGTCAAGCACTTTTTAATTTATCTTATTTAAAGTGCTATATAAATACAATCAATAGTATTATTGATATTATTATTTCATCCACCTTAAAGCATTCTTTCCTCACAGATGAAATTGCTTTCTATATGAGCTGGAAAGTGGATACGTTGCACATATGAGAGTTGGTAAAATATTACAAATTCTGCATAATCGTTAGACTTTAACCAAATTGTATCTTTTCTTAATGACAGATATATACTGTTGATAGTGGATCATATTGGACAGCTGGGGAATTTAAATTAAAGAACATAGATCTATCTCCCATTGTATATGTTTCATTACATGCCACATGAACTCATTGAAATGGAGCATTTTTTGCTGGTGCAAAGGCCTTTATGTGAGGCAATTATGATGTTTTCAATGCTTGGGAAGTCTTTGAAATGGTAAAAAGGTGCCAGGCCTTCATTGTGGGTTAAATGCAGAATCCAACGTGAGCCAAGTCTGTCATCTCTCCATTAGTGTCATTATCTCGGCTCAAAGGCTCTTATTGTCAATCAAATAGACCTATATATCACTGCAATTAAGCTTATTAAGAATCTGTTTATGGGCCAATATACTGGAAAAGATATCACATTGATTTGCCATGAGTAAGATGTGCGTTTTTGGGATGAAATGCACTTTCCACCGCATGGAAGGACATTATCTTATGTATGTTCAGTGCAACAACTGTTTGTTTCCTTCATCCATGGTATATTCAGATACATAAATGATGATGTAAAATAAGATATATGAAGAATGGACACTTTCATTTTAAAATAAATTGTTTAAGTCTCCAGAATGATTCTCCAGGTGATTTTTTGTGTTCTGAAACTATTTTCTTCATACACGTCCCCCCGGCCTGACACACACACACACACACACACACACACACACACACACACACACACACACACACACACACACACACACACACGCACACACGCACACACACACACACACACACACACACACACACACACACACACACACATGAATATTCAAACTCACTGCTACCAAACGCAACACATAGTTAGTGTGATCACATACTACAGGGCTAGTATGCTACCAGTCTACCGTGTTCTTTCACTTTCCAATGGCAACACTTTTAATTAAATGTGTTAGCTACATCGCACGCAAACAAACGCACACACGTACACGCAGGCACACACAGGTCACCTACAATAGCTATATAACGCTTGCAGTGTCGCCAGCATTTTGCATTGTGTGTGTTTTTGTAGCGTGTATAAAGGGTTGGTGAAAGAGAGTGCTCAGCGTAATCCATTCACCAGCCTCCCCCCCCCCCCCCCCTCCCCCCCCCCTCCCCCCTCACTGGTCAGCGCAACTCTCCAGTACTGGTAAACACACCCCCACCCCTCCACCACCGCACACACCCACCCGACCCTGGTCATCCTCCTCCATCACTCCTCCCAGACCTCCTCCCACCCTCCCACTTCACCCTCACCCCCAAAGATGACCGCCCTCAGGGGGGCCAGGGTCGGACGCACGGAGGAGCTGGTCTCTGGGTCATCTAAGGTCAATAAAGGCCATATTAAAATCCAGCCATATCCTAAGAAAATTAGATGTAACAAAAGGGCTATTTGGTATGGTTGGCTGGTTACTTATGCACACATCTCTGGAAGTCTGTTCAGAATCAAACCAGTCACCATCTATTCAAGTTTAAACAAGACCGGGTTTTCAAGTGCAGCACACACGCTAGCGGCCTGGACAATGGTTTAACACGGTCAGGCGTTTTAGTGCATGGGCCGGTTCAACAGGGTTAGCATTAGGCTCTTCCGTCCGGGGGCCCCAAATGTGGATCACTGTATTATCTGTTTGTGTGTGTGTGTGGGGGTATGCGTGTGTGTGTTCTGCGTCCATGCGTTTGTGTGTGTGTGTGTGTGTGTGTGTCCATGCGTGTATGGTGTGTGTGTGTGTGTTCTGCGTGCATGTGCGTGAGTTTGTGAGCGTGCATGCGTTTTTGTGTGTGTCCCTGCACGCGTGTGTGTGTGTGCGTGTGTGTGTGTGTGTGTGTGTGTGTGTGTGTGTGTGTGTGTGTGTGTGCCGGTGCTTGCATGAGCGTGCATGCATGCATACACAAACATGCATGCATGTGTTCTCTGTGGTACATTTCAGCAAGGTTTCCAGAGATGATATGTGTACATAACATATCAACATAATTCTAACTCTCAAATGACTAAAATCTGCTCTATAATTCTCTAAGCCCTGTCCCCTTAAGTAAAAACATGACCCTCGCTGTCAATAAAGATTCTCTATAAACTATTTGCCTTTCAACTATCACACCCATGTGTGTTGTCAACTCATTCTCGCTCCGTGTCACTCAACTCTGATCTGCTCCCTCTCCTCCAGTTGGGCTGTTTATCTGTGTGCATGCATGTGTTTATGTGTGTGCATGCGTGTTTTCATGTGTGTGCATGTGTTTATGTGTGTGTGTGTGTGTGTGTGTGTGTGTTCCAAAGTTTGTTTAATTTGGTGTTTCCAGCATGGCCTGCCCCCCCCCGGCCCCTGGCCCTACAGGGTGAGGGGATTATAGGGTCATGTGGGGCCCCTCGGGGGTATTATAAAGCCCCAGGCGGGCCCTCTCCCCTCCGTCAGAGAGGCTACACGGTCCACAGGACACTTCCCTGTCTCCACTTCAGTAGCAGCGCCCCTTTAGCCCTGATGCGTACCTCCTCTTCCTGACACTCCATTCAACCCGAGACCCACTCCACTCCACCCTCCAGCCCTTCCTCACACCTATGTCTTTGCGACCAGTGGACGGGGTGGCAAGCTGACTTTGACTTCTCCAAAGCCCCATCACGGCTCGGTAGAGACCTACTGAGCGGATTCGACCCGGTGCACTTTCTGTGCCGACACACTCAAAAGAGGAGGGATCCCGACACATTCCTGCGTTATCTGTTTTCCGTGGTTCGAGACTCCATAAAGGCGTGCATCTGCCTTTTCCCGCTCCACCGCCGCCGCCGCCGCACCTCCACAGCTCCGCGTTTCCCCCCTCCGAGGCCTTCCCCAAACGCAGCCAGCATGTGGGAGTTCCGCTCCATGAATTTCTGGCGGGCCGTGTTCGCCGAGTTCTTCGGCACCATGTTCTTCGTGTTCTTCGGCATGGGCGCCGCGCTGCGCTGGACCACGGGCCCCAACCACGTGCTGCACGTGGCCCTGTGCTTCGGCCTGGCCGCCGCCACCCTCATCCAGTCCATAGGGCACATCAGCGGCGGCCACATCAACCCGGCCATCACCTTCGCCTACCTGGTGGGCTCCCAGATGTCCCTGTTCAGAGCCGTCTTCTACATGGCCGCCCAGTGCCTGGGCGCCGTGGCCGGGGCGGCCGTGCTCTACGGGGTCACGCCCAACAACATGAGGGGCAACATGGCCATGAACACGGTAAGAGGGAGAGCTGAGGGGGGGGCGGGAGGGGGGACGGGGGAGAGGGAGAGGGCCAGAGGGGAGAGGGGAGAGGGAGAGGGCCAGAGGGGAGAGGGGAGAGGGAGAGGGCCAGAGGGGAGAGGGGATGGGGAGAGGGGAGAGGGGAGAGGGGAGAGGGTAGAGGGGAGAGGGGAGAGGGCTAGAGGGGACAGGGGAGAGGGGACAGGGGAGAGGGGACAGGGGAGAGGGGACAGGGGAGAGGGGACAGGGGAGAGAGGTAGCCATATTGAATGTTTCAGCCGATCAGGAGATTGCTTTATTTTTATAATTTTTTATAACTGATTAATTGATTCAAAACTTTTCTTTTATTATTTTATTTTTATAAAAAAAAGAAAAAATAAGAAAACAATATTATTGTAATTATTTTGAGGTATAACGTAATTTCATTTGGCATAGAAAAATTATGAAAACGTTGTAAAATAAGAACCGATTAGAGATTTCAGACTAAATCCATTGGACCAACTTCCATCCATGTTTATTTTCCGACTTCATAATAGAGGCGTACAGAGACATGTTGACGGAGTGCTTCCCCCTGTGTGTGTGAGTAGTTGCAGCCGGGCATCAGCCTGGGCATGGGCACCACGGTGGAGGTGTTCCTCACCATGCAGCTGGTGGTCTGTGTGTTCGCCGTGACCGACGAGAGGCGGAACGGACGCATGGGCTCCGCCGCTCTGTCCATCGGCTTCTCCGTCACCATCGGACACCTCATGGGGGTGAGGAGGACACCATGAACACAAACACACATATACACACACACACACACACACACACACACACACACACACACACACACACACACACACACACACACACACACACACACACACACACACACACACACACACACACACACACACACACACACATATACATACACAAACAGACACATACACACATACAAACAGAAACACACACAGACACATGTACATACACAAAAACACACACACACACACACACACACACACACACACACACACACACACACACACACACACACACACACACACACACACACACACACACACACACACACACACACATATACTCACAAACATATACATACACGCACACACACATACACACACATAGAAACACCCAGAATGTATGAATAAAAAGTGTTTGTTGTGTTCCAGATGTACTACACCGGTGCTGGCATGAACCCCGCTAGGTCCTTCGCCCCTGCTATCCTCTTCAGGAACTTCCTCAACCACTGGGTAAGCAACAACAAGTACACACACACACACACACACACACACACACACACACACACACACACACACACACACACACACACACACACACACACACACACACACACACACACACACACACACACACACACACACACACACACACGTACACACTTTTGTAACACGTGTATCTGCCATTCCTTTGCTACATTCTACTTTACTCCTTTGAACTATTTGAACTCTTTTGTCTCTATTTCAAATGCTTCATCATTTGTTCAGTGCCGACTACGCAGTCGCTGCACCCCTATCCAAAACTCTTTGCCCCTAAGAAGGACCCCGTGTTTACCGTGTTCCACTGACTCTGCCCCTTTGTGCAGGTGTACTGGGTGGGGCCCATGATCGGGGCCGCCATGGGCGCGCTGCTGTACGACTTCATGCTGTTCCCCCGCATGCGGGGCCTCTCCGAGCGCCTGGCCACGCTGAAGGGCGGCCGGGACCCCGAGACGGAGAACCAGCAGGACACCCGCGGGGAGCCCATCGAGCTCAAGACGCAAGCCCTATAAACTGCCCCCTGAATGGGGTTAGAGGGTCGAGGCAGCCCCCTCCCCTCACCTCCCCTCGATCACCTCCCCCCCACCATTTTCCTCCCCCTCCCTCCCTCTTTGCTACCCTTCTCCCCCTGGCAACACTTGTACAGAACCGGTCCACATACTTGCATCTGTAGACGAAACTAATAACAGGGTAAATCGATCGACATTAAAACGTACTAACACAGATACACACACACAAACACAGTGCACACACACACAAATACACACACACACACACACACACACACACACACACACACACACACACACACACACACACACACATACATACGCAGGCTCACAACCTTCAAACCTCAGCATGCAACAAGATGCCTCTCCCTCCACCTCCAACTGATCCTCACGCTGTACCCTGAAGTGGACATTGTGTTTCTGATAGATGGTGTAACCCCATCCTTCACCGACCACCACCTCCACCACCACCACCTCCACCTCCACCAGCACCTCCATCACCCACACCTCCTCATGGACACTGGACATGGAGAGAGAGAGAGAGAGAAAGAGAGAGAGAGAGAGAGAGAGAGAGAGAGAGAGAGAGAGAGAGAGAGAGAGAGAGAGAGAGGGGAGAGCAAGGGAGAAGGGAGGGTTAGCATGTGGGTGTCTGGTTGAGGTCTGGGTGGGTGTGTATGGGTAGGAGGCTATGGGCAGGTGGATGGGTGGGTGAGGAGCGTGAAGTTGGAGAGAGAGGGGGTGGAGGGGCTAGGCCATGTCACTTGGGTTTCAGGTAGGATACGAAGGTTCCCACTCTGGGTTTGTAGTCGTTGAAGTCACCGAGCTAGAGCCGTGACGACGGGCATGGTTTTCACTAGTCATCTGAGGTTTATTGCTCCATTGAAATGTTCATTTTGTTTTCCAGTTTCACTTTTTTCTTCTGCACTTCAGACATGAGACGTGCATGTATGATACCATTATATTTTCACAGGATTTCATTTTTATTTTTTTCAAAATCACTGCATTTTATCCGTGTGTTTGTGCGCGTGAGTGTGGATGCTTCTGCAGGATGAGTGGGCGTGTGGGCGACAGCGGGCATTTACACGCACGCCTTTGCTTGCGTGCATGCGTGGCTGCCCGTACGAGTGTGTGTTTGCAAGTGGACGCCTGTATGTGAATGTGTGTGAACGAGTTTGCAGACACAGTATTATTTCATTTAGTTTTATTTCCATTTCCACTCTCCTGTTCGTTCAATGGCTATGTTCATTTTGTCCTCCATTTTAAAAACCTCGATTATTTCATTATCCTCCCCTCACTGTGGTGTTTGCTACTGTAATCATTTATACATAAACCATCTGCTGTTTGTCCCTAACCAGCACAATCCAGAGCAATGTTGTATCCCAGCTTTTGACATAAGGTTTGTTCATCGATGGTTAGCTGTGGAAGTCACCGAGTCTCCTATTACTTTCTTCTTATCGGGAGCACAAATGCAGTTTCAGCTATATTTAAATTAGCCTACAATAAAAAAATTAAAAAATACCATTTGACAAAAGTTGTGTGTCCATTGCGTTTTACATTTTTCCGTTATCACGTTTTTCTTAAACACTGATCTTTAAAGACCTGTATTATTTAGAGATTTCACAACACATTTAGAGAGAGACTTCATAGAGCTACATGGGCAGTGCTTTTGACAAATACTTAGGGCCTTTACCAACACTTGCATCCAAAGCAACTAACAATAAGTACATTTGTCAGAAGAAAGAGAAAGACAACATGATTTGTTTGCAATGCAAACAGAACCATAACGTGCGCAAATGTCTGATTTCTAAAAAAATATGTATTGCATAAGCCTACAAAAACATTGGTAGGCACAGTATAACATAAGTATTGAAACATGCAAATTGTGGTGCTTACATACAATTAACTACTTTATATAAATAAATAAATAAATATATATATATATTCTGCAAGAGTTTATGCTTCATTCTAAGGGTGTTTAGACAATAGAGCTATATATGCCATTAATAAAAAATAAAAACCTGTCCTAAATCTGAGGATTAAAGTGAGGTTTTCAGCAATGAATGAGATGATAGGGTGCAGCATTCATTGAGTTGTTTACTTTTGAAAAAAATTGAAATTGAAGAAGAAAGAAACTGTTTGAAACATAAACTTCTTCAAAGGATTCTATTTCTATGTTCATAACAATCATCCGTAGTGATATAGTGACCTCTACTGTCGAAACAAATAGCATTCATTGTTTTGCTCATTCTACTTTGCCCTGATGCTCATTTCTAGGCCTCCAACCGCAGTAACAGAGATAGCAGTCAATGGAGTACAGAAGAACAGAGCCACTAAAGTCCTCCAGAGCTTCAAGCAGAATATAGAACCGCATACTGGTATGCCTGGATGTGGCGACCAACCAGAGGGAAGAGTAAGCAGCAAATAAGCAGCAAAGGGAACCCGGGCCCTGTCCAATGTGGCTGGTTTTGTTCAATGTCCTTCTCTTTGCTATGGACATCATCACCATCTGGAAAGACCGCACCAGTTAGGCCAGTGGTGAAAAAAGTGAAGGCTCAGAGTTCATCAGAGACAGGGCCGCCCTTTTGCGCTCAGAAGTGGCCTGTTGAAGAATAATCCACGACTCTGGGTGTGTTGGAATGCCACAATTAGAAAGTGGGAAAGATGTTCTTCTGCTGTCATTCAAAATGATCAAATAAATCTCACAGAAATCTTGTATGTGAACATGCTGTGCAGGTTTCCTTATCACCGGCTTGTTTTGTGTGCATTCGGAACTGTTGTTCATCATGGTCTGGGTTAACACCTGTAGACCGAAACCTGGTTACCAAGCCTTGACCGACTTTCATTGGAAATATAATCTCTTTCTGTTTCTTGGTGCAGTAGGCCACTATAGTTATAGCCCAGACTTTTTCTTTGCTTTGTATAAGATAGGACTTGTTTGCATGCAAAATATATGTTCAAAGTAGAGAACAGCTTTTCTTTCTTTCATTTATTGTGCATGATATTTAAGTGTTGACTTAACTGAACAATCATTGATTAATGATACGCTTGCTCATCAACTATGTCCACCAATGAATGACCATTCTGAGTGAAGCAAAATGTAAGAAAAAAATTGATGATGAAAAAATGTAAGTAATAATACATTTGTTTTCCTAGGTTTCTGTCTGGTTTAGTAAACACAAAGGTATGCATAGCTTTCACCCCAATCGGTAGCCTCCAATCCCAGAGGGTGAAGCTGTCATGCGGAATATGGCCCTAAACTAATGAGTGGACATCTGAGGACATTGCTGGCCACCAGAATCTCCTTCTGAGGAAGTCATGGGTATACCTGATGCTGGGATGGTTTAGGTTGAATCACTACTGGGACATAAAATCTTGGAGAATTCTCCAGACTTGGAGTAGATGAGAATATGCAAGCCTGCTGATTCTATACCACGACCCAGTGCGCCAGCCACCTGGAGTTTCACAGTGGCCTCTGCCAAGCAGTGTGGTTTGGTACACACAAACACCTGTTGTGTTTGTCTGTGTGTGCTGTCGGTATACCGTGACCAGTATGCCCTCCTTCCGGACACAGTGGTGACCTACTCCTTTCTGGTCCCTCACCCCCCTGCAGAGAGAACAAGTCAGATCAACTGACTGATTCAGGTGCACGCGTTGAGGAACTTCAATGGGGAACTCATCATCATGGTTAGGAGCTGTTGCACCACCTAGTGTTTCTTCAATGAAATACAGATATATTATCAGTATAAAATTGGCCTGTTCAAGAGGAAGAAGAGAAAATGGCCTGCGTTGTCACATCAACGAGCAAGTATCCCATCTCTGTTTCTCACTGTTTGCAATTTGCCCATTTCTTTTTCTCATTATTTCACACCGGAATCTATGGCTCCTTAGCTGGAGGGTTGAGTCAGGGAAGGGGGAAGTGGTAGGTTGGGGTGTGCGATAGTGAATAGAAGAACATTGGGGTACGTTGTAGGCTCTCTTTGTTCTCTGAGTGAAGAGACAGCGTAAGGAAGCAAAATAACAATTTAAGGTACACTATTTACACGCGTCCCGGCTGGTAGGCCCCACCAGACGGATCCTTCCCAGCGGGCACGTAGCTGACCTCCGTCATGCCGCTCCATCTTCCCTCTGCACAGTAGAACAAGTGCAGCTGAGCTGACCTGACTGCTTCATGGGCACATGTTGAAAAACGTCAACCGGGGATTCCTGCCACTGATTTGTTGCTCCACCTAATGTTTCCTTGTCGAAATACAGTACAGATATTTACTCTTTTTTAAACTACTTTTTGCTCAATACATTTAGAATTATGTGTTGTAATATAGGCCTAGTGGATTCACAAAAACACAAATACATTATTACTAAATCACATAGGCCTAAACGTGCATCCTTAAATCCCTTTCTTTTTCTTCGTGGTAATAAGTCAGAAGGGAATGATTACGAAAGCAGTGGGAGAGTTTCTCGGAGACGGCAACTCTTGACCGAAACATGATGACGAACCAGGATACTATTTCCCTACTACCCTAATCAATTTCGACAGAAAGTAGCAAAGAAATGCCAGTACATTTTTTCCTGCACGCTTCAAGGCACTTGCCTAGATAATAATTGTCTGACACTAGCTACTTAAGTGTGCCATGAATGGTGAAATCATAAACGTCCTCAAGGTTAGTGTTAACATGTGGTGTATTTTGGTAGGCCTACCTCATCTATCTCTTATGGGCTCGTTTAACTTAATTATTCTCTTCATTATTATCCTTTCAGTGTCAGGAGTGAGTTGTGGACCTCCATTAGATCTCTCACTCTCCAGTAGACGACTTCCCACCTCCACCCCACCACAAGTTGTTATATAAAACATACTTTCATTGTGCATTTTTCGCATATCGGGTGATCTGAGAATAATATTCCCGTTTACTAACACTTCTCAAGGTTAGGGTGTGTTGGGGAACTGTTTCTATTTGTTTAATATTAAATGTTTCACACCGTTCCAATGCTAATTGTTTTGAACTATATTTTCAATACACTCATGAAAATTAACAAAACGCACAGGAGCTTTGTCAATTTGTATGGGATAAGACACACTATTATTCTGTGAGTGGAATTCAGGTGTTACAGCAGTAAATAAAAAGGTGTAATAACATAAGATACAATCTTGATCAGTCTGTAAGGTTTGTTAAACCGTCATTTATTCAGATAACAATCTGTGATGTTGTCACTTTAACATTCAACTAATTGACTGATAAGCCACAGATAGATTTGTTGGCTTTTTTAAATCGTCTGAAGTACATTCTAGATATAGGCCGATAGTAGACCTAGATAATTCCTGAGTTGGCAGATAAGTAAAATAAATTGGTATTTTATTTTACGTTGACAACATACCAAAACAAACTTGTATGGCCCATTGCAGATAACCAATATGATATGACCATCTAGGTCACAGTTTTGTGGTAACAATACTGTTTATTTTTCACCAGTAGATGGCGGTGTCACTCAGAAGTTCTACTACATTACAATACAACTTCAGGGCCTCATGATTTACAGTTCTTGGGTTGGCTTCCTTAAACACAACGCACGCCAAATGTTATCGGAACAGCAATACCAGAAATAAAACACGGTATTTCCCGGTGATGGTCTTATCAAAGGGTAAAAAGTTTTTAAAGTCTTAATAGATATCATTATAGTCCTATTCAATTAATGTAGGCCTATAAATTGTTGTTGTTCATATTATTATGACCCTTTATGTATGAGCCCATGCTTATCGCACCATCATTTACATAATGTAAGACCTTTCAACCATATGTTGACTGAATTATGCAAATCATTTTGCTTCAGGACAAACAGTGTAATACATTTTCTGCTCTTGATTTTTTGATTAGGCCTTAAGGCCTACACATAGCCTATTCCCAGCCAAGATAACCTTGGTAGACCAAATCGTATATCAACCTCTGTCTTCGTTAGACTCACATACCGCACTGATTAGTTATTAGTTTTTAGAATTGAGAGTTAGAGTTGAGAGTTTTTGGTTATTAGAATTTTCTGCCGCTGCTAGACCATTTGTTACACTGTAACAAGCTTATAAATTGATTAATATCATAAACATACATGTCATTACCATACTCTGTTTATTAATTGTCTTTGACCGAAATGTGAACAAACTTCAGAATTCGTGCATGGTATACAATTATACACAGCGTTATTTTGGCTAATACAGGGTCCAAGGCTGATGCACTCATGTGGATGCCCCCGATGTCCTCCCTATCTTCCGCTGACGATCGGGTGTTTTCCTCGCATCTCATTGGCTGACGCTGCGGTATAAAGTTCTTCAGAGACGCTCTCAGACACTCAGAGACGTTCACCTCTGACGCGCAGAGCTGTTCCGCTGCTGGCTTATAACTTACTTTATGCGAAGAGCGTCTTCAAAGTTTGTGATTGTGGACTTAAAATATATCTCAATTTGTTTTCGCGCAGTCAATATTGTCAACACGATGAAGGAAAAAATACTTATAACACAGCCTTGTGTTGCGAGATGCAAACTTGTTCTTGTCGGGGATGTTCAGTGTGGTAAAACAGCGATGTTACAAGTCTTTGCAAAGGATTGCTACCCAGAGGTATGTGTTTTGGTCATTGGAAAACTACAACTGCAACTGTAATGCAAGCTATAGAAAGATGCATTCTTGTTTATATATCTTACAAAGAGACTGGTGACCTAGGTACTATTGCCATTACATTAACGTATATAACCAATTTCAGTTTCAAGGTTTTATGTTGTTTATGTTGTGTACGTATGTATGTATGTTTGTATGTAAGTATGTATGTATGTATGTGTATGTATGTATGTATGTATGTATGTATGTATGTATGTATGTATGTATGTATGTATGTATGTATGTATGTATGTATGTATGTATGTATGTATGTATGTATGTATGTATGTATGTATGTATGTATGTATGTATGTGTACTATGCATGTTTGTATGTATGTATGCGCCGATGTATGCATACATAAAATAATCCATGGTCCTCACCTTTTTAAAAGGTTATTCTTTCCAATCTAATCTAACCAGACAATTCTGTATCTGTCTCATGTCCTCAGACCTACGTCCCTACAGTATTTGAAAACTACACAGCCAGCCTGCAGCTTGAAGAACAGCGCGTGGAGCTCAGCCTCTGGGACACGTCAGGTGCGTCTGCTCACCCTTTAGTTAGTAGACCTGCATTCCTCACCCGTCTGTCTCTGCTCTCTAAAACCTTATACCACATGGGTGGACTGAGGCTTTGTTGATCTCCTTTCATCTTACACGCCTCTCTGCATGATCCATGTACTTTCATCAAGGTGTAAAGTAGACATCAGGCGGTTCAACATGTAGGCCTATATAATAAGCTGGGGCAGTTGTGTGTTTCCAAAACACCTGTGAGAAGAATGGTACCGGCAGAGATGCTTTACAGCTGTGAATGGCTGTTTATCTGGCCATTGTGTGACTGGCATTCCTCTCCTAAATGGTTGATGTTGTTACTGTCCTACAGAGACGACTATCTGTTGATCCTGTTTTACTGCCCCTTGGGAGCCAGGCTGGCAGACCCAGCGGCAGCTGTTTCTCTTTATTGACAATCCAGAGGAACACGTCTGAAATACCTCAGTAGTTACACACCTAAACCTGTTTGATGTTGGTGCTATGCTACAAAGCAAGGAATTGGTTATGTATTTCGATGATTTTGTAGGTTATAAGTGGTTATACACTCAAGTAAGGATGTTTTTACATCCATTTTATATTAGAAACCGTGGAATAGTGAGAGTGTGATACTATTCATGTTCTGCTCGAAATCGCAGTTACTAGGAGTCTTGTACGGCATATTTGATCTAGTCGTTATAAATGCTCCAATCCTTCTGTCTTTAGCCTCAGAAGTAATGAGAGAAGTACTATGATAAGGAATGCAACGGCTAGTTGCCGGTCCAGGTAGCAAATAATTCACTCAAAAATCTATAATTCATTGCAAAAACAGTACACAGACAGTTAATTGTCTGCCCTTTTACATTGTCACTTCATTAAGTAAACTATCCCCACACTTTGAATACAGGACAATCTTATTTTATGTTCAGCTCCGGTAAAATACAGCCCTCCCTCGGGCCTAGTGGTCAGACACACAGATAAGGAAGAGTTATTATCAACCATTGTCCCAAATAGCTGCTCAGAGCCAGGTGGTCAACCAACACCAATCACAAACGTCAATAATCACTATCTGTAATTATAAGTAGAGATCCTATACTTCCTACCTTTGTAATGCAGAAAGACACATGTAAGCCAAATCGATAGGCCTGCTAATAGTGTGGTTGTAATGACTGGAGATGGCTCTGTTTCATAACAGCCCTCGCCTGCTCTCACTCTGAGGGGAGGAAGTTCAGCAGTGCCAATTGGCTTCTATCAGGGGGGTTGCTTCACAGCAGAAAGATGGGGTTGCCTTGGACGGACAGGAGGTGGATCAAGTGTGTGGATCAAGTGTGTGTGTGTGTGTGTGTGTGTGTGTGTGTGTGTGTGTGTGTGTGTGTGTGTGTGTGTGTGTGTGTGTGTGTGTGTGTGTGTGTGTGTGTGTGTGTGTGTGTGTGTGTGTGTGTGTGTGTTTGTGTGTGTGTGTGTGTGTGTGTGTGTGTGTGTGTGTGTGTGTGTGTGTGTGTGTGTGTGTGTGTGTGTGTGTGTGTGTGTGTCTGTGTGAGAGATGGTTTGTGTATGCAGGTGTAAATGTGTGTCAGTTTGGTATTGTGTATGTGTGCTTTTGGTTTTGTGTGTGTGTGTGTGTGTGTGTGTGTGTGTGTGTGTGTGTGTGTGTGTGTGTGTGTGTGTGTGTGTGTGTGTGTGTGTGTGTGTGTGTGTGTGTGTGTGTGTGTGTGTGTGTGTGTGTGTGTAAATGTGTGCGTGTGTGTATGTGACGCTGACCTACTGTATGTGGTAAGCCAAGAGAAAGAAGCTGACCTCCTTGCTGCGTTATGTCAACCGGAATGTAAAAATACTTTATTGACTCTCCCAGAGTCATCTCTCGCCAGGGAAAACATTTCTTCAGAAATATTAACATTTTTAAAAGAGGATTTTGAGTTGCCTGGCTGTGCAATATTGTGTGCTGCTTGCAAGAAGCAAGTCAGTGTAATATGTTGTGTAAGTGGTGATCCTGTAGGCACCTAGTGACCCACAAGTCTTCTGAAGGGCTAAGTCAAATACCGCAGATCTTATCTGTTTGTTCCTATGTAAAAAGGTGACTGTATTTCCCTAATTAACATTAGCAGTCTATTAATGGGTTTCCGTGGTAGAGCTGAGCATGACTCCTCATATCTCTGGCCTATTGTGGTAGCAAGGGCAATCTGCTTGAATCAACATGTTTGTTCAACTAAATACCCAGCGGCTGTCTGTGTGTGTGTGTGTGTGTGTGTGTGTGTCGGTGTGTGTCGGTGTGTGTTGGCGTGTGTCGTGTCCAGGCGGTAGCAGGACATGAGTGGGAGGTGATAGGTCCTAAAACGATGGTTCCCCCACATTGTTTCTGATTTATTACATGATATCATGTATCATCTTGTATCACTCTGTGACCATGTGGGCAATATCTTCTGAAATAATAATTGAATAAGTCTGAAATAATTAATATTAGTTTCCTAGGTTTTACTCTAAAACACAGTACTAGTTGTTGGGAAATGGATGGCACTGGCAGTACACCTGTTACTCCTCAGATATAAATGAACTTATGATTTGTGCTTCCGTTAAAACCACCATTGTTCAACATGTAATCCTGCCTCAAACGTCTATATTGTATCCGTTGTCGCTAAGTCTATATTGTATCCGTTGTCGCTAAACAAGGAAAACAAAGGGAAACTTCCCTAACACTCCCAAGTGACAGGAGTAGGAAACACAATTGTAGGGTGTGTGTGTGTGTGTGTGTGTGTGTGTGTGTGTGTGTGTGTGTGTGTGTGTGTGTGTGTGTGTGTGTGTGTGTGTGTGTGTGTGTGTGTGTGTCTGTGTGTGTGTTATGGGATTCGATTGGTGGGAAAAAACAATAAAGGGCAGACATCCTGCTGTGTATTTTTAGCCACTGAGTCGTCCAGGGAATTCCCCTTACATGTAAAACCACCATTACCTAATTATTAGCTCACATGACTGCAACCGCAATGAGTCAGGTGAACAGAGGTGCGAGGGCTGAGGTGCCACGTGGCCCTCAATTGTCTTTTGTGTCCCCTAAATCATCAGTCATAGTGAATGTTAGGTATTTTTTTGAGAGATCAAAGTGCCTCTCTTGGCACCTTAGCATTGCGAAGGACCTATTTGGACCTGCTTGTATTGAAATATTTGTCTCCTATCATGTGTCCACGCAGGCTCTCCGTACTACGACAACGTCCGGCCATTGTGCTACAGTGACTCCGACGCAGTGCTGCTGTGTTTTGACACCAGCCGTCCGGACTCAGTGGACGGCACACTGAAGAAGGTAGACGGCGTTACGTTCACTCAGTGATTAACACGTTCCTCCTGCCGTAGGCTAGGCTGTTTCTTTTTTTAGCATTCTGGTTTCAGTTTCATATTTCTTTAGGAAAATAAGAGAAGAAAAAATCAAGGGAGTAAATAATAATCTGACTGTAAATGATTATACATAACGGCAATACATGTTCATACCAATACATACCAATCAAGGTGTTACTTTTTTCCCCCAGCTACAGTGCCTAATAGTTTAAGGAACCTTGTCTTGTTCCGTCTCGTAGTGGAAGGCAGAGATCCTGGACTTCTGCCCCAGCACGCGGATCCTTCTGATCGGCTGTAAGACGGACCTGCGCAGCGACGTGTGCACGCTGACGGAGCTGTCCCACGGCAAACACATACCCGTCTCCCACGAGCAGGTGAGCTTTTGTGGGATTTCAATGTAACATCGATGACACGCGTCGCACCCGGTTAATCCACCGCGTACGTCTTATGGCTTCAGCGCCCTCTGACTCCCTCCCCTGTCTCCACGCAGGGCGCCTCCCTGGCCAGACAGCTGGGAGCCGAGGCCTTCCTGGAGTGCTCCGCCTTCACGTCGGAGAAGAGCGTCCACAGTGCGTTCCGCTCGGCGGCGTTGGCGTGCATGAACAGGCTGCCGCCGGCCCCCAGGGCCAGCCCGGTGAGCCGGCTCTCCAAGAGGCTGCTGCGGCTGTCCAACAGCACGGGCCTCCTGGCCTCCGCCTTCAAGAACAAGGACAAGGCCAAGGGCTGCGCCATCATGTAGCGACGGCGGGACGCTTGGGAAGGATCAAAGAACAGGGGCAAGGGTCCAGGGGGTGACGGGCCGTTGTGGTGGGGTTGAGAAGTTTTATGTGAGACCCAAAAAGTTTTGAAAGGGTTTTTTGGGGTTGGGGGGAGACGATATGCAGGTTGCTAATGGTCGATCAATGTGTTGTCTCTGGTAACCGCGATATTTTCTTTCAAACATTTGGAAGACTTTTTTCATGGCTCTGAAGAGAGAGCACAGTATGCACTTTATGAGTGGACTTCATGACTTCAATGATGAGGTTTGGGTGTTTGTTTATTTGGTTGATCAAGGCTGAAGAAGATGTGAGGAATTTGTTTACTGTCTGTAAGTGATAGGCTGCCTTGATGTGGGATCAGGAGTTGAAAACAGGTCTGGTTGAACACATTTCTTATCGGAAGTCAAAGGAGTCAGCAGAGACCGAGAGTCAGGGGTCGAGTCCGAAGGGTGTTTGATTAAAAGTGAATTGAGGATGGAAATGGACGAATGAGTCAACATGCTGTTTCCTGTTCTTAACTGTATACAATAGTTTGTTTTGAGGGCATTTTGGATTATGCCAAAAAAAACAAAAAACTTTTTATAATGTTAATTTCATTTTGAACCGAACAAAGAGCAACTTCTGAACTTAATCAAAAATATAAATTTCCCCTTTCAACATGTTTACATTCAGTGGTTGAGCTTAGCTGGCAGGATCGTCTAGTTCAAGCATGTCAACAGGCTGGTCCTGTTATTATTATTTTTTTATCCATATGTGTACGTATTCTGTCTTAACAAAGCCTTCACAGGGTGTCTGTTGTTTGTGGCTGTCTTTAAGTGTTTAGTGTTATTGATGTCGTTTTTCTATTCACTTTAGTCTTCTGGGATTTGGAGTTGATGGCAGCTCATCTAATTGAAGACATGATGATTCGTAGGTTTGCACTGAAGCCCAGTTTTCCGTAGATATACAGATCACTGGTATTGAATGTGTTGCCTAGCAACACAGTGCACAGGGGCGGGTGTGAGCATGGTTCCTCTCTAAATAGACAGAGGAAGATGGCTTTCTCATTGGTTTTCTTACTCCACACTGAAGGTTACCCATTTAAAAACACACCACTCTTTGAAATTCTCAATGTGTTTTAGAAGACGCCATGTCTACAGGAATAAGACAGTAAGAATGTGGCTTTTTTGAAAAGCAACTATTTAAAAAAAAGCCACACTTTCACTGTCTTATTTACATCTTACACTCCTGACCTTTTTTTGTCCTTAGTTACAGTTTTGGTTTCATTATTGTATGGAATGGAACCTTTAAGTAAACTATTCACGGAAGAGTCCTCATGCTGATGTCAAAAATGCCCTCCCATATCATGTCTTTAAGAGTATAAGTGTCTTTCTGTATATATATTTATATCCTTCCATGTGATACTTGACTATGGAAAGATGGGAAAGAAGCCTAATAACGAAACAAAAGTATTGTGGATCATTGTATACTGATTGAATCCTCCATTGGTTATGGTTGTAATACATTGCTTTATAATGATAATAAATATTTCCAATGTTTTATTTCTGATTGACATGTTTCCCTTGTAGCTGCATTAAATATAACAAATATTTTCTTAGGGATTTGGGATTTGGGATATGTTTAAAATGAGACATATTTTAACAAAACAAGTAACCAAATCATCCTTTAATATGATCAATGAATACTAGAAATCATGTTAAGTGCATTTTTTATCACTTGGCAAAAGAATGACCAGGACATCTTGTGCCGAAAACATTAATAAAATCCAAGGTTGCCCCTTTGCAGGGATGTCTGATATTATGCGGAAGGACGTCTAACTGATATCCTCCGCAACCGTTCCAAATAGCCACTATGACCAAGGTCAAAGAAAACACGTTCAGGACAATCTCCTTGCCCATCGGATAATCTATTAAGCAAACAAAAACAATTTCCCTGTTATACTGGCCGCCAAGCCTGGCTTGCTGTCACACAACCTTTAGCCCTTATTTGTTGGGGCTATAATTGGATGCTTGTGGCTTGGTGTGTAGGCAGAGCCGGTGGATATAATGTCCCTGACATACAGACAGGCCCAGGGGAACGACACTACCTCCAGAATAAGCTAATAATACTGTATGGTACACAGACATAGACATCGACACAGGCACATAGGCAAGGCACACACACAAACCCTTAAAGACATGGACATGCTCATGCCAACACACACACACACACACACACACACACACACACACACACACACACACACACACACACACACACACACACACACACACACACACACACACACACACACACACACACACACAGAAACACACACACACACACACAGAAACACACACACACACACACACGCACACACACACACACACACACACACACACACACACACACACACACACACACACACACACACACGCGCGCGCACACACACACACACACACACACACACACACACACACACACACACACACACACACACACACACACACACACACACACACACACACACACACACACATACACACACAGACACACAAAAACGCATTGAATTTACATGCGTGAATGTGTGTGTTCGCCATGTTGTATGTTAAGCATAGAAAATCCTGTTCAAATTCTCCACAATATAAAAACTGCACACAGGCAATGCTTTTGTTTGCCATGAGCCAGAGGTGAAAACCTTTGTTTGCAGCAGAGTACTGCAGTCTTTATTATCTGAAGACAAAAAAATTCAAAAGGGCATCAAATTATACCCTCCTACACTGTTGGTTTATTCGATTAAATCTGCTACTCTTTAGATCTGTATTCAAGTAATTGTATTTATTTTTCCTAATCCGTTATGCAGACACATCGCGAGAACAATATTCACACACAACAACCCAGACAAAGACGCTCAGATAACATCACATACTCTCATACTCATTACTCATTACAATATACACATACTCAATACACTGAAATGAAATATTGCACATACATATGTATACTTTAATGATAGAAATGTATATATAAATATATGTATTTATGTTTTACATTTCTTCATTGAACCAATCATTACACTACCATGATTAGAATTGCTTTGACTTCATGTTGTCCGTAATCTCCCCTTATTAGTCCCTTGAAGTCTCATTTATTCATAACATGACGTAGACAGAGGATCCGAGTGCTCCACATTCCTGCGCTATCAGACTTCGAGTGCAGATACGGCTGGGGGCAGCAGGGTCCTTATCCTCAGAAGGCAAAGGTCAACAGAACACTGGCCTCAGGTCATCAGGGCCTAGATTGTGCATCGGCCTACGTTGGTCTTTCCTTTGTCTTTTTGTTGCTGTTGTTACCAATCGTTTGGTGGGGAAATAGTGGTGATTGATTGTCTTACTCAACGTTCAATCATTCAATTTGAGTGAGTCAAGATGAAATTCTGCCTAGAAGGGGGAGATACAGATAAGATGGAGTTTATTAATCTTAGACGGGAAATTTGGCTGATGCATACCGATACGCATTACATATTGGGTAACACATATAGTCGTGGCTGTGCAAATATTTTGCTGTGTCTTGGATAAATGGACACACATTACTGAAGCCTGTCAAGGCATAGAGCCGCACTGCCAGGCAGGGTGGGTGCGCAGGGTTGAGGCTAGCGATGCTATGCTCTCTGATTACTGATGAGCTACCTGTAGACTGAGAAACACACGCACACACCCGAAATACTCATGTATGCAACACACTGACATGTACACACATCCAAACATAAACACACACACACACACATGCATACATGCACACATACACACACTCGCACACAGACACCTACACGCCTACACACACACATCCATGCAACACACTGAAGCGTGCACAAAAACACACACACACACACACACACACACACACGCACACATATATACTGGGCTTTTCTCAGCTGAACTGACTCCATCATAGGTTTGCTCTGTGGGTGTTGAGGTGAATGCGAAGAGTCGATGAAATAATATACTGGTTATCTGCAACCTGTCTCAGATCCGATTGGCAGTCCCTATGAAAGCTACTACACATGTACCATGCATTCACTCATTTGATCTACAGTTGTATCTCCACATCTGTTTTTAATATGCAAATGCCGCAATTATATCAAATTGTGGGTACTTACTTATTTTGTGGATTTTATGCATTTAAAATGAATAATCAAAATTCCCTACAGCTGCATTTTTTTTATAAATCTTAATTGTTCTAGCCTTGGTACTCCACTAACTAACCGCTAATAACAGTCCCCAATTATGTATTTTAAATAAAATGGAAATTCTTCTGTGGTAATCATTTTTTTGCCCTCCTTGATTCATCTCATTAATATAACAGGCTGAGGCAAGCCATGTCCTGCAACAGACACAGCACTTGTATAGACCTGTACCCTGAGGGTTATACAAAGCATTAACGTATGTAACTGAAATGATGAGTATAGCCTGCATAGATCATTTACATATGTTGTGGAATAGATTATCTGCATATTTATGTTATGCTGTGCTATACATCTTTACAAGAAAAAAAACAGACTCTCAATTCTGCAATATTTGTCCCATGAGATTCCAATCCGCCAAGCATGAATCTGTACATGTTCTGCTGTGATTGTGTGTTACTCCTGGACCTGTTCTGCTGTGATTGTGTGTTACTCCTGGACCTGTTCTGCTGTGCTTGTGTGTTACTCCTGGACCTGTTCTGCTGTGATTGTGTGTTACTCCTGGACCTGTTCTGCTGTGATTGTGTGTTACACCTGGACCTGTTCTGCTGTGATTGTGTGTTACTCCTGGTCTGGACCTGTTCTGCTGTGATTGTGTGTTACACCTGGACCTGTTCTGCTGTGATTGTGTGTTACTCCTGGTCTGGATCTGTTCTGCTGTGATTGTGTGTTACACCTGGACCTGTTCTGCTGTGATTGTGTGTTACTCCTGGACCTGTTCTGCTGTGATTGTGTGTTACTCCTGGACCTGTTCTGCTGTGATTGTGTGTTACTCCTGGTCTGGATCTGTTCTGCTGTGATTGTGTGTTACTCCTGGACCTGTTCTGCTGTGATTGTGTGTTACTCCTGGACCTGTTCTGCTGTGATTGTGTGTTACTCCTGGACCTGTTCTGCTGTGATTGTGTGTTACTCCTGGTCTGGATCTGTTCTGCTGTGATTGTGTGTTACTCCTGGACCTGTTCACATTCTCAGACCTTTGGAACAGCAGCTCCTCGTAAGCCTCTGCTGGGTTTGATCCGGACTCCACTGTTACCTGGCAAGTCACACACAAACACAAACACCCACACTCGGACACACACGCACGCAGACACGCACATATGGACACACACACATGCACACATACACAAGCAAATACACACACACACACACACACACACGCAGGGATGCACACTTACAAACACACACTTAGACTCACACACACACACACACACACACACACACACACACACACACACACACACACTGACAAACACAATCGTACACACCTTCCAACACACACACACACACACACACACACACACACACACACACACACACACACACACACACACACACACACACACACACACACACACACACACACAAACAACCGCACACACACATACACGTTCCTCACCCCACTCCAAACCACCTTCTTCCTCAACATCCTGCATCCCACTCCCTCCCCTCCCTCCCCTCCCTCCCCTCCCTCCCCCCTCAAACTCATTATGCCCATGTTTCCCAGTTGGCACACCCCAGGGCCACGTCAGGGATTGGGTATCTGCTAGCTGTTTACTCAGACAGTTGCTTGGCATCGTGGGAGACTGGGACACATCATTGTTTTTAGGCTAGGGATTTTGGGAAGAATGGTTTCAACGAGATTTCAATATTTGAGGTATGCTTGGAAAAGGCTGCATTTCGCAACATGGAATGATTTGTGTGAACCAGTCTCAATGCCTGGCAAACCAGTTTCTGGGCCTGCTATTCCATGATCAGAAACATTTGTATCTTAGCTGTCATGCTACCAATGTTTGAACAATGCGTCAGAAACCATCCGGTGTCTACCATCTGGGTTTTACCAATCGACCCTGGTCAGAATTAGGTAACTTCCCACATTACACAAGACTGGCTTGAATTTGGTAAATAGGAATTGGTCATAGGTATTATCTTGACTTTCCTTTTGTAGGCCATACATGGTCAATTATTTTCAGCTATACACTCATAAGGGCAAACAAAATTGGCCAGATACTTAGTTATAAGTAGGGAACCTATAATGTGTTATTATAATTGGATTTTCTTGTTATAAATTGTCCAGAATATGTTGTGTTCATATTGTGTGTGTTCCTAGACTAGATCGGAATAAAATGTCCTTAGAAATAATCTCTTAGGTGGCAAAGCAATTGACTCGTTTTTACTATAATTGTGTTTATTTGATATTTCTATCTCTCTCACGTCACACCCGTGAGCGGGTTAACAAGTGTGCAATCATTAGGGGAAAAAAATAGGATGAGAATCAATATTACATGCAGTGACGTTGATGGGAGGTGTATTATTGCAAAAGAAAATGATGCAGATGGAGGAGTCATACACAGGTTAAAAACCTTAAGAATTCTTCCCCCTTGCGTCTGAAAACGGAATCTGAAAGCAATATTTTATTTTGAACAGGCATTTAGCTATTCGCATGCAAAACAATGTGGGTCCTGACGATGTGACTTTGGGTTGATGGAGAATGTAGTTTAGATTGTTTCAATACCATTTTGCCAGGACCTTTATAAACTACAATTCCCACACCAATTGTTTTGGCGAACTCGTGCCGGACAATATGGCGTCCTCTTGAAACGAATACCAATCGCAATTATTTTTGGATAATACTCTACGGTATGATTTAGCTTTTACTAATACTATACCCCATTTATATCTAGCTCACTTCCATATTGCCGATACCATGGGTTTCTATTTATTTGATTGTGTGTCCTTTTCATGAATGAAATAAGGGGTTGTGTTGTTAGCTAACTGGTTAGCAAATGTGCAGCACCAAACTACTTGGGTGCTGCAACCCCACTTTTGAAATCATAATAGACACGTTTTCTCGTTGCATATCAATTCGCTCATTCGATTATTAGTGAGTAATTGTTATTGATCCAAAATTTGCTGAGATCACAAGATATTAGAAAACGAGTGCTGTTCTCGTCTGAATTGATTGTAACTTTGACTACGGATAGTTTTATGACTGGCCCGACATTGACACGTTGAGTGTATCAAACTTGGCGTTGCTTTTGATGTAAATGCCATTTAAATCATTGTAACTTGGTGCTTTCAGATGGCGGGTGATACGAGCGACAAGAAGGATGCCGAGACCTCGGCGGCGGTCAAGGACAGAGAAAGAAAACCACGCAGTCGTTCTCGAGAACGTAAGAGACATCGTTCAAGGGAACGAAATCGCTCAAAGTCTCCAGAAAGGTTGGTTGCTGTACTACTATTAAAATAAAAGAGATATATATATATATATTTAAAAAAAAAAGTATATAAAAGCCACACAAGTGACAAGACTGACCACCCTGCAAAGACAGTGAACAACATGTTGTCTCTTCTTAACATACCACCTTAATTGCTTGTTCTTTACAGAGGCCGGCGGTTGAAAGATCAGGAGAGGGGCAAGGAGCGCGAAGAGAGAGACCGTGCCCGAAAAGACAGAGAGAAAGATGGTCACCGGCGTGATCGAACAAAGAAATCAAGGTCTGTAACTCTGTACAACGATAACTCTCAGGACGACTGTGTTTTTAATGATTGTGAATTTATCTTCATTCATAATGCTGCATTGTTGGTTTTTTTGGGTTAAAAAATCAATGATAATATTGCTAATACAATTGTTGATGTTATTTTTGTAATTAAGGAGTCTATCACCAAAGTCCAAAGAGGCTAGGCTTAAGAGGGAGAAAGATATAAAAACAGAAGAAGATGAAGAGAAAAAGAAGAAAGACAAGGTAACATAAATAGCCAGCGAATATTCTGACTTTGATCACAAATGTATCCTAAAAAAAACGCAAGTTGTCCTTATCGCTTTATTCATTCCATCAGGCCCAACCTCTCTCGCTGGAGGAGCTCCTGGCCAAGAAGAAAGCTGAGGAGGAAGCCGAGGCAAAGGTGAATGGAGCTCAGCAACGTTTCAGCTTAAACCCTCCCCTTTTACTTTGTACCTGACCCTTGACCTGACTCCTTCTCTTCTTAACCCCTCTTCCTCTCTTCAGCCCAAGTTCCTGACGAAGGCCGAGCGAGAGGCGGAGGCCATCAAACGGAGAGAGCAACAGACGGAAGAGAAGAAGAAAACGATAGATGAGGAGAGGAAGAAGAGAAGGGTGTTCCAGGACACAGGAAGGAAAATGATGGGTATGTGTTGCCATGGCATCGGTCATGTCATAATAATTAATAGTTAGAGATTGTTTGTTTCGATTCAACTTATATTTTGTGTTGTTTGTTTACCACAGAGGACCCGCAAGAGAGGGAGAGGCGAGAGAGGAGAGAACGGATGGAGAGGGAGAGCAACGGCAATGACGAGGATGATGGCAGGCAGAAGATCAGAGAGGAGAAAGACAAAGGGAAAGAACTCCAAGCAATCAAGGTGACATTACCTGTTCGTTCTGCTCACCGGTTGCTTTAGTCGGGCCGGAGGGGAGGGAGCCTATTCGCTTCTACTGATTTCGTGTTTAACACGAAAAGAGGAAATGTCTGTGTTAGAATTTTTGGGCATTTTTGCAGAGGTTTGACCCTTTTTATAAAATGTCTACCATCAGGAGCGCTACCTGGGCGGGACCAAGAAGCGGAGACGCACGCGCCACCTGAACGACAGGAAGTTCGTCTTTGAGTGGGACGCCTCCGAAGACACTTCCATCGACTACAACCCCATGTGAGTCAATGGGCACCGCTACGCCCTGTACATCAACTGGGCCGACTAAGACTAGGTTGTATTGAGGACACGGAACATTAAACGATTGTGTACATTTGTGTTCTGTTTCCATAGCTACAAGGAGAAGCATAGCGTGCAGCTGTACGGTCGAGGCTACATCGCCGGCATTGACCTGAAGCAGCAGAAGAGGGACCAATCCCATTTCTACGGTGAACTGATGGAGACGAGACGTACGCTGGAGGAAAAGGAGCAAGAAGAGTGAGTAGCAACTATAGTTATACTGTGTATATATATATATATATATATATTTATTAAGCACCGTCGCTATTCTCTTGTGTTTTTATAATTTCCCTTTTAGAATTAAAATAAACTTTGCTCGAGTTTTTCTTGTTATTTCTTGGCCATTTGGTAAGCATCAACAAGATCCTATCCAAACTCAGCCACGGTTTCATTACTCAAAGCACCCCTCTTTCCCTCTCCCATCCTTCAGGGTCCGACTGAAGAAGGTTCGTAAGAAGGAGGCCAAGCAGCGCTGGGACGACCGGCACTGGGTGCAGAAGAAGCTGGAGGAGATGACGGACAGGGACTGGCGTATCTTCAGGGAGGACTACAGCATCACCACCAAGGGCGGCAAGATCCCCAACCCCATCCGGAACTGGAAGGAGTACTCGCTGCCGCCGCACATCGTGGAGGTCATCGACGCCTGCGGCTACAAGGTCTGGTTTACATACTTTGTTACTGGGAGAGCCTGACATGGCCAGATCACTTGAAAAAATGGTATTGTTTGGGAAGCTACAAGTCCATTTTTGATTTCCAAGGGCGCTGCCATAGCCCAATCTATCAGACTTACCACTATTGGAAGTCTTTGACATTTCCTGCTTTTATGAGAACCAATGCCGACGGTCGTTTTGTAATATGGTTTTTCTCCAAATTCAGGATCCCACTCCTATCCAGAGACAGGCCATTCCCATTGGCTTACAGAACCGTGACATCATCGGTGTGGCCGAGACGGGTAGCGGTAAAACAGCCGCCTTCCTCATTCCTCTTCTGGTATGGATCACCACCCTGCCCAAAATCGACAGGTAGGACCCCCCCCCCCCCCTCTCCCGCATGATCCCATAACCTGACGCCAAGCTTTCTCTATTCGGTTACCGCCTATATTGCTCGAGTCTTGTTTGTGATTGCTTTGTTCCAATGCACTCGGCACACCACCACGGCGGCATCCAAATGGCGTCCCAGCCCCTCCTCCTCATCTTCTAAACGTTCCCTCTCAGGATCGAGGACTCTGACCAGGGTCCCTACGCGGTCATCCTCGCCCCGACCCGTGAGCTGGCTCAGCAGATCGAGGAGGAGACGCTAAAGTTCGGTAAGCCTCTGGGCATCCGGACGGTGGCCGTGATCGGAGGTATCTCCCGCGAGGACCAGGGCTTCCGCCTGCGGATGGGCTGCGAGGTGAGAGGACCACACGCACTCGAGCCGAGTAGTTAGCGGCGTTTGTTGGGGAAATGAGGGCATTGCATTAGAAGGGTTTAGCTTGAGACGGAGTGGGTGCACGTGGCACAATATTTGTCAATTATTAGTTGTTTTTTTGTTGATTAAAACAAAATATGGCCTTACAAACGAAAAATGGAATTGTAAGGTAATTCCAATTTGTAAGGTGGTTTACTTCTTCCTGCTCCTTTTCCGACAGTTCATTCTTGGATTTTCAGTTTACAGTTCTGTCTGCTATCGAATCTTATAATATCCAAAAGAGAGATGGCAACTCACAGTAGGCACCCCACTTTTGTGGTTCTAGGGTAGAGTTTTCAGTTTTGTGAAATGTCCAAGCGAAACCCAGATGAGGTCCCGTTCCAGGAGGGAATCGCCCGTGGGCCCATCTAACCAACGCCCCTCCCCCCCCAGATTGTGATTGCCACGCCGGGTCGTCTGATCGACGTGCTGGAGAACCGTTACCTGGTGCTGGGCCGCTGCACCTACGTGGTGCTGGACGAGGCCGACCGCATGATAGACATGGGCTTTGAGCCCGACGTCCAGAAGATCCTGGAGTACATCCCCGTGACCAACCAGAAGCCCGACACGGACGAGGCAGAGGACCCCGAGAAGATGATGATGAACTTTGAGTCCGGCAAAGGAAAATACAGACAAGTATGTGGTTCACTCTCCTCTAACGAGTGCTTTCACTCGGGCCACAGTCACCTAGCGTTCATCCTGGTTCATCTTCTTCTAAACTCTAGAACCAGGATGAACGCTCGACTAATAAGGCCCTTCTTCTACTATCATTGTTCACGGCTCCTTCTTCTACCTTCATTGTTGGCTTGTTCTTCTCCTGATAAATGTGTGTGTGTGTGTGGTGCAGACGGTCATGTTCACAGCCACCATGCCCGCGGCGGTGGAGCGGCTGGCCAGGAGCTACCTGCGGCGCCCCGCCGTGGTCTACATCGGCTCTGCGGGCAAACCTCACGAGAGGGTGGAGCAGAAGGTGCTGCTCATGGGCGAGGGAGAGAAGAGGTACGGAGAGCCAAGCCTTCACACAGCTCGCACACCCAATCCCTCATGGACCTCACCTCTGTTGTTCTCATGGGGACAACGCGACTCTGTGTACCGAGTGGGGGATTGGCTGACTGAGTCTCCGCCGTTGTTGTTTGTGTGCCGTGCAGGAAGAAGCTGTTGGAGGTGCTGAACCGCGGCTTCGAGCCGCCCATCATCATCTTCGTCAACCAGAAGAAGGGCTGCGACGTGCTGGCCAAGTCTCTGGAGAAGATGGGAGTAAGTCTCCTCTGTGTTTCTGCATTCATGGACTGGGGGTCACTGATATCTTTCCCTTGTCTTTTTATTCTTATTAAATTCTTCTTATTGATATTGTTGTGCTACTTGCTCAACACTGTCATGAGTCATTGTGGCCTCCAGCAGATTTGTGATAACAGTAGCATGAATAATCTGCTTTAGCTTTTGAATCGGTATACAGTAGTGAAAGATACTACCGTATCCAGACTCCTCATATGCCTCGTCTCGCTGGGGACTCATCCACTCGCCCTGTTTCTCCTCCACCCTCCCTCTCCCCAGTTCAACGCTTGCACACTTCACGGTGGCAAGGGCCAGGAACAGAGAGAGTTTGCCCTGTCCAACCTGAAGGCCGGCGCCAAAGACATCCTGGTGGCCACTGACGTGGCCGGTCGTGGTATCGACATCCACGACGTGTCCATGGTGCTCAACTACGACATGGCCAAGAACATCGAAGGTACGCCTCCTTCAGCCACGCACGGTCATGCCTGGCCCTGTCTCTCACTTGGCTATCATCTACTGCATTACTTTAATACTCCACATCATCAAAACGGCTTTGAATGGGGAAATAAACCCAATTTATCATTAAAAGTTCCCTTTAAAATATATAGTCCTATTTTTAAGTTTTAGACTGAAAACCAGCTATGAACCTTTTGCATACAGTGTGTCTACAAGCTCACAGTTGATGAACCTTCTGATGAACCTTTGAACCCTCGTTCCCCCTCCCTCAGACTACATCCATCGTATCGGACGTACGGGCCGAGCGGGCAAGAGCGGCATGGCCATGACCTTCCTGACCAAGGACGACGCCCAGGTCTTCTACGACCTGAAGCAGGCCATCATGGAGAGCCCCGTGTCCACGTGCCCGCCGGAGCTCACCAACCACCCCGACGCCCAGCACAAGCCGGGCACCATCCTCACCAAGAAGCGCCGCGAGGAGACCATCTTCGCCTGAGGAGAGCGCCTAAGCCTGAGGGCTGGGCCGCCAGACTGGACCCCGCTGCACTAGATTGATGTTTCGTTTCGTTACCATGATAGACCCTTTAACGTCGACACAGCAGTCAGATTCCCCCCCCCCCCCCCCCCTCCCATGTTAATCCAGTGCACAGGGGCCGTTTTGGTCCCGTTGTTCAATACCCTGCCTCTATGGTTTTGTTTTCATGACTTCACCACTAATGGCTTCATACATGGGCTTAGGGCTGACGCACGGGGGGCTGACGCACGGAGATCTTCTCTTGACCTCAGGGGGGAATGCTATTTCTGGTGTAGCAAGTAGTGCTGTTTTGAAGAAAAACAACTCTCAATTCGCTTACTGCAAATACTTTTAATACGATGTGCTTGTATTTAAATCCTATCACTGTAGACGTTGATGTCCAGTGAATGACACCCTCTGCAGTTTTCTCCCTTAAAGGTAAACCATTTTGTACAATCTCACCCCTCTGAATTTAATGGTCTCCTATTTTTCAGAAGCAGCACCCAAGACCAATTTGTGACCAGAAAAGTTGTGTTTTTTATTATTCTTTTTAAAATGGTGTGATGAGACCAATACCTTTTCAAGTGTTGTCGGGTGGATTTTGTCACATTGGTATGCGTACGAATACTGCAAGCGGAGTGATCGGTGTCCTCTTAATCACACTGCTGTGTCCTGCTTGGGTTAAAGCACTTGTGAGTATCGGTGAAACAAAGGAGTTGGACAACATTAAAAGTACATAAAATGTCATGTTTATTTCACATAAATTGTATTTCACTTAGCTGTGTAAATCTATTTTCCAATAGAAAGCATTCTATACAGCGTCAGGCAGGACATGTTTTCGTTTGTACATGTTGGATCGAGGGAAGATGCGTGAAAAACGCAGTGGAAAATTGGTCGATAACGTGGTTATATTTAGTGCAGTTATTGCATTACAAAGCAATCGTCCCAAAGAAAATAGTGCAATTGTATATTTTTTCTTCTACTTACACAAAAGAGGATGTCCAGATGTTCTAAGGCGTTTTAAGTCTTTCGCTGTTAGGCTTAGTATTGCATACGGAAAAAAGACGTAGGAAACTAAATAGTAACCCTTGTACAAATTGTGCTTGGTAAATTGAAAAACCTCAACTTTTCCTTATCGATTACTAAATTGGTCCGCATTGAAAAACATAATCTGGCAAAATCGAGTGGTAATATCTAAGTAGTGAACTAACTCATGCAGGGTTTGATTAAATAATTTGATTAGAAGTCAAAAACATTTTATAACCAGGGTTAGGAAATACAGGGCTACTAGTTTAGAATTGTTTAAAAAGTGCATCAACTACAATTTAGTCTTTCCATCGACCTACACAATACCTTCGGGATGGACGCACACCCCTGCGGTCCTTGAAGGTACCAGATGCCCTCAGGATTATCTCAAACGGGTCGGATCGAGAAGGGGAACGTGTCGAGTGGTGGGATGGGCAGGTGCCGTGTTTTTGTGAAAAGCCGTAAAAGACGAGGCCATCACCGCAGGACAAAACAGAGTAAATCAATGCATTACTTATAAGATCTTCAAAAAGAAACAATCAGATTTCATGCAACACTTGCATAGTATTTTTTTTCTTTTTTTTCATTCATGCGGTGAGTATTTTTTTTTTTTCATTTCTTCATATTGAAAATATACAGAACACGAGATCAAGATACCTGTGAGATGTGGAAGCGATTCACCGGGAGGTCATTTAAGTGGCCCGACCCCCAGACAAGACGGCTCGTGAACTGATCTGGGGGGGGGGGGGGGTCTGGGATTGGGAACGGCGATGACATCGTGTCACAGTTGCTACAGCATGTCCGACGTCCTCTGAGAGGAACACAGCCATACACAGAGGAACGCACCCCTGATGCGCTGTGAAGTTGGCAGTTAAAACCCCACAGATCTGGGATTGAATAAGAACTTCATAGGGACTCCCTCTAGTGTGCGTGCCTCAGTGAAACTCGGATCACTTGTATACTTTTGTGTAAAACTGCAGTACACGCGTGTGTGATGCGGCATGAGACGGACATGCAGCGCATGTTGGGAGGTGGGGAGAGTTGCGCTGGTGAGTCGTGCTGACAACACAGTTCCGGGACATGGATGCTACAATCAGTGATTTGTCACAACAATCTACACACGAGACAATCCGTTGCCCTGGCGACAACAGGTGGTAGTGGTTGGAGTGGTGGAGGTGCAAAGTCATGCAGTCTTACATTCGCTTTGTGATGTGCCTGGATTTGTGAAGATGTGATGTAGTGCAAATATTCACGAGTAACCATAGCAAGTTTGTGTAAACAGGTCGTTTTGAAAATCATTATGCTCATTGATAAACAATACTCCCTTCTCGGTAGGTGGTTACATTCTTTTTTCTTGCGCCGTTGCGTTATATTAAAGAATGATACGTGAGCCATAGCAGAGACAAGCAATGATCTGGATGTGTGTGACACCGGCAGTGTACTGCAGCTTCAAACAGTATATCTCTATGCAAAACACTGAACCAACTCCAGAATGAGGCTCTGTCCTGCATGAAACTATGGAACGATGAACTGTCTCGTGTGGATCAAATCCATCGAAAAACAGATGAATAAAATAGCAATTAAACAAAACCAAGCTCCCATTCCTGTATGTACACCATTTTGAAATGCACTACCGTTGTTGCCTATAACGGGGTCAACGGTGGACATTAACTTGTGTTTTGTCCAGCCAAATAGATCATTCGCTTCCTATTCTTCTGACAATGTGCAAATAGTTCTTAAAATTAACCATATTCATACATGCAATAGTAAAGATACATCGATGTCTTGCGAATCTTAAGGCCTGTGTATTATGAGACATTCTACAGGAGGGAGACATGAGTCGAGACCAGACACCCTGACCCCCTTCCTTGGCCCTTCACACTGTCTGAAGGAGACCGCTTAAGGGCCCCAGGACTCCCACAGTATCAACACAGATCGAGAATGGGGGATCAAAACATCATGTTTGTTAAGCATCAACGCCAATCCTGCTCAGAATCAGACACCGGGCAGCTGTGTGTAGAGGGGGTTTGTTTCTCAGGTATCAGGGCCTGGTTCTGGGTGTACTTTTACCCTTCCAGGTAGAGTAGGGCCTAAGCCGGTTGTTTTGTAACCTAAGGACTACGGGCCTCAGATCCCACATTCGTTAGGTTAACACGGAGGCCTTGGGTCAGGGATCAAGGCCTGGGGAGGCTTTGGGTCAGGGTGAGTGCTGGACTCATCTGGGGGCGGGCGGGGCCCTCCCTGGGGGTGTCAGTAGTTGTCTCGGGGCCAGGGGCGGCTGTGCTGCCGGTCGTTTCGCTGGTTGTGGCCCCTCTGCGCGGCGTCCCGTTGCTGCAGCAGCAGCCGGTCCTGCGCCTCGTGTCCGTTGGCACTGTGGGCGTTGCCCGTGTGCCCGCGACGGGGAGGGTACATGTCCCTGTATGTGTGGGCGTGGCACGGGGATTCAAACTCCTCCTCCTCTTCCTCCTCCTCTTCCTCCTCCTCCTCCTCCTCCTCCTCCTCCTCCCCCCGGAGGCCCGGGCTGCCCCTGTGCCCACGGGACAGAGAGTCGCTGGCCTCGTCGGACGGCATCAGACTGTCCTGCTCCAGGGGGGAGTTCACCTCGTCCACAAGCTCCGCCTCCAGCCCCACCCCCACGTGAGGCAGCGGCTGGTTCTTGTTCTGGTTCTGTGCCGGTTGGCATGGCGATCAAGGCATGGATGAAGAGAAAGGATTGGGGAGAAGGAGAAAGGAGAAACATATTCATATTAGTATTCGTTGAGGGCTCTGTGCAACACAATCCTTTTTAATATTAATGTTAACAAGGTTCATGTTACATATGTTATGCTATGTAATGGAACAAGCTAATGACTGGACAGGAAATTTACTGGTTGATTCTCATGATGGCTAGGTCATTCCTAGTCCTTTTAGATTGGGATTGGGTACATTTCAACTGGAGACATGTGAATGAACATTCAAGTTTAACTGAGATAATATTTACCATTTGGCAATAGTCTGGGGGTTTGGATATGCAAAGTACGATCGTGTATTATATTTTAGTATTCACTTCAGAGAATGAACTCTGCGGTGAGATAGGGTTGATCATTATTGATCTCATTGGGGTTTGGGAAGTGTGTGAACATATAAACCCTACTACTCACCCCCACAGTGCAAGCGCTCATTCAATTAATTCCTGTGTTTCAGAAAACTGCAAAAATGTTTAAGATGGATGGGTGAGATGACAGAGACAAAGACAGTTACAAAATATGACCGCTGGGGTGACAATCTGAGATGGGAAGAGCAGGCAGGGACAATGACAACACTTTACACACAAGACAGTTCTGGATAAGCATAGCTTCAGCAGCACAAGTTCATAGTTTACCTTCATATCTACATTTGATTTCTTATTTCCTCCTGGTCTGCGGGGAACACATTACAGATGGTTGATTGGTGCGTTTGTTGTGGTTCTACTCTGCTGACTCACCTGTAGGCTGGAAATGGCGGAGGGCGGGATCATCAGACTCTGCTCCAATAGGGGGTTGAGGGGGCTGGTTCCAGGGAGATGAGTAGCACGCCAGTAGACCTCCAGGTATTCAGCTAGATGCTCGCACGCATCTTCCAATTGGTTCTCATCCAGAATGGCGTCAAACATTTCCTACGTAATACCAGTGTCAAAGGCATTATGGCATCTTTTCACACTCATTATTGATAGATAATCGGAGAGTTTGTTACTTACAGGGGGGCACTGAGAGAGTTTGTCCGCAGCCATCATCTGCACATTCAAGTGTTTACTCTGGGACTTCCCTCTGGACTTGACCAGCCTCTGGAGCACCTGAACGTTTAACACAGATGAGGCTGAACATCATCTACACCACAGCATTGTTGAATACTTGATCCTGATTGGTCAATAACATTCCGAAGGGTGTGCGCACGTTTTCAATAACCGGCACCTCTCTGCCTTTGAACCAAATCAATGCGCTACGAATCTAACATTTACGGTCAAATAGAACTATCGACCAGATGTTGCCTTGACAACGGTAAAACAAAATGCTCACTGCTCAATAGGAGGGACAATGAAAATCCAGCCGATATGATAATGAGCAATGTGGGTGGCGATCTGGCCAGGGCCAGGCCGAGGTTGCTTACCACCGCCATTGCCCACCACCCTGTGACGGTCTACTGGTCACCTAAACCACCGGGTTCAGTCCACACAGGGTCAAGCGCTGCAACACACGCCACGAGCGGGGAGCTGTACCTTTGGCGAGGAGACTTTAACGTAGACGATGATGGGGGCTAGGGAGGTCTTGGCCAGCTGGGCGGGATGGTTGATGGTGTCCGCATCCAGCACCACCAGCTGCAGCGTCTTGGCCAGCTCAAAGATCCTCTCGATCTCACTTTGGACTTCAGCTGCATGGGGCACGCATTGGAGTCATCCCATACGTTCAAGTCGTTTGATCACCAGTAGCTGGCAGTGCTTAAGCATTGCAATGGCTTGATTCGGGGAGTCTGTCTGGCACGCTCACCTAGGTTGGAGCGCGTGTTGGTTCGTTCCATGATGGGTCTTTTGTTCAGGACGGATCTCTTGGCCAGAGACAGGTCGGCGGTCACACGCGTGATAGAGATTCTGCAAAAAAAGGGAAAGTAGTACAATGTAAGCTAGCTGCAGGGAGCGCTCTGTGATGCACTGCGTCCATATTTGTGAGTGTGTGGGGTTGTAGGAGGCTGTAGGATGATGGAGCGTCGCTCTCAGAATGTCCTCGTTCTCACTGACCTTCCCTCGAATCTGTGCTTGAGGAAATCAAAGAGGGCTTTCTGCATCATGTCGGTCACCTGCGTGTTAAGAAACCCACAGGAGAGAGAGAGAGAGAGAGAGAGAGAGAGAGAGAGAGAGAGAGAGAGAGAGAGAGAGAGAGAGAGAGAGAGAGAGAGAGAGCAGTGCTGTCAGATTCAACAGAATGCATGAAACACGTGTAAACACATGACAACACACACGCAAACAAACACAAACACACACACACACACGTTAAAACATGTAAACAGGAGACTGGGGTTCTCATTCAGTTGAAGATGGATGAGAGAGTCATAAAGAAAGGGGAAGAGTGA